>NW_024423319.1:21904455-21993343 GCF_017311325.1 Ursus maritimus
GTATATATTATTAATATTTTATAATTATAATAAATTATAATTATATGATATAATATATAATATAATATATAATATATTATATATAAAATATATGATATTGTATATACAATATTGTATATACAATATATAATATATATAAATTATACATACAATATATAATATATTATATATTATATGTATATATGTATATGTATATAATATATATTATGTATGTATATATTATATATATGATATATATTGTATTTATTATATGTATATATGTATATATATAATATATATGTATTGTATATATGTTTGTATGTATATATTATATATTGTTTGTGAATTTTTTCCTAGAGAGAGAGTGCATAGCTTATATAGAATTCTCAGATGGATCCCACAATTACCCAAGGGGTAAGAATCTCCTCAGATATGAGGATGACAGAACTTAGGACAGTGGATTTTGAATGGTAAGGGAGAAATATGCAACACTTCAAAGACAGTGGATTTTGAATGGTAAGGGAGAAATGTGCAACACTTCATTGCAGCTTGTTTTGTTTTGTTTTAGGTGNNTCTTTCCCTTCATTAGACTGTGTCTTCCTTGAGGGAAAGCCATACTCATCCATGTATACCTGATGCCCAGCATGGCGCTTAGCACAGAAAAAGTATTCAATACATGGTTTTGAGATAAGGAATGAAACCAGGCCACTAGGGTGCCAGGGAAATAGGGTAAGGTGGGAATGCAAGAAGGAGGGGACATTGAATCACAGAGCTCTGGGTATTTAGGTCTCCTCTTAGGTGGGCATGGATGGAGAAGTGATCTGTACAAGGGTATCCTGAGGAAACTTCAGTTAATTTTTAGAGGGCTCAACTCCATATACACATATTCTTTTGGGGGGTCATTCTCAATGGGAGGCAAAATTCAAGTCTAACATCTCAGCTCTTTTCTTCTTGTTTCCTAGTTAAGATGTGCTGTTCAATCAATAAAAATGAATAATTTAAATTCAATATCCCTCTGTCACTATCAATAATACTTTTGTGAGTGATGTAGTACTATGGTAATTCAATTTGTTAGTCGCTGCCACACTTTCACATGACAGTCTGCTGAAGTTGTAAACTTAATTTACTCAAGGCATTTGACACAAGTAACATTGATGGGTTTTATCTTTAAAAGTATTGATTTTTCACCAAAAAAATATCTCCTCCGTATTTGTGTTCATTGAATAAATAGGTACCTGTCTGGTTAAAGAAAACTTTTTTAAGCTAAGGAAACTTCCCACTTGGTTTTAAGCAGACTTTTTTGAACAGCTTAGACTCAGAAACTTAGGGTTGGGAGAGATCTGGGTTGTTGTGTTGTCCTGTCTGTTTGCCCACTTCTGGGGACAGCTTTATATCATCTAAGGCACAGAGTCCACCGCTAGATAGCTCTCACAGTTAGAAAGTTCTCTGCAACAGAGACAAAACCCAATATTCTGCAACTTTAACCCATTTTGGCTTTCTTGAGTGACACATTGTATATCTATCCACCAACTGCTTGCCAGTCCTTTCATGTATTTGAATGCTGTTTGAAAGTACATCCAAGATTTTTCTTGTCCCGGTTAAATTTTCCTAGTACCTTCAATTCTGTTTCATTTGATGGAATTTCTAGATCACCTTAAAACTGTGGTCATTCTCCTCTAGCTGTACCACAGTTGTTGACCAAACACAGATCTCTAGATGAGCCTTAAAGAGATTGAACTTCACTTAAAACTCTTTTTAAAATGATGCTTTCAAACTGTTGTTCAATTCCCAAAAGGTAAAATTAATAAGCTATATATTTTACTTATTTTTCTTTGTTGTTTGTCTCCCTTTATTGAGAAAGTTGATTCATTTTTTCCATAATGAATAAATTGATATAAGTAAAATTACCAACTAAAATGGAACAGATGAAAAATATGGACCCACTAACAATCATATTATGAAAAACTAAGTGCAGAGCCCCCTTGACATAAGCTCTCATTAAACTCTCTTTTCCAAAGAAATGCTTATTACAACTGTAATTAATTATGTCTTTAAGTATCTGGGCATTCTGAGGTTTATAGATTAATTGGGGAGATCAGGCAATTTTAATAAGCTTTATTTTTCTTGTACCATTAAAAAATGTCTTTCATTCTGAAAAACTTCAAACATTTACCAAAATAGAAAACAAATGAATGCCCATGAACTCATCACCCAGGTTCAACATCTACCAGTTCATGGTCAATCTTGTTTCATCTGTATAATTCCACTCTCCTACCCAGGATTATTTAAACAAGTCCAAGACATCATCTTGTTCCATCTTAAACGTTTCACTGTGTATTTCTAAAAGATATAAGCTCTTTATAAAAATCATATTCTCAGTACCATTATCATATCTAAAAATTTAACAGTTGTCATCAAATAATATAGCCAGCATATCAATTTTCTTATAAAATTTTCTTTCAGCAGTTTGTTTGAATAAAGATCCAAATAAGACCCATTCGTTGCAGTTATTTGATATGTTTCTTAAATCTCATTTAATCTTTAGGTCTCTTTCTCTCTCTCTCTTTCTCTCTCATTTATAATTCCTTTATTTAATAAATGAGATCACTTGTTCTGTAGTTGCCTAGTCTGAATTTTGCTCCTTGCATCCTAGTATCTCTTAAATATTTCTCTGTCCTCTATTTCCTATAAATTGGTAGTTAAAGTTAAATATTTGATCAAATTCAGGTTTGATCGTTTCATAAGAATATCCTTTAGGTGGGGTTACATACTTCCATCAGGAAGCATATAATGCTTGTTTGTCTCTATTTGTGATGTCAGTAGCCACTGACACTCATTGCCCATATCTGTAGAGGTTATGAAATAGTGATATCCTATTACTATTAATATTCCTTCTTCATTTATTAATTTGAATACCTCCATAAAGACAAACTTCCCCTCACCAACTATTCAGTTTCAATGAGGTATACATCTATAAGAAGGGCAAATTCTTCATTCTTTCTATTTACCAGTTTTCAAAATAATGAGTTGGTTCACTAGCATTCACCAGCAATAAATTGTTTTATTATCATTATGAACTCATATTTTTAATAAACTTTGTGTTGCAATCCATTGTAGTGATCATTTTTATTGATTATGAAATTGTTCAAACTCACGTTGACTCCTGAGTCCTTTGACATGACCTATTTATTTTTGGTAGTTTCCTTGCTATTTGGTATGACAAGGTGATCCAGTCTCAAATTGAACATTTCCTGTCTGAGACCTGGAATCTGCAATTTCTCCAAGGAACCTTGGTTCCTTTTTTTTTCTTTCTTCTATAACATGGTTGGTAATTAATTAATTAATTGAAGTATAATTGACATACATATTATATTAGTTTCAGGTGTACAATATAGTGACTTGACGACTAAATACATTATGAAGTACTCACTATAATAAGTATAGTTATCATCTGTCACTATGCAAAGTTATTACAATATTATTAACTATATTGCCTAAGCTATACTTTTTTTTAACTTTTTTTAAAGATTTTATTTATTTATTTGACAGAGAGAGAGACAGCCAGTGAGAGAGGGAACACAAGCAGGGGGAGTGGGAGAGGAAGAAGCAGGTTCCCAGTGGAGGAGCCTGATGTGGGGCTCGATCCCAGAATGCCGGGATCACACCCTGAGCCAAAGGCAGATGCTTAACGACTGAGCCACCCAGGTGTCCCCCTAAGCTATACTTTTTATCCCTATGACTTATTTATTTTGTAACTGGGAGTTTATGAGCCTTGGTTTCTTTTAGTGGAAAATGGTATTTAGACATGACAAGCTGAGTGCTAAGGCTGCTCATTGCTATTGGGTTGGTCACTGTTTCTAGGCTTTCAGTGAACAGAACTAGAAAATAATTTTTTAAAAATGTAAAATACATCATGAGCTTACAGGCTATTTCTAGATTAGATTCAGGACTGCAAGGTTTTTACTTGGCATCATTAATCTTATGTCTATACCTCCTTTTGTCTATGCCAAAAATCCTGCTTCTTAACAACACTAATAAAAGCACTTATTTCCCTTATCTCTTAATGACACCAAACTATCACCAATAGTTAAGATCTACTAAACACACAATTTAAGGATTTTAAAAATTAACTCAGTCCTTAAGATATATCTGACTAGGGTGGAGAATCAAATTACTGTTTTAAAATCACTAGAAATTGTTCTTTTATGGATTGTTATGGCATCAACTCTATATGTGGGTTATTTCAATTTTATTTCATTTTGTAGTGATCACTTCTTAAATTTTAATTTAATTTTATACTTAAGTATGATATTACAAAGATCCAGAGTTACATATCTAAAAAACAAAGTATATTTTAAAAAGTCTAACTTCTATCCCTATTTCCTCTACCGTGTTCCCTCTTCCCCATGGATAATCATTTCAAAAATAACTTCAAAAAAATAAACATTTGGGGCCTCTGGGTGGGCTCAGTTGGTTAAGTGGTTAAGTGTCTGCCTTTGGCTCAGGTCATGATCTCAGGGTCCTGGGATCAAGCCCTGCATCAGCCTTCCTGCTTAGCAGGGAGCCTGCTTCTCCCTCTCCCTCTGCCCCTGCTCCTGTGCTCTCCCTCTCTCAAATAAATCAATAGAATCTTTAAAAAAAATGGTTAAAAATAAACATGTGGCAAAACAATACACCAGGCAAACAATAACAAAAATATATCAGGATAAGAACACCTGGATGGCTCAGGCAGTTAAGCGTCTGCCTTTGGCTCAGGTCATGACCTCAGGGTCCTGGGATCAAGCCCCATGTGGGGCTCCCTGCTCAGCGGGGAGTCTGCTTCTCCCTCTGCCCCCCCAATCATGCTCTCTCTCTCCCTCTTCTCTCAAATAAATAAATAAAATCTTCAAAAATATAAAATAAACATTTATTATAGTATAATATACATAGAGAAAAGAGAACAAGTCATAGGCATGTAGTTCAGTGAATTATAACAAAGTAAAAGCATCATGATACCACCACCCACTTGTTGAAGAAACAGAACGTCACCAGCACACCAGAAGCCCCCCTCATGTATTCCTCTCTACCACTACTCCTTCCTTCCTCCCCAGAGTAAATATTATTCTGGCTTCTAGAATTATTAATTTGCCTTGCTTTTTCACTTTCATATAAGAATCATATGGTATGTATTTTTTTGGGGTCTGGCTTTTCTCATTCAATATCATGTTTGTGAGATTCAACCATGGTGTTTCATGGAACAGGCATTTGTTCATTTTCATCACTGTATAGTATTTCACAGCTTATCTGTAGTCATGCTGAGGGACATTTAGATTGTTTCCAGTTTGGGGGCATTAACATTTCATGGTTCTAAGAACATTCTTGTAAATATATTTTGTTTCTGTTGTGTATACACCTAAGAGTGGAATTTCTGAGTGATAAGAATATGCATATGTTAAAATTTAACATATACTGTCAGTTTTCCAAAGAAGTTATAATAATTTAGATTCCCACTAGTAGGGTGTGAAAGTTATCTTCCTTTACATTTCACCCAGGAACAAGGTATATCTCTCCAATTATTTAGGTATTCTTTTGTGTCCTTTGGTGAAGTTTCAAGCTTTCTACATATGGATTTTGCATAATTATGTTAAATTTATTATTCTGTATTTAGTTTGTGTATGTCTGTGTGTGTAAATGGTGTCCTTTTGCCATTACATTTTCTCATTTATGTTTATTGTATATTCATATTTAAAATAGGGATGTTTTGAAATTTGCATATTTCATTTGTATCTGACCATCACAATGCAGTTCCTACTTAGTTCTTATAGTTTTATAGTTGTCTCTTGTATTACATGGGTATATATATCTTATATTGCATGACTATATCATCTGCAAATGATGATAAATTTCATTTTCAACATTTCACCCCATATTTTTCTTTGTCTTATTGTGTTAGATTAGGCTTTCAGAACAATTAGAACAATAAGGTCTTTAATGGACATCCTGATCTTTAATGGGAGTTCCTATAGTGTTTTAACATTTAGTATGATATTTACTGTTGGTTTTTGACAAATAGTCTTTGAATTAGGGAAGTTCCCTTCTATTTCTAGATTGCCTAGAGGTTTGTTTTTGTGTCATGGAATGGTGCAAACTTTTATTGAATGCTTTTTTTTGGTAATTGAGAAAACTAATAGTTTGTTAAATAACAGTTTTATGACATATAATTTACATCCCATAAAATTCATCCTTTAAGGTATATAATTCAGTAAATTTTAATATATTAATAGAGTTGTGTAACCACCACCACTATCTAAATCCAGAAACCTTCAGTCACTGAAAAAGAAGTCCTGTATCATCAGCAGTCACTCCCATTCACCTTTTCAGCTCCGGGCAACCACTAATCTACTTTCTGTCTCTATGGATTTGCTTATTCTGGAAGTTTCTTATGAATGGAATTATAAAATATGTTTCTTTTTATGACCAGCTTTTTAAACTTAACATATTTTCAAGGTTCATCCATGTTGTAGCACTTAATAGTATTTCATTCCTTTGTACTGCCAAATATTAGTGCGTTGTAAGGATATATCACATTTTATTTATGCAATCATCAGTTGATGGTCATTTTGGTTGTTTCCATTTCTTGGCCATTATGAACAATGATGCTATGAACAGTCATATGTTTTCAATTCTCTTGAGTATATACCCAGGAGTAGAATTGCTGGGTCATATAGTAAGTCTATATTTAACATTTTGAGGAAATGTCAAACTGTTTTCCAAAGTAGTAGTACCATTTTACATTCCAAACAGCAGTTTATAATGGTCCCTTACTTCACATTCTTGCTAACATTTTTTACTGTCTTTTTTTATATTAGCCATTGTGGCTTTGATTTGCATTTCTTTAACAGCCAATGCTGCTGAGCATCCTTTTTTATGTGCTTAACATCCATTTGCATATCTTCTTTGGAGAAATTTCTTCAAATCAATGAACCATTGCAATTTTTTTGCCTTTATGTGTTAAGTTTAAAGAGACCCTTATATATTCTAGATACATATTGTTGCTGGGTGGACTGGGGAGTCCTTGGGCCCTGAGGCCTCAACACAGCCATCCAGAAGATGTCACCAGAGGCTCTTGGTCTTGCTACAAGAAAGAATTGAAGGACAGACACAACACAGTGAATAAGCAGAAGTAGGAAAGTTTATTAAAGAGAGTACACACTTGAGATGTGAGAGTAGGCAAGCTCAAGGGAGAGCTGCAGCCACTGGGGTCTGGGTTTCTTTTATTGACAATTGTTAACAAAGGGGTGGAATATTTATTACTTGGGGTGGGGATTTCTTGGAAGCAGGATGGTCTCTTCCAGGAATGTGGGTTACATGCTTTTCCCTCCTTATTTGGTTAGGGGTTTCCTGTCATGGCACCCTTAGGGAGGAGATTTAGTATGGTAATGTTGTATAATGAAGGGATAATGTGAACTTTGGCCTACTTTGTCAACCCTCTTGAGCCTGTCTGGTTTGATCCAGTTTCTTCTGTTTTTTTGTTTTGGAGTGCTGCCAGGACAGGCGTCTGACTTCGTCTTAGTTGGCTATGACTTCCTTTTTCCTGGTTTCTAGGCATCCTGTTAGAACCGAACTAACTGCTCATTCTAACACATATCATTTGCAAATATTTTCTCAGGAATATGATTTGCAAATATTTTTTCCCATTTTGTGGGTTGTCTTTTCATTTTCTTGACAATGCTCTTTAAAACACAAAAATTTTACATTTTGATGAAATCAAATTTATGTTTTTATTTGAGTTTATGTGCTTTTAGTGTCATATCTAAGAAATAATTGCCTAGTCCATGGTTGTGATGTTTTTGTCCTATGTTTCTCATAAGAGTTTTATAGTTTTATATCTTATATTTAGGTGTTTGTTATATTTTGAGTACCTATTTGTATAGAGTATATCGAAGGGGAATAATTTTATATTTTTCTAAGTGGATATCCAGTTGTCCAGAGACCATTTGTTCAAGACTATCCTTAACTTACTGAATTGTCTTGGTACCATTGTTGAAAATAAATTGATTATAAGGTATGTTATTTTTCTAGACTTTCTTTTCTATTGCATTGATTTATATGTCTATCCTTATGTCAGTACTATACTACTTAGATTTCTGTAGTTTTGTAGTACATTTTGAAACCAGGAAGTATGAATCTAACTTGTTCTGTTTTTTTTTTAATTTTTTATTTAAACCTTTTTTTAAGAGAGCGAGAGAGAACATGGTGGGGAAGGAGCAGAAGGAGAGGGAGAGAGAGAATCTTAAGCAGGCCTCACACCCAGAAGGGAGTATGATGTGGGGCTTGATCTCACAACACTGAGATCATGACCTGAGCTGAAATCAAGAGTTGGAGGCTCAACAAACTGAGCTACCCAGGCACCCCTAACTTTGTTCTTTTTTTTTAAGGTTTATTTATTTAATTCAGAGAGAGAGAGAGAACATGAGCAGGGGGAGGGTGGGAGGTAGAGAGAGAAACCTCAAGCAGACTCCCTGCTGAGCACGGAGCTCAAGGTAGGGCTTGATCTCTGGACCCTGAGATCATGACCTAAGCCAAAATCAAGAGTCAGCCCTTTAACTGACTGAGCCTCCTAGGGTCCCTAACTTTGTTCTTTTTAAAGATTGTTTTGGCTACACAAAATCCATTACATGTCCGAATGAATTTTATAATCATCTTGTCAATTCCTGCAAAGAAATTAGCTGGGATTTGCTAAGGGTCATGTTGAATCTATTGATCACTTTGGGGAGTATTGTTATCTTAATATCCCATGATGATGGCGTATCTTTCCATTTATTTACATCTTTAACTTCTTTCAATAATGCTTTGTAGCTTTTAGCAAATACGACTTATACTTATTTTGTTAGCTATATCCCTAAGCATTTTTGATGCCATTGTAAATGAAATTGTTTTCTTAATTTTATTTTGTATTTTGTATTGGTAGTATATAGCAATAATATTTATTTCTATATATTGATTTTTATGTTGAGCTTGTATCTTAAAACCTTGATGACATTGTTTATCAGTTCTAATAGTCTTTTTAGTGAATTCCTTAGGATTTTCTCTATACAATAGCATGTCATTTGTAAAATAAAGATTAGTTTAGTTCTTCTTTCCCAATCTGGATGCCCTTTTTTTCCTTGTTTACCATTGTACCTCCAGTACAATGTTGAATAGAAGAGGTAAGAGCACATTTCCTTATCTTCTTCCTGATCTTAGGGATAATGCTTTCAGTCTTTTACCATTAAGTGTGTTAGCTATGTGTTTATCAGGGATGTTATTTATCATCTTAAGAAAGTGTATCTAGTTTATTGATTATTTTTTTGTGTGTGTGAAAAGCTATTGGAATTTATGAAATGTTTTTCCTGCATCTACTGAGATGATTATGGTTTTTTTGTCCTTCATTCTATTAATATCATGCATTGTATTGATTGCTTTTAATATTGTGAATCAACCTCACATTTCTGAGATAAATCACTCTTGGTCGTGGTGTATAATCCTTCCTATATGTTTCTGACTTTAATTTGCTAGTATTTTTTTGAGGACTTTTGCATCTATATTATAAGGATATTAGTTTGTAATTTTCTTTTCTTGTGATGTCTTTATCTGGGTTTTGATATCTGGGTAATACTGACCTCATACAATGAGTTGAGAAATGTTTTCATCTCTTTTTTCAGAAAAAAGTTTTAAAACATTGGTAATAATTCTTTTTAAAATGTTTGGTAGAATTCACCAGTGAAGCCATCTGGACCTGGGTTTTTCTCTGTAGGAAGTTCTTATGATAACTAATTCAATCTATTTAAAAGACCCTGAATAATCAAAACCACCCTGAGAAGACAGAGCTGGAGGCATCACAGTTCTTGATTTTATACTTCATTACAAAGCTATAGTAATTAAAACAATATGATATCAACATAAAAACAGACACATAGACAAATGGATCAGAATTGAGAGCCCAGAAATGAAGCTACACTTGTATTGGCAACTAGTATTTGACAAGAGAACCAAGAATACTCAACAAGGAGGAAAACTGGATATTCACATGCAAAAGAATGAAATTGGATCTATCTTACACCATTCACAAAACTTAACTTGAAACTGATTAAAGACTTAAATGTAAGATCTGAAACTATAAAACTACTAGAAGAAAACAGGGGAAAAGCTCCTTGGCATTGGTCTTGTCAATGATTTTTTGGATATGACATCAAAAGTACAAGTAACAAAAGGAAAAATTAGGGGTGCCTGGCTGGCTTAATTGGTAGAGCATGCAACTGTTGATCTTGGGGTTAAGTGCAAGACACACACTGGGTGTAGAGATTACTTAAAAAGTAAAATCTTTAGGGGTGCCTGGGTGGTTCAGTCAGTTAAATATCTGACTTCAGCTCAGGTCATGATCTTGGGGTCCTGGGATTGAACCCTGGGTCAGGCTCTTTGGTCAGTGGAGATTCTGCTTGTCCCTTTCCCACTCCCTTTGCCTTCCCCCTGCTCATGCTCTCTCTCTCTCATATAAATAAAGTCTTTTTTTTAACAAAGTAAAATCTTTAAAAAAACAAACTGATGAAACTGCTTAATACTAAAAAGCTTCTACACAGCAAAATAACAATGAACAAAATGAAAAGGCAACCTATGAAATGAGATAAGATATTTCCAATCTATCTGATAAGTGGTTAATATCTAAGGTACATACAACTCAGTAGCAAAAAAACTATCTAATTAAAAATGGGCAAAAGACTTGAATAAATATTTTTTTTCTAAAGAAGACATACAAATGACCAACAGATATATGAAAAGATACTTAACATCATTAATCAAAGAAGCACAAATCAAAACCACAATGATATATCACCTCATACCTGTTAGAATGGCTATCAGAAAGACAAGAGACAAGTACTGGCAAGGCTGTGGAGAAAAGCAAACTCTTGTACGCTGTTGGTGGGAGTGTAAATTACTATAGCCACTATGGAAAATACTGTGGGAGCTCCTCAAAAAATTAAAGCTAGAACTACCATATGATACAGAAATTCTACTTTTGTGTTTATATCTGAAGGAAATGAAATCACTATCTTAAAGTGATATCTGCACTCCCATGCTTACTGAAACATTGTTTTTGATAACTTAGACATGGAAACAACCTAAGTGTCCAGTGATGGATGAATGGATAAAGAAAATGTGGCATGTATAGATTAAACACACACACATACACGAATATTATTCAGCCATAAAAAAGAGGGAAAACCTGCCCTATGTGACAACATGGATGGACCTTGAGGACATTATGTTAAGTGAAATACTTGAGGACACTCTATTAAGAGAAAGACAAATAATACATGTTCTTATATGTGGATTCCTAAAAAGCCAAAGTCATAGAAATAGAGTGGAATGGTGGCCGCCAGGGGCTGAGGGGTGGAGAAAATGGGGAGATGTTGGTCAAAGGGTACAAATTTCCAGCTATATGATGAATGTGTTCTGGGAATCTAATGTACAATATGGTGACTATAATTAGCAGTGCTACATTATATACTTGAAAGTTAAGAGAGTAGATCTTAAATGTTATTGCTACAAAAAATGGTAATTATGTGAGAAGATAGAGGTGTTAATAAATCTGATTGTGGCTATATATGTATCTATATCTATATATATCTCTATCCCTATCTATCATCTATCTATCATCTATCATCTATCTATCTATCTATCTATCTATCATCTATCTATCATCTATCTATCTATCTATCTATCTATCTATCTATCTATCTATCTATTTATCTATCTATCATCTTCTATCTATCATCATCTATCTATCATCTATATCTATGTATCATCTATCTATCATCTATCAATTATCTATCATCATCATGTGGTACACCATAACTTACATGTTACGTATCAATAATATCTCAATAAAGCTGGAAAGAATATTTGAAAATTTACTTGTATTTGCTTTGCTAATATTTTATTGAGAACCTTTACGGTGGTATCTAGAAAAAACATGAAATATTCCTTTACACATAACTGAAATTTCCTGATAATTGATGTTTATGCTTTTAAGTGCAAAAACTTTTGTTTTTGATTATTGTTTAAAATTTTTATTGGAAATCTTTTTACAATGAGTAATATATTCTTTTGTAAACCAAGTATACTAAACATAATTTAATATTATTATATTTCATTTTAGTTTTTGAAATTCTGTGCCATCATTATGAGAACTCACTCTTGTACTGGGCTGTGATGTAGTGATGGTCTCCAGGCCATAAATGTATGTAGTATAAAATGAATAAAATATTTTTAGTAAAATATTTTCTAGTTGAAAATAATGCAAACATTATTCTCAAGTTAAAATATTTATTATCAAGAGTTTGATTTGTTATATTAGTGATAGTCATTGCCATGGAATTCTACTGTACATGGTCAGATAATGTGTTTATATTGTGATGTGTATGTAGTGTGATGTTTTGTGTAGTTTCTTTTTGACAGGAGTTAAAGAAAGTTTAGCTTTGTGTTACATCATGAACATTCTCTATCTTTACTTAAATTGAGGCAAGATTGTTGGACTATGCCAAAGAAGGAAAGTAGACAAATATCATGCATAATTTGGTTCTACTTTCATTTTTGAACATGCTGTGTCACAAATAGCAAGACTATATGAACAAGGAAAATATAATAATTTGATAATTCATTAAATATACTAAAAACTCAAATGAGAATATTTTTTAAATAAAATGTATTTTGAAGAATATATTCTTGAATACATTTTAAGTATATTTAATACATTTTGACTATATCCTTATATATACTTTTGAAAAATTCTTGAATAAACTCTTAAATATATTCTTCAATATCTCCTCAAATATAGTAAATACATTTAAAATATGTTCTTAAATATATCCTTGAATACATTCTTGACTGTGCTCTTGAATATGAAGTGTTCTTGTGTATGTAACCATGCTAAGATATTCTTGAAAAAATATTCATAAGGCTTCTTTTTATAAAATAGAATATTCTATGAATGCATTCTCCTCATACCCTCAGTCTCACTCTGTCATTCTACTGCTGTAGCAGTAGGGAGCTAAGGCAGAAATAAATTGAACATTTCTCAAAATGCTGTTATGAAGACAAAATGAAAACTAAAACTAAGTGGTAAAAAAGGAAGGAATTTAAGTCATTGGCCAGTCAGTAAGTTGACCCTGAGGCTGAGTGTCAAATTTTGGTGATTTGACTTAGACTTATATGGGGGAGGTCTGTATATGTGGCTGGGAGGCATGGCATGTCTTCTGGTGCTGATGTTGGGGAGTTTATCTCCTTCTCCTTGCTCTCCTCTGTCGCCCAGGTGAATTTCTTGCTGCTGTCAATGGGTAAACCCCAAATAGTTCCACTAAATTGTGATTAAAGCTATTTCTAAAATAAAAATAGTATCTGAATATCAGCCTGAGAAATTATCCTATGTGTAAATTAAATCACATTAAGTCATAGATACTTGTGCTTTTTTGAAATTTGTTTTTTTGTTTTATTTTAGTTAGCTTTGTTTTTTCTTATTTTCCTTTTCTCCACCTTATTGCAGATAGATGAGATTTCTGGAAAAGTGATCTCTAGTTGAATGAAATATGACAGATTACTGTATTTCTGTGGTCCTCATTTATAGAATAATTTGGCAGTTTATTTCAAAGTCTAAAGAAATTCCCAAAATGTATTATACTACTGCCAGAATCATTTACACTGCTTGATCTCTAGCTATACTCTTATCTTCAAAACAGATCAGATTTATTTTTGAATTTGAGTTTATTATCTCAGGTAATTCTGAAGATTTGATATGGGTAAAGCATGTAGTAGGCTCTGGGAAATTTATTTTAGAATATATCTGTATCATTCTATTCTGTGCTTTAAGAAGCATTCGGGAGTAGGAACAGGGATTGAAAGGCCATCTGACTGAAAGGCTAACAAGGCAGGAAACAGCAATTTCTGGAGAGGATGTGGAGAAAGGGGATCCCTCCTACATTGTTGGTGGGAATGCAGGTTGGTGCAGCCACTCTGGAAAACAGTGTGGAGGTCCCTTAAAAATTTAAAAATTGAGCTACCCTATGACCCAGGAATTGCACTACTGGGTATTTACCCCAAAGATACAGACGTAGTGAAGAGAAGGGCCATATGCACCCCAATGTTCATAGCAGCAATGTCCACAATAGCTAAATCATGGAAGGAACCGAGATGCCCTTCAACAGATGACTGGATTAAGAAGCTGTGGTCCATATATACAATGGAATATTACTCAGCTATCAGAAAGAATGAGTTCTCAACATTTGCTGCAACATGGACGGCACTGGAGGAGATAATGCTAAGTGAAATAAGTCAAGCAGAGAAAGACAATTACCATATGATTTCTCTCATCTATGGAACATAAGAAATAGGAAGATCGGTAGGGGAAGAAAGGGATAAAGAAAGGGGGGGTAATCAGAAGGGGGAATGAAGCATGAGAGACTATGGACTCTGGGAAACAGACTGAGGGCTTCAGAGGGGAAGGTGTTGGGGGAATGGGATAGACTGGTGATGGGTAGTAAGGAGGGCACGTATTGCATGGTGCACTGGGTGTTATACGCAACTAATGAATCATCGAACTTTGCATCAGAAACCAGGGATGTACTGTATGGTGACTAACATAATATAATAAAAAAATAATAAAAAAAAGAAAGGCAATCTGATTCCTCAGCTGGGGAGAAAGAGTTCAGGACCTGGATCCCAAGGAGGATGATAAAGATTAGGGGTGGGTTTTACTAAACCAGTGGACCTCAAACATTACATTGCACCAGAATCCACTGGAGGAATAGTTAAAACATGGACTTCTGGGCCCCAGCCCCAGAGTTTCAGATTCAGTAGGTCTGGAGTGGGCTCCATATTTTTGCATTACTAACAAGTTCCCAGGTGATTCAGATGCTGCTGGTACTGAAGAAACCACACTTTGAGGACCATTATACTAGATTACTGTATCCCTCTGTGGTTCTACCCAAAAATAAGCAGTAAGAGAATTTATCTTCAGAGCCCTTTCTTTCAGAATTCACTTCAATGGGGTACCTGCGTGGTTCAGTTGGTTGGGTGTCCAACTCTTGGTTTCAGCCCAGGTGGAGCTCTTGGGATCGTGGGATTGAGCCCCACATAGGGCTCCGTCCTCAGTGTGGAACCTGCTTGGGACTCTCTCTCCCTCCGCCCCCACCCCATGTGCTCTCTCTCTCTCTAAAATAATAAATACATCTTTTAAAAAAAGGAATTCACTTCAAGTACACAGAATCATACCTACACATAAATATGTGTGCATATATCCACATATTTATATCATACAAATTTTACTTTTAGTATCTTAAGTTCTATGATTGGCTCTTATTTGTTTTTGAATTCTAGGCTCTTAGCTGAGTAAAGGTTTGATAGACTAAATTATGCTCTTCATTTTTTCTATAAAATGATTTATCCAAAAAATTCTTAGGTCAGTGCTAAGACAGTTATTTTATACGCTTTTCCTTGTTGTTGGATAATGAGTGTTATATAATCATTCTATACCAGTCTTGTACTGACTTTCAGGAAGCTCAGAGCAATTTTTTGTACTGCTATACCTATCATATTTTCTTTTTCAAATATCTCTCTATTACAAAACTTTGGCTCCATTATTCTGGCTTTAGTGGTTTATCTCCCTCCCTCTCTCTCCCTCTCCTATCATACCTTTAATTATAAGGTATCTCAAATCCTTTACCAAATATAAAAATCAGTAAGAGAAAAGTAACCCATTAGTGCCTGTCTAAAACTGGGAAGTGCAGTGAATATGAGCACTTTGGGTAAGTGGTCTTCTGTAACCTTGTATGCAGGTACTAACCATAGAACTCCTCTTTTACTTTCATTGGGGATAGAATAAATGTCATCTTGGTATTTCTTGTCTGCTACAGTAGGTATGATGTGTCTGCTTGAACAGCCCTTTGCATAGGCAGGAAAAGGGCATAAAATAGCTCTCCTAATTGTGCATGTTTAAAAATACTTAGATTATACCTGGGCCTGATTATTCCAGATATGTTACTTTTTTCCTACTTTCTGACCTTAGGTTTAGGAGATAAAGTTGAGAGAGGCTAAGAGGAATAAATCTTCAGAAAATGTAATATCCTATTTTCCATTGAAGAGCTGCACATAATCAGGGACAATGAGAAAAACTGCATTACTCAGAAAGAGAACTTTCCATAATACCCTGTAAAGCATTGGATGTTCTTTAAAATTGACTTATTGATGTCAAGGGAGGGAGTATAATGAACACAGCACAGACATGATCAAGAAATGTGGCCTGTGTAAGAAAACCTAATTGCTACTTGCTGAACCCATCAAATAAGATATGTTGTCCCAGTAGGCAGGCTTATGGAAAGAGGATGGCAAAAAGCCACTTGTTGCCACTTATAATGGAAGCTGAATGAGACTCTCTGCATCCAACACAAGACATACAGAGTCTCTATATGTTCACCCAAATCTCCTATACCTTCATCATCATTTTCTACATCTGGACACCGAGATTTGGTGTTTAGATAATTGGCATTTAAGATTGTCAATAAACAAAGGTGTGTGAGGTTAGCTAGACTTGGCAAAATATCCTGGTTTGTGCCATACTCTTTCAACTCAAAAGGATATTTCTTGAGCACCTAGTGTTCAAAGTACTGTGTTAGCCACAGGAATACACTGTTTAATGAGAGGAATAGGTCCAGTGCAAACATAACTACAGCTGATGTCAGAGTATGATAAAGACCTTAGAAGGAATACACAGTGTTATGAGAATTCAGAGGAAAATAAGATCAGAACTGATTGGGGGAATCAGGGAGGGTTTTATGAAGGAAGAATAGGCACAGCTTTAAAAAGGCAGAAAATAGGGTTTGATGGAGTGGAGTGGGGTGGTAGTAGTGTATTTCTTAATAAAAGAGTAACAAATTAAATAGGACTTATGTCTCTCCCCAAAAAGAATGTTTTAAAATTTTGACTTTGTAGGTTGCATGTTTTCTTCCTCTCTTATTTTCTCAAGAACACACTTTGTTTAAATGCATAGTTTTTAATACAGTGTTTCCAAAAAATGTGGTATGTACAGTGTTACCCAAAGTGTGTAGGTGATATTTACATGTGATACACAGGTCAATATTTTATATTTTAGTAGTCTCATGTTTGCTTTGATACACAGTTGAAAAACATTAGAACTCATATATCAACCCAATGATTTTATAGATATTATGGTTTAGAAGATATAAAAAGTGAACAAGGGAGTTGATTTAAAGGAAATATTGAATAAATGATAATAAAGGTAGGGAATTCCTTTTCCTAATCACAAGCATAGGTTTGAGTGTCTGAAAATATTGGAGAAAACTGGTAAGTCTATGACAACAAAAATTAATGCAGAATTAAACTTTAAGTTAAAGGTACAATCTCTGCCTATTAAAATGATCATAAGATTTTGTTTTAAAGAGATATATGGTATGGAAAATACAGTGATGAAGAAAAATACAATTTTTAGTTACATTGTCCCTAAGCTCCCCTAGTGCCAGACTTATTATTTGGTAGGAACAATTCTACCTGATAATGAACTATTTTCTATTCAAGGCAGCAAGTCATATATTCGTTTCTCATTAATAATTCAATGTGACAAATTTATTACCTTGAAGGTGCTGCAAGTCAATTAGACAATGGGAAATTGTGTCTTCCTTTCAGCCCATTTAATTGGCTTCCAAGTGTGACATTCATCAAAACCTTGACTTTTAATGTAAACTTTATTATATGAGCTGGGGTTTGGGCTTGACACTGCACACACTTGACTAACCCTCAGTGGTTGGGGGCTCTGGAGCTTTCAGAGAAGCCTGGTCAATCATTGTTGACATTTTGCTGTAGAATATCAGGGCTTGATTTTACAGTGTTACTGTTCCTGATGCTGGGCATGGAGAAACAGTTTTAAAGATCTTTTTGAACTGTATACATTTTTTGGCATTTGCATATTTATCTTTGTATATGTGCCACTACTAATATTTAAATTCTTTTAGGTAATACAGAGATAAACATTTTTATTTCACTATTTATACATTAAATAAATCCATAAGTATTGAAATAAACATGTCCATCTGTGTACTACCTAAAAGATTTCATATAGCTAGCACAAAGACCCATGATTTTATATATATTATAGCATAGAATTTAAGTAGTAAGAGTTCCAATAGGGTGTTCCAAAGTGTGTAGGTGACATTGATCTGTGGCCCTCTGTTGCTGGAATACCTCACCTTACTGAATAGCTCTTGACATGGTGGAAAAATTCGAATTCTTTCCCTTCTAATCTGATGGCTGTTGGGTATGTGAATGTGGGGTGGGTGGTGGAGTGAGGTGTATAGTATTCAGGTTGATAATTGAGAGTGGGAGGTACTCAAGGGACATGAACAGAAGGGAAGTGTACATGGTAAGATAAAGAGGGATATTGGGATATATGGAAATACTTATTTGAAGCCATGGAGCCCAGTAGAAACTATGTTGTCAATGATGTAGTCTTTTGAAATAGATTATTAGCTACTTGCCTCTGTTTCTACTCACTCTTCCTAGTTGAACATATGGTCATATTAAAACTGCTGCAGTACTGAGTCAATTCTGTTAAAGTCAAGGCATTTATTAATTGTGTCTCTCTGCACCCTGAATACCCCTGACCAGTTTTGTAAAGCCTGGAATTAGATCAGTCCTCATACCCAAGGATCTGGTTACACTGTCTGATGCTCCTATCTACTTTTTCCTTCTCCCAGGATCAGAATCACAACTTGAACCCTGGCTCAAGAGATGCTTCTATTGAAGGCCTGGGACCATTCTCCTTTGGACACTGTATTAGTCAGGGTTATCCAGAGAAACAGATTAAAAATAAATAAATAAATAAATAAATAAACAAACAAATAAATAAATAATAAATACATAAATAAATAAATGTTTAAACATATATATATATAAACATGACAATCTGTTTACATATATATATAATAATCTTTTAAATATATATAAAATCTGTTTCTCTGAATATATATATATATATAATCTCCTATTGATTCATATATGTCAATATGTGATATGACCTAATAAAACCTGGTGTGTCTTCACTATCATGAAATAGTATTGTCCTCATACAATAATGAAGCTGATAAGTTCCATGATCTGCCATCTGCAAACTAGAGAACAAGGAAAGTCAGTGGTGTAATACCAGTCTGAGTCTGAAGGCCTGAGAACCATGGGAGCTGATAGCATAAATCCCATTCTAAGGGCAGAAGAAGACTGATGTCCCAGCTCAAGCAGGCAGGCAGAAAGCAAAGAGGGGTGAATTCCTCTTTCCTCTACTTTTTTGTTCTATTCTGGTCCTCAACTGATTGGATGATGTCCACACACATTGTAGCAATCTACTGAGTCCATGGATTCAAATGCTAATCTCATCTGGAAACATCCTCATAGACATACTCTGAAATAATGTCTAGTGAGCACCCCTTAGCTCAGTCAAGTTGACACATAAAATCAACTATTACAAATGCTTTTCTGTCTGTTTTAAAGGTATGCTTTCTGAACCCAGAATCTGAAGTTAGTCTCTATGCAGAGTCAAAGTCTTTGAGGAATATTTCTTCTTGGTTTCAGTTTACTCTGCTTCCCTACCAGACAGAGGACCTGGGTGTAGTTTTTGTTTAGTATTGTCCACATGAGCTATGACAAAGATAAGTACAGTGAGGGAATCCACAATTATCCTAAGATTCAGAAAGATAAATCTTATTTGGAATAAAGTTTATTTTGAATTTGCTTATTTGATTCTATCATCTAGCTATCATCTATCAACTATATTGAAATTTAGAATTGGTTCATAGTTTGCTGTATTCAACTGAAGTCCTGAAAATTTGTATTTCAATCTGTGCTTAAACAGAGCAGGAAATAGGGGCAGGCAAAAGTGTATAATAGAAAGCACATTCAACTCAGAATCGGAGACTTAATTCTTAGTGTAGTCTCAATATGCTATCTGACAAAAGAGACTAGAAGGAAACTTCTTCAACTTGATAAACACTGTCTATGAAAAACTCACAGTCAACATTTAACATTATACTCAATGGTGAAAGTCAGGATACTTTACTTCTAGAATCGGGAACAAAACAAGGTTGCCCAAATTCATAACTTGTAGTCAACATTGTGCTAGTGGTTCTAGCCAGGGCAAATATGCAAAAAAGAGAAATGAAATAAATCTAGATTTGTAAGGAAGGAATAAAAATATCTCTATTCACAGATGACATAATCTTTTATCTAGAAAATCCTAAGGAACCCATTAAAAACTATTAGAATAAATAAGTTCAGCAGGGTTGTAAGATACAAGCTCAATACATACAAATCAATTGTATTTTGAAACACCAACAATGAACAATCTGAAAATGAACTTAAAAAAAAACCCATTTACAATAGCATGAAAGAGAATAAAACACTTAGGAATAAATTTAACAAAGAAAATGAAAAATTTGTACACTGAAAACTATAAAACATCACTGAAAGAAATTAAAGAAGACTGAAATGAATGGAAAGACATCCCATGTTCATGGATAAGAAGACTTAATATTGTCAATATGACAATCCTCCCCAAACCGATCAACAGATAAAATATGATCCCTAACAAATCCCAGTTGGCTTCTTTGCTGGAATTGACAAGCTAATCATAAAATTCACATGGAAATGCAAAGAACCCACAATAGCAAAAACAATCTTCAAGAAGAAAAAATTGGAGGACTCGTATGTCTTGTTATTAAAACTTTCTACAAGGCCATAGTAATCCAGATGCTATGATACCTAAAAAGGGATAGACATATAGATTAGTGGAATAGAATCGAGGTTTCAGAAATAAACCCATTTTTTTGTTTATAGTCAATTGATTTTTGCCAAAAGTGCCAAGAGAATTTTTAAATTATTTATTTATTTTTTTTGAGAGAGAGAGGGTAGGGAGGGGGAGAGGGAGAGAGAATCTTGAGCAGGCTCTATGCTCAGCATAGTGCCCAATGCAGGGCTTGACCTCACAACCCTAAGATCATGACTTGAGCCAAAATCAAGAGTGGGATGCTTAACCAACTGAGCCACGCAGGTGCCCCAAAAGTGCCAAGAGAATTTAATGAGGGAAAGAATAGTCTTTAAATTGTGCCAGGACAATTAGATATCCACATGCAAAAGAATGAATTTGTCTACCAAACACCATGTACACATATTAGTTGAAAATGGATCAATAACCTAAGTATAAGACCTAAAGCTTTAAAGCTCTTTTGGTGAGGTGCCTGGGTGGCTCAGTCAGTTAAGCATCTGCCTTTGGCTCAGGTCTTGATCCCAGGGCAGGCCCTGATCAGCGGGGAGTCTGCTTCTCCCTCTGACCCCCCCCCATTTCTCTCTCGCATGCTCTCTCTCTTGCTCTCAAATAAAATCTTAAAAAAAACACTTTTGGGAAAATATAGGAGTAAAACTTCATAACTTTAGGGAAAGCTATGGTTTCTTAGATATGACAACAAAAGCACAAGCAACTAGAGAAAAAATAGACAAGTTGGACTTCATCAAAATTAAAAGTTTGTGCTTCAAGAGCACCATCGAGAAAGTGAAAAGACAACTTAGAAAATGGGTGATATTTGCAAATCATGTATCTGATAAGGGATTTGTATACAGAATACATGAAGAACTCTTACAATTCAATAATAAAAAGGTGAATAATCCAATTAAAATTTTGGCAAAGAATTCAAATAAATATTTTTACAAAGAAGATATATGAATGGGCCATGAAAAAATGCTCAACATCAGTAGCTATTGAGAAATGTAATTCAAGACTACGATAAGAAACCACTTCAGGTACACTAAGATGGTTGTAATAAAGATACAGATAATAAAGTATTGGCAAAGATGTGGAGGAATTAGAATCCTCAGTCTTTCCTTGGTGGGATTGCCAGATACTTTGGGAAACAGTTTGGTAGTTCTTCAAAAAAATTAAACATATAATTATCATAGGGCCCAGCAAATACACTCCTAGACATGAGAAATGAAAACCAATGTTCACAAACTGAGAACAATCCAAATGTCCGTCGACTAATGAGTGGATAAAAAATGTGTTATATGTGTGAAGTAGAATATTATTTGGGCATAGAAAAACGTGATGCATGCTACAACATGGATGAACCTTGAAAACATTAAGTGAAAGATACCTGACACAAAAAGCCACGTGTTGCATGATTCCATTTATATGAAATGTCCAGGATATGCAAATCTATAGAGACAGAAAGTAGATTGGTATTTTCCAGGGGCTGGGAGGAGGTAGGAGGTGAAGAGTAACCATTAATGGGTATGAGGTCTCTTTTTGGGGTGATAAAATAGTCTGGAATTAGATAACAGTGATGCTTGCACAACCCTGTGAATGTACTAAAAAACATTGAATGTACACTTTAAAATGATGAATGTCATGGTAGTGAATTATATCTCTCCAAAGTTGTTCTAAAAGTGTATATGTGGCCTGTTTGTGAGATCTTAGGCAAGTCACTCAAGCTTTCTTCATATCGTCAAATAAAGGAGAAAACAATCCCTGCCCTTTGTATTATAAGGATCAAATGTGAGAAAAGATATAAATGCTTTATAAATCCAAAGACTTATTTCTTTTATGCTTCTAATTCCTCTCCTGCACATATGGGAGGTCTGTTTGTAGTTACTGTTGGGTATGAGGTTAGAAAAGCCGAACATTTATTTTAAAAAAATATTTTATTTAAATTCAATTTAGTTAGCATATACTGTATTATTAGTTTCAGGGGTAGAATTTAGTGATGGATCAGTTGCATGTAACACCCAGTGCTCATTACATCTAGTGCTCTCCTTAATGCCCATCACCCAGTTACTCCATCACCCACCCACCTCTCCTCCAGCAAACCTCAGTTTGTTTCCTATGGTTAAGGAACTCTTATAGTTTGCCTCCCTCTCTGTTTGCATCTTATTTTATTTTTCCTTTCCTTCCCCCATGTTCATCTGTTTTGTTTCTTAAATTCCACATATGAGTGAAATCATATGGTATTTGTGTTTCTCTGACTTATTTCGCTTAGCATAATACCCTTTAGTTCCATCCATGTCATTGTAAATGGCAAGATTTCATTCTTTTTGATGGCCAAGTAATATTCCATTGTATATATGTATCACCTGTTCTTTTTTTTTTTTCTTCCCCACCTGTTCTTTATCCATTCATCTGTTGATGGACATCTGGGCTCTTTCCATAGTTTGGCTATTGTGGACATTGCTTCTATAAACATTGGGGTGCATGTGCCCATTTGAATCACTATGTTTGTATCCTTTAGATAAATATTTAGTAATGCAATTTCTGGGTCCTAGGGTAGTTCTATTTTTAACTTTTTGAGAAAACTCCATACTGTTTTCCAGAGTGAAAATCCAACCATTTCTTTCTTTTGTCATCTTCCTGTCATCTCATTGCACCCCCCTGCAACATACACATATGCATTTCCAGCTAAGTAACATTTCTCTGTTACCATGTAAGGAAATTCTTGTTTTCTTCCTTCCCAAAGGAAAAATGCAAGCTATTGCATTAAGTTACATGGCAAGCTTTTAGGAAACTTGATTTTAGGATGGAAAAAATAAACTCAGTTTACAGTTGAAAGCATAACAGAGGCACCAGCAAAGTGGCTACATGACTAATATATCCTTTTTCTTCTTAGAGCAGCACCTTTTTTATACTGTTCAAGTTGTTTTAGATCAAATAATGGGCAATAACCCCCCCAAGTCATCATGTGTTGTTAATTCTGACTTCCTGATTGAAGCCAGGAAGACTGGGGTGTGGGTGGAACCTGGCACTTATAACAGAAGCACAGTCAAATGCAGTTGAAGGATGTGTCTATAAATATGTATAGACACATGCAAACTTGTGCACATGTGTCTTCCTTTATTTTATTTGATTGTGCCATTTGTATATAACCCCTCAGGGTATAAATCAGTTTAACATTAATTAAAATGTATGAAGCCTCGTAAAATGGTATTAAAATGCCAGGCTTCAGTTGCCTTCCCTTTAGAAAAGGTCTATAAAAAAGATAAATCTTGCCCCGCTCCTCTTTTCACCCTGTGTCTTATACTCATGCATAAATAGACACACAGAGCTCACAAACCCCTTTTCTGCTAGACTTTTCGTGAGTTTTTGTAATAGCTCTCTGTTGCCATTGGATCAACTCTAAATATTTCAGTTATACTTCATCTATCCAAACTTGTCTCCTTTTGCTTCCTAACAAAGATACCCCACTTCAAGTCTGCATCCTCACTGCTTCCTACTCACTTTATATTTATTCTGCCCTCCCCACTCCTCATGGCCTTTCTATACCTTTCCTACCTATTTTTAAGAAGTCCTTTTCCTTTGCCTCCTCCATGAAGGCATTTGGGAGCTACTTCATTCTATAGTAATCTCTGGTTTTGCTGAGGTCTTATGGCACCAATAGTCTCCACCAAGTGTTCTCAACCATGATGTTGCAACACCAATTGTGAATTGTATCTTAATTTGGTAATAATAATAAATTTATTTTGAGAGGGATTATATATGTATATATGTGTATGTGTATTTGTGTGTATTCAAATGGATTAGTCATATGATAGACATCTGTTTAAATCACTTGTACTCAGATGGATATAATTTCTTGGATGTCAGAGAAGAGCTGGAGTTATCAGAATCCTGAATACTCTTATATTATTATCTTAGCGTGTAGAGATTCATTTACATATTCATTTTGTAGATATTTATTGAGTCCCTACTCTATTCCAAGTATAGAGAACATATTCATTATATATGTTGTAGAGAGGGGAAAAGTTGACTATTGCTTGCTTATACCACACAATTTGGCACCTAATTATATATTATCTGATGTTAGTCCCTATTTGTTTCTTGGGGCCAAGTTTTGTTTCCCTAGCCCCAGTTGAAGCTTTTTAAAGTCAGTAAAATCTATTTTAATCCTCTTCAGCAACTAGTACAGGAATGGACATTCTGTATGTGGATGCTTGATAAGTACCAGTGATTGGTTAAAATATTATTAGTGAGAGACTAAGATATTGGGAAAATTAAAGTGCACATGAGAAGCCAGAGAAGCTGATATTTATGCTGTCCACTTAAAATTAAAAGCTATTAAATTGTCATCACTCCAGCTTTTGTTTATTTCATTTTTTAGTCTCCACCTGAAATTACATGAATTAATGAAAGAATTGTTAGTCTGAATGTTCTGGGAGTATTTAATTCTCTTTTTATGTATCAAAAATTTGTTAGTTTAAGAATTTTAAAAATGTATTTAGAGAATAGAATGTGTGTAGGTAGAAGGAGGATTTTTTAAGTAAAATGTATGATTTTCTAGTAATTTGAGTTGGAAAGCAAAACAGAATCAGAGAATTTTAAAGCTAGAAGGAACTTCAGCAAATATCTAGTCCAAATCACTTATTTTACAGTTGAGGAAATTGAGGTCTAGTCAAGTAAAGACTTGCTCAAGGTCACTCAGTCTGGGTACAAAATGAATGTTCTTAGTAATCTGGATGCACACGGTCGACTTCAGTGCCCTGGATTTTATTTGTTAAGAATGGCAGAAGCATAGAAAGATAGAATGAATGAATGTCTATTACCTGGGAAATAACCTGTGAAATGACAAAGCTGACACACTCATTGACATGGTAAATTATAAGTGAGTTAAAGAAATTCTTAACCATTTTTCTAGCCAAATGGTGCAAAATGAAGAAAGATAAAAAATAATCCAGAAATGACTGATGTTGTGATAGTCTCCTGAAGAGGATGAAGGGCTAGCTAGTTCCATGCTTCTCACTTAATCATACCTAATCATGGATTATTTCCTGAACTTCTGGCATGATTTCAAGATACATGAATATGGGAGCATTTTAAATAAAAAATTGTGCCATTCTTAGAGTTTTCAGCATAGGTCTGTTTCAATCTGTTTCATTTTTACATTATCCCTCCCAGACTCCAGCAGAGAAGTATTCTTGTCTTCATTATCTGGTTGGTAATCATTTCCCTGTTTAAATATAGCCTGTATTCTACATATATACCTTACTCTACAATCTTGCTATTACAGTATTTACTAAAGAGTAGCTTTTGGTATAAAGGGGACTAGGATTGTACCTTATTTGAATTCTTTTGGTTAATTGAGGTATGATTACATACATAGATCATATCCTTTAAAAGAAAATCTGGTACCAACAGGGTCTCCCTCTGAGGTGATTGTGCTCATCACAGAACCGTTTGGAGCTAAAGTGGACCTTGAAAGCATCCAGTGCAAGCATTTCCCTGAGTGTCAAAGTGTGCTCCTTGGAACAGTCTGGAATGTGGCCAGTGAAAGGGAATCCGTGATAATTTAAGTTTTGAAAACACACAGCACAGCCTGTTTCCTTCTTAAAAGCTCTCAATCTCTGTGAGTACACTTTAGGGTTCTGAGAAGCATTGTGGTAAAGAAACCGGATTCATTCTATCCAGTGTTATACTCATTTTTGCATAACATTTTCTAATGTCCCAGAAAACAAAATTCTTGGTGAATACACTTGAAGAAAAAACTGATTTAGGCAATCCCCTAGCAGAGCTGGGCAATACATCAATCTTTTGTTGCTAGGTGCAATATACTTTGGTACCTTTCAGCAGAGGGTATTATGCTGAGGATAACAATAGGACAAAGTTCTGTTATACTCCTGTTCTACACGTTTGCTTCCCTTTTTATATGCCATAGATTTCTTTCTCATAACATCTTTCTCTAAAGCAGTTACAATGACATCCTTCATATAATGCCTTTTGTTCCTTTAACTTTTCTCGTTAATGTTATAGGCAATAAACTCTGATATATACCTCTTGATTATGTGATTTCTCTAGTTCTTCATGTGGCTAGATATTTCTTACCCTTCAGGTCTAAGCCTAAATGCTACCTTTTCAGTAGGGCCTCCCCTGGCCACTATATCTGTAAATTGCCTTTCCTCTCCCACAACCATTACTCTGTATTGCAGCACTATATTCCTTTCTTTTATTGCACTGCAGGGTTGTAAGTGTCTTAACTATTTTGCTCACCATGTGCCCTTAGCACAGTGCTTGGCCTATAGTGGGTATTCAATAAATATTTATTGAATAAATGAATAAAACAAAGAACTGAAACTGTCTCTTTTAACAATTTCCATTTGTTAAAAGTGACTCTCCTCATCTTCCTTGACCCTCTGGGTTCTTTATAACACTTTTTTCATTGGAGGACCCACTGGGTGATTTGTGGGATTTCCTAACCCATCAATATGACATGATTTGCTCACACATTCTACTCATAGACCCATTCCTCTTCAAGTCAAATAACATCATTTATTTCCTTCACTACAGTAAAGATGTGATTCATTATTCCCTAAAGAGAGCGTTGTAAGATTTCTAGAAGTTTAGGGAGAAAACAGTGGAAACATTTGCCAGGAAGCTAAGAAATGAAAAGTTTCCATCACAGAAATGACATACTTTGATTGATGTGGTAGATTAGATTATACTTCAAAAATATCTACCTTCTCCAGTCTCCATGGGATGAGTTTACCTTCATATCCCTTGAACTCAATCACATGATTTGCTTTGGTCAATGGGATGTTAATAGAACTGATGAGAGCAGAGACATGAAATATGCATGTCTTTTGTGCCTCTGCCATCACCATAAGAAGAATCATACCTTCAGCCTGGGTCCCAGAATAAAAATACATAAGCAGACTGAGACTGTCTTTTAGCAAGGAGCTAAGCCCAGCTGGACCTGCAGCTAGAAGCAGAACTACTCAAACTACTCAACTGAACCCAGTCTAGATGAATCATTCACTGTTAATCTACAGACTCATGAATGAGAATAAATGGTTGTTCTTTAAAGCAGTTGAGTTTGAGTTGCTGTTTATTTTTGCTTTTACTAGCAATAGGTGACTGACAATTGACTTCTGGTCAGTCAATTTATTTTATCAGAGCACTTCAGGTATTTTTGAGTACTTCATTATGTTCTCTTTAGGACAATGTTTGATAATGCCCTTCCAGTCTAGGGAGAGAGACCCATTTTTGCTGAAAGTTTTGGCGAGATAGCTGGAAGCTTATCCATTTAGCTACTGCCTAAGATTGAGAGATGGGATGGAGCTAAACTGATCTGGACAAGAAAGGTGGGGAAAGGTTGAATGAAGACAGGAACAAGAAGGAGGAAGAAACTGGCAACTAGTTTTTGAAGAGAAACTTTGGGGGAGAAATGCCTATTCCTTGAGGATTTTGATTAGTTGTTTGCTCTTTGCTGTAAACCCTTTTTTTCCTCCTCACCACAAAATCTCTAGTAAAATCTCCACTACTATGTTATAGAGGGTTTTTCTTTTCATGTGTTGTAATTCTGAATCCTGCTTTGGAATTGATATGGGCATTACTAGAGGCTAACAAAAAGCTTAAGTTTTAACACCTAGGTTAGAAATGATAAACTATTGAAGCACTGGGATATATCTGTAAATGGCAGAAGGGGTACCACTCACAGGGAGAAAGTGGCTCTTCTAAAACTATTAACAATTTTATAAGCTCTAGGGGCTCCCAGATATTCCTTTTTAAATTCACTCCTGCCCTTTCCACCTTGCTTTTTTTTTCTTCTTTGTAAGAAATAAAGTGTTAAAGTTATAGTCCCCTTTGTACTTCAGCCTCCCTGATTACATTGCTCTCCCCTGTATTTAGAGGTATCCTGTATCCCACAGTTTGTGTGCATACTTCTGATGCATGTTAGTGTATTTTGTGTGTTTGTGTGTGTATTCACAGATAATATACAGTATTATTGTTTTTTAAACTTTACATAAATGGCTTCCTGTATACATATCATTCTGCAACTTGCATTTTTCATTTAACACGATTATGTTTATTCATATTGATACATGCATATCTAGATCATTCATTTTACCTGCTGCTTTGTATTTGTATTACTATATGACTATAACGTAATTTATTCATTTCTGTTTTGATGATTATCTAGATTGTTTCCTATTATAATGCAGTTTCAAATATCCTTGAACATGCTACTTTACATCTGCAAGAATTTTCCCAAGATAAATGACTAGAATTAGAATTACTGGGCATTAGAGAATGTGCATATTCAGATTGACTAGTTTTGGCAAATTGCTCTCTTATGGTGTTATCCCAAAGTATATAAAATTCCACCAGAATTCTTAAATTCCTCTTTTCTTTATTTTCTTGAAAATGTATGGTATTGTTAGACTCTGCATTTTTCCAGTAGTGAAAATGGTAACTTACTATTTTAATTTGTAGTGTTAATCTTGATAACTATTGAGGTTGAATTATTTTCATATGTATATTGGGCATTTGAATTTCCTCTTCTGTAAAATGCCCGTTCAAGTCTTTTGCCCATCTTCCTATTATATTGATTTTCTTATAGATTTGCAGATATTCATTACATATTTTAGATCTCTATCTTTTGCCAGTTATATGCCTTGTAAATCCAATCTGTGATTTGTTTTTTAATGTGTTTATGATGTATTTTGTATATAGAAGTTTTACATTTTCAGGTGGTGAACCCTATCAATCTTTTATTTATAGCTTGTGTGTTTGTATTTTGTTTAAGGAAGCCTGAGTATACTGAGTACCTGAGGGAAAGGATGGCTGGATGATAGAGGCTGGAGGCAAATATCCCTTCATTCTTGTTTTTCTCTTCTTTCTTCCTCCAGTTTCTCCCTTTCTCCCCATCCTGAAATTGATGCATTTAACAAACAAGTTAGTTTGCCTTTAGCTTGATTTGTTCAATTTTACACCTATATATCTTTTGCTCTGTTCTGCTGGACTGTTTTCTTCAAAACTTTCCATCTACTTGGTGTCACCAGTAAACATCAGTGGAGAAGATTGGTTTGTGCCATTAGGAATAAAAAATAAATACACCTCAGGATTGAAATAATTGTGCCAAGTGAATTACTTAATATAATGAAAAGTAACAAGCAACATATCTCATTTGGTGAATCTCTATTTTTTTTTTTTTTGGTGAGGGAAGACTTTTTAAACAATCATTTTTTTAAACCTGTGTTGCTTTAAATGTAAACTACTGCTGCAGTACTACAATGCCACCTCCTTAAACCCCCTCACAATCTAATCAAAACTGTACACTGGGTTGAGGATCAGGAGAGAACTAAGAAGAATGAAGGACAGTGTTGCATCAAGCTTCTTAGACTCCCCCCAATACTTCCTTTCTCCCCCCACACTTCACTACACATTGCAGCTTGATTTATTTAGTTACTCACATCAATCCATTTTTCTCTGTTCAGTGGTTGGACAATAAAAGTAAGATTTACTGCAGCAAGTGAATAATAAAAAATGAATTAGCTGAAAACAAACAAAAAGCTGCTTACATGGCAATCTTCTGTGTTAATCAAAACCTTGAGGACAGGTTGGAGGATCAATATTTGACTACAAGATGCAAAGCTGCCATTGAGCATGGGAGAAGAGGGAGATCCGACGGGGAAAAAAGACCTAAGGGCAGCGTTCATCAAAAGTGGCCAATAGCAAGATTTTATCCAGTCCTCTGGTCAGCCTCTTAGGGAGGCCTCCTCTGTTTAAGAAATAACAGTGTTTTTTATGCACATTTCAAAGTTCAGCTTGATTGTCTCATTTGGGGAAGAAAGCCATCTGTCAGTATTCTCCAAATAATTTACATAATTGACTTTCAAACAAGCCTCAAAGAAACAGGCATTTATCACTCTAATTGTGGCAGGCGGAGTGTGTGTCACTGCCATTTTATCAAGATAATGGTAAATGGCACCCAAGTTTCTTGTCTTCTGTATTCTCCCAGATTTCTTTCAATTTGTACATACAACTACATTCCCTTTTGAAACAAAACTTAGAAAAATGCCAACAAGGCTGCATGAGCCTAGAACAGGGGGAAACTTTGCTTGCCTTTTAACGAGCCCTAGAATCAGCCACCAGCCACCTGCCACCCTTCGCTTTGCTCCTAGGGACTCAGTTCAGGGGTAGTCGGTAGGAGAACATCATCATTAAGAATATCTGCACAATATCTGCACCAGGGCTGGATCCCTGAGAAGCTCTATTCTGTAAACCTGGATCTCTTGGTTTGAAGTTTCCTTCAGGTGTTGGTGGTTGGACAGGGCAGTCTTAGCTTCTAGTCCAACCTAATTGAGCTGAATGGCCTCTAGTACCCAACGGGACTATATTAAGGGATGGTGTTCTTGTTTCCATAGACCCAGGGTATTGAGATTACCATGAGGTTCTTTCTTCTACAACTGAATCCAGTAACTCATATCTGTAGAAAACAAAAACATATATTGAAAAAACATATTAACTCTCAGAACTTCCCTCAAATTCAAGATCTAGGACATCCAAGAATTTTCAAGGCAAAGGACACTCTTTGCTTTACCTTTCCAGACTAAAATGTGTTTCTTAACCACGCTAGCTTTAGATGTTCCCATCTTCTTGAGACTAAAGACCTAACAGTGCTCAATATTTAGCAGGGAGGAGTAAAAGGCAAATTGCTAAACTGGGGTTAAGTGGAAACTTTCTCCCCCAGAGGATTGTAACCAGAGAAGAAATGGAAGTGTGATTGGGTTTCCAAAGAAAGTTTGAAAATGTGTTTGCCTGTCAGTAGTCCCATTTCCCCACAGATAGATAAGTTAATTAGTAATCCATTAAGGGAGTGGTAGAAATTGAAGCAGAAGGGGATTTTGTTAAAAAATAATCCACTGAGGACAAAAATATAAATGGAAACAGCAGTCACATATCAGAATTTCTTGTGATCTTGAACCAGTTGTTGGTCTCAAGCTACTATATACATATTTAAGCATATATACAAAATAGATCTATACTTTTATACATATACAGAATATCACATAATTACAACTGTTTCCCAGTGTTGGAAGAAGGAAATATACAAGGCTTAAGTCATGGGTATAAGACATCCTTTCTTTCCCTACCCAGTTAACTCCACTATTGAACTGTCTTTTCTGCTCTTGTTTTCTCTCTGACGCACACAGCATGTGGCGTTCTGTATTCTGATTAAAGAGTGGAAAACAGCAGCATCTGGGCAGAGCGGGTCAGGGAAAATCCAACTGGTGCAATCGGTTATGATGGACAGTGTTATTCAGTGACCTACTAAGGAAACGAAGGTAGAACAAAACCTGGCATAGGAAGGCAAATGGACTTGTTTCATTTGGCATGAATGTCTCTCCCCAATGGTTCTCACCCAGTGTAGTATAGTACAAGAGTGTCCTTGAAGCCTTCCCAGTTGCACAGTGAAATTTTGATCATCATGTAAATTGTATGTGTATCAAATTGAGGGATCTACTTTGAGTGATATGTGCTACTACATGAAAGTAGAGCCCAGTGCAGCCTGTTTGAGGAAGACATAATAGGCATAGCCTGCCAGGCCACATCAAAGAAAGATCTTGTGCATCTTGGAACATATGAGAATTTTTCTTGTGGAGAAAACAGTTTGGCTTAAATGATTTAGGGCTGAAGGGCAGTGAAATGAATACCTAACTATAGATATTTCTATATACACAGTGAGATATGGAAGCACTGCAGTGGGGATTGTTTTGTATTTATTTCTCACTTCTTTAATGTTGTTTTGAGTCTTTTAATATCTTCAAGTGTGCTGCTCCAAATGCTGGTGTGTCCACCCAGATGCAAAAGAGTAAAAACTGTATGATTCCCACATATGAAGTTCAAGAACAGAAAAAACTAATCCATAGTAATAGAAGAATTTACAACAGTGATTGTCTCTGAGTGTGTGTATTCATAGAAATGACTGGAAAGAGGCAAGGAGAACTTTTTGGAGTGATGGGAATATCCTGTATCGTGTTTTGAGGAGTGGTTACCAGGATGTTTACATTTGTCAAAATGTATCAAACTAAAAACTTAAAATCTGTGCATTTTATTGTATGTTAATTTTCTCTCAGTTAAAAACAGAAAAATGCAGAAAAAGAAGTATTTCCAGGTCACAGGAACACTGAGAGACACTGCTGTTCTGGTTAATTCAAAGTTCAGCTATGTCAGTTTGGGGCTGTTTGCCATGGGTTTGTCAGGGGTTCCATGAAAGACTTCCTTTCCATATTAAACTCACTTCAGCAAAATCAAACAAAGGGGCAGCTTTATTCATATTTTGTAGCATAATTTTACTTTTTGTTTTAAGTGCTATATTTCCCCAAATCAGAGCTATATAGTCTTAAGTGTCACCACATGTGGAATGCATTCCCTCCAAAAACATTTGCTTCTAGCTTCTCAGCACAAATACAGTGCCCTTAAAATCTTGTGATTCTTTGTTTCATTGATTGTCTCTCCCACCAGGAAGTCTACTTGAGGGCTGGGCCTGTGTCTGATTTTTCACTGTATCACCAACACCCGGCCCAGGGCTTGGCCCACAGGGTGAGTTGCTGAGCCAACATTTGTTAAATAAAGTGATCATTATACAAAGGAAACCTGTATATTTAATTAATTGATTGATTCAGGGAATGGTTTCTGTTCTTTAAGAGCCCAGAAAAGACATCTGGGTAGGTGAGTACTTGATCTAATTTGATTTAAGTCTTAAGAGGCTACATCTAACCCCATGTATTGTTTTTATTATCCTATTGCCCATCCCTCTAAAGCTGGAGACACCACTTTTTCCAGGAGGATCCAGAAGTGTATCTATGTAGTTTCCCATAAAAAACCCCTTTAGGTCACCTTCCATTATTATTCTAGTATGGGTTGGCATTAAAATTTACTTAGCTAATACATGGAAATCAGACAGTATGAACTACAGGAAATGAAAATGGTTCTGAACTTTGTACATTTATATTCAGTGGATTAGAATGATGTGGTATCAAGGTATTGGGCTACAGACAGCTGGCCAAGGGAAAAATTGGGCTCTTTAGGGTGATGGCGTATAGGATGTTAAAGACATACATCAATTACTTATAGCTAAGGATCCCTTTTGGAATTCTTGCAAAAGGCAAATTTAAGACAGAAAAGACTTATTACCTCAAAAGATGTGGCGCAGGCTGTTGAACAGATAGTTTTTAGGAAGGCTCAAAGCCATGGATAAAGATCCTCCAAAACACAAGTCTTTGAATACAATAAATACTTGTTATCTAGCTGGGATGTTAAATGTGGAAGTGTTTTTCTAAGAAATGTTGGTAAAAAAGTAAGCTGCCGATCACTGGAGCAGCCTCGCTATGGAAACCTAAGACCTTGAAAGATAGTTTGCTCTTTAAGGCTATTATGAACTTATCCTCCTCATGAGTATCCCAGCTCTCAGCTCCATAAAACCTGCAATAACTGCTGTTTTATGACTTATACCTGGTCATAACACAAAAGATTTATTGGGGTTCCCATCCTACAAGGAGGGAAGACAGCACTTTCAAACATATGACCTCCCAATTGATTTTTCATGAGCTGAACCAGAAATGCTTCTTCAAGATTCATGTATGCAAATGTGGTCAGTGCCCAAGTCTGTAAATAACATACCCAATCTTTAAAGCTTATATTCTGACCTTTTTGAGTTTGTGGTATCCTTATTAGAGCCAATTATATGTTAGAAAGATGAACGACCCTTTCACAAGAAAAAAAAATTAGATTGAAATCCTTTAGGGGAAAAATATTCCTCCCCTCACGCCCCTGTATTCTTCCATTTCTTATCTCCTCTCCCCACTCCCACCCAGGTCAGGAAAATTTCTCTTAAATCAGGTTGATATTTTCAAGACTAGCATAAGCTGTTGACAGTTTTATGCAAGTAATAAAGAAGATTTAAAAATAAACTATGTAACTTTCTGTATTCTGAAACCCATTACAAAAAAAAAAACCCTCTTGTGTGGGAAATGTAAATTCTGCTTTGTCAGAGGGTGCTGGAAATATGATAGAAAAGAACAACTTCCAGATATCTAAATGGCATTCAAAAGAACAAAAATCAGGGGCTGTTAATATGGCTACATCTCAGGATTCAGGTAATACGTCCTGTAATTCATTCTGACGGACAGTTGTGAGGAGAAATCAGAGTAGGGTTGACCAAAACACCATTTCTTGAAAAAAATCAGCAACAGGACTTCAAGACTGATCCCTCGCATATCAACCTGATTTCTCCGAGGGGACTCCTTTCCAGATAAATGCTGAATTTAATTCTCTACATCACATTTGTTTGGAGAGATTTAGTACTTTAATTATATTTTTTATGTGTCACAGAACTGTAAACATATATTATCTTTTTGTTTTATCTTTAAAGGAGGTCTTAGAAAAATAATAATAATTAATTGTGTATGTGACTCTTTGAGTCTTTTTGTTGTTTGTGTGAAGGGGCAATAGTTCTATTTGTGGCTGAGGGACCCTCTGGCCATACCTCCAGGAATGACTGGAAAGTCTAAGAGCCACTCAAGCAGCTATCTGTTTTGCCTACAGAAACAATGATAGTTTTGACATTTTTCTTCTTCCTGAAATGCTTTGAATTGAGCATTCATTTCTATATAGTATAGGTGTTACTTAGCTGCAGCATGAGCTGGTGGAAAAATCATTGAAAATATTTTTTAACTTTTAAAATAATGGGAATGTTGTGGCTCAGACTCAGAAAAATCTTCTCAACCCAAATGTTAACATTAGTGGTATTGAAAAATAGGCAGAGTTAATAATCTAATAGAACTGTCTAGGCATTTCTTTGCATATCAATACTTCATGGATTGAGTGAGGTATTTTCAAATCAATTGGTCTTTAAAAAATATTCCTATTATATCATGTTAGCAATTGTTTCTCTTACATCCTTACAGAGCTACTTGTAATGGTGAAGCTTGCTGAAAAGCTGTGCCACTCAAGGACCAACCTATTCCCAGCCTGCATCTGGCTTGTAGAGCATGCCGACAATGTTTAATATAATGGGTCACATCTGTCAAGGAGAATTATAAATTGTACCTTCGATGCCCTGTAATTAGTAATCCTCAAATGGCTCCAGCTGCTATTTCCCTGAGCATTTGCTTAGGTAACATATTATAGGAAATATAACTCAGAACAAGAGTATTTAGGTCCAAAGGACCCTGTGTAGTGAAATAGGAGGGTTTTCTTCTAATCTAAAAATGCCTCTTTTCTTGTTGTTCTCACCAAGTTTACCGGCAGGCCTTTCATCCAGAGACCAGTGTGGAATGTGCTTCAGCTTGTTGAGAAGAGATCTGGTTGTTGACTTTGTATCAGAGCAAAATTCACCCATGAATCGTGTGAAAAGTAAATACGTCTGTTTTCTCTGTGTTAGGATGATTTGAGAATGAATGTGAGTCTGTAACTGGAGACTTCACGCTGAGAAGCTGACCTTTTGCTTGCAAAGGATCTTTGCTATTTGGTTGTCTCATGGGTACCTCTGCAAATGCTGGCATGCTGGGTTGTTTGCAGATCAGAATCCATTAGTTACTAAGACCTAAGGTTCAGTATGGACAATGTAGGTTTTGAAAAAAATTATTTCATTATTTTGAGAGTCAGTACACTCTTTTCTGGACATATTTCAGTGAATTTCTAGTGAAAATTCATCATCTCATAAATGGCTATCTACTATGAGTGAACTAAAATAAGACCTTTACCTCATATATTCAATAGAAATTGCTAGATAATTGAACAATTAAAATGTGAAAATGAAACTATGAAATAACAAAAAGAAAATATATGCATTTATTGTATTTATGTATTCTTGTATAGCAACATCTTTCTAAGTAAAGGCATAAAATCTGGAAGGAAAGATTGAGTTAATGCTACAAAAACAAATATATTAAGTTCCTTTCGTAGCTTAAAAATTCATAATAAAAATTAAAGGAAAACAACAAATGGGAAAATGTTTGCAGCAGATTGTCTACTTGAGCAGTTCTTACAAGCTAATTTTGAAAAGATAAAAACATAAATGGGAAAACGGACAAAGGACATAAGAGTAATTCACAAAGAAACAAAATTGGCCAGTAAATAGTTGAAGAAATATTTACCTTCATTAGCAATCAAACAGATACAAACTAAATCTATCCATTACATTGGCAAATTTAAAAAATTGATAATACTTGAGTTGACAAAGGTTTGAGGAAACAACTTTTACATACTCAAGTTAGAATATAAATAGGTAAATCTCTCTATAGGGTAATATGACAATATGTATCTAAATCCACAAAATGTGCAATTTCACTTGTAGGAAGTTACCTTAAGGAAATAATTAGAGATGTGTATAATGCACTGACTATAAAAAATGTTCACTGCACCACTGTTTTTAATGGTGGAAAATTATAAAAAAAGATAGTAGGAGATTTGCTAAATAAATTACATATGCTCATAGGTTGAGATATTATGTAGTTATATATAATCATATTGTAATAGAATATTTATTGACCTGGAAAAGTAACCACAATATGTGCTGGGTTTAAAAACATAAAAACAATTTGTACAATAGTAAATAGAGTAATATACCATATTTTAAAATACACACACACAGACACACATACGCACACATGCTAGAGAAAGAAAGAGATTGAGACACAGACATAGAGTTATAGACAAAGACATAAGACTAAAAGTCAATGCTCCAAAATAGTTATGTTGGGGTGATGAGATTACATGCATTTTTTCCTTTCCTTTTAGATGTATTACTTTTGAAATTAGAAATTGGAAATAATAAAGTTATCTATGAAAGGAGATAAATGCTATAAAAAGACACACTAGTGCAATCACAGAGAAGTATTGTCCATAACTAGCTTTCAGGGCAATGGGCCAAGATTGCCTTTGGAGTACCATGCCATTTTTGTCCATCCTTCTTTCTTTAAGTCATCTTGTCCTACAAACTTTCTGAGTTTTCAGTGTTTTCATTCACTCATGTATTCCTTCATCCACTCAACTGATATTTGTTGCATTTACCACCTGCCAGGCTCAGTATTTGTGCCTATCAGATGCTCCATTCTGTAAACATTTCTTATCTGCACTTATCAGTCTTGGGGTCTTTGCTCAGACCCTGTTAGGTGACTCATTAGGACATCTTTTTAACAAGTTCTGTGTTAAGTAGGTGATACTAATATGAAACTTGAACTTGAAGGAGAACCTTAAATGCCTTAACCCAAAGAGTGAGTAATATGAACATTGCAGGCAACTCTATATGGATATTCTTGCCAGATGATGGCACTTTCTTCTACTTTCTTTGTCCTGACCTTCTTCTTCCTTTGGCTTTCCTAATTCTTGTCTGATCTGCCTTCCAGAATTTACATCCTTCTCTTCCATGACCTGCCCTCTTGACTCTGGCTTCCATATTTGTTCTGATCCAAACATTTGCTCTAACTTTCTTCAGCACTGGCATACATTTCCCATCACTGCTGTAACAGATTCCCACAAACTTAGTGGCTTAAAACAATACAAATTTATTATCTTAGAATTCTGAAGGTCTGAAGTCCAAAAAAAGTTTCACTGGGCTAAAGTCAAGTTACTGGTAAGACTGCATTTTCTTTTGGAAGCTCTAGAAGAAAATCTGTTTCCTTGCCTTTTTCAGTTTCCAGAAACCACTTTCATTCCTTGACTCATGGTCCCTTCTTTCATCTTCAAAGCTAGCAACATTGCATCTATCTGATCATTGCTCTGTATTCACATCTCTCCCTGACCATAGCTAGAAAAGGTTATGCACTTTTAAGGATCTGTGGGTTGAATTTTGGCCCTCCAAAAGATATATCCACATCCCAATTATCAGAACATGTGAATATTACAGGATATTATTGTTTGGAAAAGGGTTCTTTGTAGATATAATTACAGATCTTGAAATAAAAAAATCATCCTGGATTATCTGGCTGTGCTCCAAACCTAATGACAAATGTCTTTATAAAAGAAAAGCAAAGAGAAATTTGAGGTAGAAAGAAGAGCAGAGGAGGCAGCAATGGGATCACAGAAGCAGATATTGGAGCAGCGCAGCTACAAATTAAGGAAAACCTGGAGCCACCGGAACTTGGAAAAGACAAGGAAGGAGTCTCCCCAGAGCTTCCAGAAGGAGTGGGTTCCTGCTGTTACCTTGATTTCATACTTCTAGCCACTAGAACTGTGAAAGAATAAATTGCTGTTGCTTTAAGCCACTCAGTTGGTGATAATTTGTTACAGTGTCCACAGGAACCTAATATAGGACCCACGCGACAACACAGAGTCCTTCAAGATAATCAAGGATAATCTCCTATTCTCAAAGCCTTAAACTTAATCACATCTGCAAAATCCCTTTTTCCATGTAAGGTAATATATTCACAGGTTCTAGGAGTTAGGACTTGGGCACTTTTAGGGGGCCATTATTCTGCCTACCACAGCACATAAATAGACTGTTCATCCCTAAAACCATTATTGCCCATGCCCTCCATGAACACAGCCACCTCTCAGGCTATTTTTTATATTTTGCTTCTATCCTTACTTAGTTGTCTAGGCTCTGTCTCCTGGGTGTTGATGTAGAATAATAGAAAACATATAAATGTGGAGTCAGGAAGACCTGTATTTAAATTCTACCTCTTTATTTATTCTCTGTGTATCCCTGGGCAAATTATTCAACTGTTACGACCTTGTTTCCTCATCCATAAAATGTGCTAGTCATACACACACCATAGAGCCATTGTGAGGATTAAAGGAGTTATCATGTATAATATGCTTAGCACATAGTAGGCATTCAATGAATGTTGCAGCTTTTTTTTGCTATTATTCTATAATCTATGAACTTGTGACAATGTGTAGTCTTGAGGTAGATGGTCTGGTAGAGGAGATGTTTTTGTATAGGGACTTTCTAATTTTCCTTCAAATCCCACTGTGGAGATAGCTTTCTAATCTGATCATACATAAGGTTTCCTTGATATCGTTGCATTTTATTTTGTATTGTGATTATATCTACACAGCACTAAAGTTCCAGGTTGAAAAGGGAAAAATCCTACCTAATTGGCTACTGGAATAACACAGCTATAATAACAAATAAACAAATGTGTATTGTGTACCAACAATGTGTTAAATGTTGTTGTAGTCACTAGGGAATGAGATTGACACAGTACTTGTGCACATGGAGTGGGAAAGACTGGCAAGTAACTAGGTGATTCTAATATGGTGTGATTGGTGTCATGATGAGCACAAACACAGGGACACATTGGGATGACATAGCAGGGAATAAAGGCTCCCTGGAGTAAGTAATGTCTAATTTAGGATCTGAAGGGTGAATAGAAGTTAGTTATGTAGACTCCCTCTCACCCTTTACAGGAAGTAAAGAGAGAAAAATAAAAATGAAAAAAATTTAAATAAATTTAATTGATTTAAATATTAATACTAGGAAAAATGTTGGGTATATAAAGATAGCCATCTTATTTATTCATTCATTTTAATTTTTAGATACAGTCATACTACTGTAATGAGAATAAATGGTCTGTTGATAGACTTCTTTCAGGTCACTTGGAGAAAAAGAGGGCTTTTATTACATTTTGCACACGTGACCCCAGAAGGCAGGCTGGTGGTTAGTAAACACATAAATTCTATACTGCAAATGCCCCTGAATATAAAGCTCTCATTTAGGGAAGAGGATGGATGTGTTGTGGTGTTGTGGTCACGGTATGATGTTGGGTAGGGGGTGGTGCCAAATGTTTGGAAGACATAGTTTATGGTTTCTAGGAATAATAATAGCAGCAAAAATATGTTGTGAATTTATTATGTGCCAGGTACTATTCTAAGCACTGTTTGCGCATTAACTCATTTAATCCTTTCAGTGATCTGTTAGGTGGGTAATACTATTATCCCTATTCTACAGATGGGAAAAGTGAGATGGAAGGTTAAAACATTGTCTAAAGTTAGACAGTCAGCAAGTGGCAGGGCTGGGATCCAAGTCAAGACAGTTTGACTTGAAAGCCTGTGCTCTTGGCCTGTATAGTAAGTACTACCCCTTTGGGGAAAGAGGAGTCTTGTGGAAATATAGATACAGAAATGACATATGAAAAAGGGAAAACAGAAGCAAATGTCAGCATGACCTATGGATATATATCCGTTAAGTGCCAAGAGACTAGTTGAATGAGTAGAGTCCCTGAACCTGGGGTTGCAGTGGGGTGGGGGCTACTTGGTTAGGAAGATTTATAGAAAAAGAAATCTTAAGCACTGTTTTGTTAAAAGAGGAATGTAGTTACAACTAATACTGGCTAACATTTTTTGAGTCCCTACTATATAGCACTAAGTGCTTTACATATCTAATCCCATAGTTGAAACAACCTATGAGGTAGGTATTACTATATTTCCATTTCCCAATGTAGAAATTGAGACACAGAGAAGTTAATTTGCCTCAAATTTCACAACTCAGAAGGGGAAAGCCAGGATATGGACCAAGGCAGTCTGACTCTTCCTTAAATATATTGAATTGCTCTGTAATCCTTCTGCCTTTCTCTTACATCAACAATTTTTCCCTCTTTGCTGAATTATTCCCATCAGCCTTCAAACATACTGTAATCACTTGCATTATTTTAAGAAGTCAATTTCTCTGTCCTCCTACAGCAAAAAATTCCTCAAAAGACTTGTCTCTATTTACCATTTCCATTTGCTCTCCTCTCATTCTTTCCTGATATCATTTCAGTCAGATTCTCTCCACTACCATTTCACTGAAAATGCTTTTGTCAAGGTCACAAATGGCCTCGTTGCTAATGCAAAGGTCAATTCTCAGTTCTCATCTTACTTAATCTTTTAACACTATTTTGTATAGCAGGTAATTCCCTTGCCTTCCAGGGCATCACACCTGGTTTTCTTCCTATCTCTCTGGCTGCTCCAGTTTCCTTCTGCTGGTTCTTCTTTATCTCCCCAACTTCTTGATGTCAGGGTCCTAGACTGCTTCTCACTTCTATCCACAATCACTCCCTCAGTGATATCATCCTGTCTTGTGGCTTTAAATACCATGTACATGCTGTTGAATCCAAATTTATATCTACAGTCCATATTTCTCTTCTAAACTCTATATTTGTATATCCAACTGCCTCGTTCTATCTCCTCTTGTATATCTAATAGGAATTTGAAACTTAATATGTCCAAACTGAACTGCTGATATTTTCCTCATAATCTGATCCTCTCATTGTTTGACCCATTTCAATGAACAGCCATTCATAAGAAACAAAAGAGGATAAAGGGGAAGAGAGGAAAAAATAAAACAAGACAAAACCAGAGAGGGACACAAACGATAAGAGACTCTTAATCATAGGAAAGAAACTGAGGGTTGCTGGAGGGGATGGCGTGTTGGGGGTGGGGGATGGGGTAACTGGGTGATAGACATTAAGGAAGGCATGTGATGTAATGAGCACTGGGTAATATATAAGACTGATGAATCACAGACCTGTACCTCTAAAACTAATAATACATTTTATGTTAATTAATTGAATTAAAAAACAAAAAACCAATAAAATGGCCATTCATTCTTCCAGTTGCTCAGTTCCTTGGCATCCTCCCTGATTCTTCCTTTTTTCTGATTTTCCCACCTCAGTCTAAAAGCCATCTTAATATTTTATCCTTCAATGTATAATTAGAATCTAATCAATTTTTACCATATTTACTGCAATCACCATGACATGTCCAGATTATTGCCATAGTCAATTAACTAGTCTTCCTGATTCTACCTTTAACCTTCTAACCCAGAACAGCCTGAGTGATCCTATTCAGACCTAACTCAGATCATGTTACTTTTCTTATCAAAACCCTCCAATGGCTCAACTCACTTTAAGCAAAAACTAATGTCTAAATAGAGGCCTATGGCTCTACCCCAATGGTTTGTAACCATTATTACACATTAGAATCACAGAAAAAAAAATGAAAAAAACAAGCAAAAACAATGTGCGGGCCCCACCCCCAAATAAACTGAAGTCGTACCTCCAGAGGGGATAATATGTGGTGTGGCCCAGGTATCTGCAGTTATTTTTTAAAGTTCCCCAACTGATAAGGAGTTAAAAATACACCTGTTATCAATTTAATAAGCACTTAATTCAGAATGAATCACAGCCCTTCCTGAGTGGAGTAAGCTTGGAAGAGACACAGATCCTAGTCACACACGTCTTTGTGGTGGTAGTATAGGGTAATGGCAAGAATTATCTCCACGATATCCCATATCCCCCAGTTAAAGGTGTCAGGAGAAGTTACTGAACAGAAACAAGCCTAAAAGGAAGCAAAGAGGGCTGATTATAATTGTTTAGAGCACAGAGAATGAATGGGCAGGTCAGGATCTTCTGGCAATATTAAAATTCCAACGAAGTTGCACATACTTGTTGCATTGCCAAGACTTGAAGGCTTCAATAAGCCTGGCTCTGTTGTATACATACATATAATGAAAATGAAAAAGAATACTGTTAAGGGAAGCAGTGGAAGACCTATAACCTTGGCCAGGAAATGGTGGATCTCTTTCATATGAGTCATACATCCCTCAAAAACCTCCAACTTCTTAGAATTCCTAATAAAAACTTTAAATATCCCAGCAACAACTTTCAAACACCACAGTTTTCATTAAAACTGCCTCATACCCAATTCTGCTTTATAGCATGGTTCCAATGTAATTATAGCTACTGCATTGATTAGGTCAGAGAATCTATGTGGATTTCTAACTAGATCCAAGTAAGGGCTTTTTCAGGACCCAGAAACTTATTGTCCCTTTAAAGTGGTAGTTTAAAAAAAGAAAGAAACCTGGAATTTGAATTTATGGCAATAACAGAAAAATTGTAGGTACTTTTGATGAAGGAGTTTAAAGTGAATGTAACACCACATATATTGACTTCATAATTCAGTGCACATCCAGATTTATTGATTAGAGAAGGACTGACTCAAGCTAAGATTGATTTGATAGAAATCACAGCCTGCTTATTTATCATGTGGAGAAAATTTACACATCTACCTAGACATAGGAGTATTACTTTATTGACTCTGAATTAAGTCTTGGCTGAATGTCAAGTTTTCACCTGCAGCCTGTGGACCCCTTTCAGGACAATATTTGTTTGCATTTGAGCAGGGAACTATGAAAAGAACATTCTTTTTTTTTTTTTTTTAGTTTAAATGCCCAGAAGTACTTTGAAAAATCAAAATATGGTAAAATATCATTAACTGACATACATGGTGATACAAAGAGTGTTGGCTGAATGACGTTTTCTTTCATACTATTTATAAAGAAATGAAGAATAATGTTAACAATAAGACAAAATTTCAAAAACTATAGAAATATTCATAAATAAATACTAGCATACCAATTAGAAGTCTCTACTTAAAAAGATTGGTTGTTAAAGCAATAGTCTAAGAATAACCATTCAAAGGCAGTCTCCTAAGGAACTCTATTTAAAAGTATTTTGTTAGGTTAACAGTACCTTGGCTAACATAGAGGAAACACTTAGAATATATCAGGATCATGCTGTATACATTCATCAGAGATCCTTTAAAACCTTTTCAAGAACTCTATTAAGTAAGTATTGTATATTCCCATTTTATATTTGAAAAAACAACTGACATTCAGAGAGGCTAAGTGACTTGCCAGAGATCCCACAACTGGTACATGGAGCTGGGATTAAAACTGACACTTCCTGACTCCAGAGTCTATGTTCTTAATGACTATATCCTACTACCCCTTGCTTGAAAGCCAAAAAAACCTTTATGTTAAAATAATATGCAATTCCAATATTTTCTTAATTGTGAATGGACTCACCCAAATGTTTTGAATCATAGGAATTTTACCCTAAATCTGATGGTTTTCCAATTTGGGGGTGGTTCTTGAGTAAATTATTTCTCCCTTACAGTGAGGAAGAGGCAGGGGGAATAGGGGAGAGAAGGAGCAGATCAAAAGTATTAACGGAAAATTCTAATTTTTGTGTCCTTCAGCATTTAATCACTCAGGGCACTGGCTTCTAACTACACACCAAGTGGTATATTTTGGAAGACAAGGGGTTAATCCAGTTTGTTACTGGTTATTTCCCTTCAGCAAAACAACTGTATTGGAAGGGAAATAGCTGCTCATAAGTGTTAGGGCCTTATTACCGTTCAAATGCCCTTTTAATATTCTTTATGCTGGCAAAGGTACATTATAAATGAAATACAGGGGAGGAATAATTCAAACTCTTAGGATGGTGGCATTTTGTAAACCTTGAAGCCATAGTACAAATCTTTCTCAAACCTCTGGAAATCTGTCTTGATAGCATAGAGTAGGTGGGAAGGGGCTTGCAAATCCTTTCCAACCTGACAGTTCACAAACTTGTTTTCTGGTTCCTCAGCAGTGACAGATTCTTGGTATATTTTTCACTTCAGAAGCTAAGGACTTTTGCTAGAATATGTTGGTCCAAGTAGCCAAGCTTTAATGCTAAATTCTGGGCAGGGGAGACAAAGGAAAGAGGAAAATGAATTATATGTCAGGCTTCTTCTGGTGTTTTTGTATGAAAAGTATTTGTTGATAAGCATGGTTTAGGAGTTCCTGTGCCTTTAGACATAATATCCTCTGCAAATTCTCAACATGTATCTTGCTTGCCGTTTGTACAAATCCATTTGCTCCATTCAGTCAACCTTTTCTTAAACTTTTCTCTTCAAGGAGGTCTATCTTTATACAATTTGAGGTGACAACCTGTCTGCCCCAAATATTGCTCTTACCATCTTCCTAGTAAGCCTGAAATTTCCACCATAATGTTTCATTTATTTGATTAATTTTCCACTTATTAAATCCATCCATCCATCCATCCATCCATCCATCCATCCATCCATCCATCCATCAAATCTATCAAAAAATACATATTGTCTGCTCTGTGCTTGGCACTTGGCTAGGTTCCGGTAATTCATTGGTGATTAAAGCAGACATCATTTCTGCACTTGAGTGCACAGCCTATTGGGAGAGGAAAACAATAAATAAGTAAAGGAATGAAGTAATTCATTTCAAATTGCTCTAAATTGCTATGATGAATATGAATGCAGCAGGGAACAATGATAGAAGATACCTGGAACGGAACTACTTGGTGTGCTCAGGTGTCAGTTCAGTTGAGAAATAAGACATTCTCTAGAGGGAACTTCATTTAAAATATAAATACATTCTGTAGCAGGGTTAATGCACTAAACTCACTAGAATGGTCACATTAATAGAGGCTAGAACTCTGAGGGTGTGGGTCTCAGAACAGGTAAGTTTCTTTTGGTGGTGTATCAGTCAGGAAGAGGAGAAGAAGACTACTGAACCCCTTACATATGCTTAGCTTTGTACCAGGTGCTATTGCTTATTTATTTTTTATTTTTAAAAATTTTATTTATTTTTTTATGAAAGAGAGAGAACACACACAAGTGGGGGGGTGGGCAGAGAGAGAGAGAGAGACAAGCAGACTCCCCTCTGAGCAGGGAGCGGGACAGGGCTAGATCCCAGGACTCTGAGATTATGACCTGAACTAGAGGTTCAGGAGCTCAGAGGCTTACCGCCTGAGCCACCCAGGCACCCCCAGGTGCTATTGCTTAAAAGGTAGTTCTCTTTTCATTTGAATTGCAATAATAAGAGGTGGATAGCAAATTGATTCTAGGGATGGGAAAATAGGTTCTGAGAGGTTAGTCACAAGGTTAGTTGTTAGCAGAGCTTAGTAATAGGAAAGCTGGGGTGTTTGGGGGGGGGGAATTGGGTAAAATCTCAGGCTAAAGAAAAACAGAAGCAAAAAAAAAAGGAAAAACAGATATGGTGTCATTGACCAAAAATGAATTAAAACGCTTGGTCCTGTCTTTAAATTGCTTACAATCCACCCAGAGAAAGATGACAAGCTCTTGAGAAAGGACAGGAAAATGTAATAAGCAAAACTGTTAGTCAAGTCCAAACTGCGTGTTATTCCTGAGGAAGATAAACAAGGGGTATAAATGGGAGAAGTCAAGATAGTTTGAAAAGGCTATTGGGAGGAGGTTGTCAAAGCTAGCTAAAATGGAGACTTCCTTTAAATATAGTGCTTGCTTCCCTTTGCTTAGATATAGTGGTTTTAGATTTCAAGCAAGTTAGGTACAAAACAATGATTACCGAACTGTCTGTAAGGTCAACAGACACATTAAAATCATTGAGTTATGAATCACTGAAGTCTATACGGGTCCAAACAACATCCCAGCTGTGGGTACTATTTCAGGTCAAAATACGTAATACAAATTGTTGTACCCAGCTCCACTTCCCATCACTAAAATGTGACAGTGATTAAATGCAAAATGCAAATATTACAGTATGTAAGTACAAATTTAAAACAATAATGGCCTCTTGTCAGACAATATGGAAAGCCGAAGTTGCATGGAATTTGTTATTATACTTGCAAATGCAGCAATATTTACAATGGGTTGACACAGTGCTGCATAACCCAGTAAAGGCAAGAGAAGGACTATGGAAAGCAGGGCTAGAAAATTGTGAGCACAGAACACTGCCTTTAAGGAATCACAAAGGAAGGCATGAAAAGGGAGGAATAGTTTCAAGGTCAGTATTTCTTGAACATTTCTGAATCAAGATAAAGGCCAAATTATAAAGTCATTGAAGTTTGTTTCTAGACTAACATCCCCAATCTCAACTCTAAATTCTTAATTTTCTTACACTTTTTTTGAGCTCTCATTATTCTAATTGGGGCCAGAAACTATGTCTCTGTCTTGTTTACCACTGTATCTCTAGCATTTAACAGTGTCTGGCACATAGTGGGTGCTCAATAAATATTTGGTATCTGAATGAATAGTTGTCCTCATAGCTGCCTTGAAATCTGTCATGGCTTTTCTACCGTACTGAGGAAACGCCTCTAGGCTCTCTGCATCTCTCCATGCTCAATGATTTTCACTAAAACCTCCTTATTTTATATTTTATTCCCTCAGGGACTCTCAAAAGAGAAATTTTAACCAATAAGATTAATAGTTTCAGGTACTACATTAATCCAGTTTCAACCAGAAAAAAGGAAACCACTCTCAGTGGTTGAAACAGAGGGAATTACATGCAGAGAACTGGTTACACAGATGATGGAGTATTTATAAGGGCAGTCTTATCTCCCAGATTAAGAATATGTTGAAAGCAGTCTCTTAAACACAATTCTGTTTTGAGCTCACATGATCTAAGGGTTGGAAAGAATCTTACACTTCATTCAACTCAAACTCATCAGATGGCTGTTGTGTCACAGATGTCTCTATTGCCCTATTGCAATAGCTCTTCTTTCTCCTTAGGTACAGAATGCTACTTTTCAGATGGACACCTTTCTATTCAGAATAAAATATTCTATTTTCCTACATTCCTTGCAGCTAGCCGAGGCCATGAGACTTTTAGACAGTGATATGTAAGCAAAAGTTCCATGTGGGACTTTCAGGAAGGCTTCTAAAAGGGAGTGGGCACACTTAAGAGGTGTCTCTTTTTGTTTTTCTGAATTTCTTCCTTCTTCAGACCTACGCTGAGAATATGATGGTTCGAACTTCAAGAGACTATGAGGAATTCTTGATGGTAGAAGACAACTGACAAGATGATAAAACAGAAGGATAGGAACATAGGTCTGTGATGACACCGTGGAGTTAACCCTGCAGCTTTGGACTGCCTACTTCCAAAGGTCTTTCACATGGAAAAGAAATATACTCCTATATTATTTTCAGCCATGTCTTTTTTCTGACTTCTTTGCTTTCTTCCTGTTATATACAACTGAATATAACCCAAACTGATCCAGCTGTAGTGTTTAATTGCATCTGGGACAAGTGGTCATTTAATTTGGACTTGGATACTTCCAGTGTGGGGAACTTACTGATATTTGAGGTGGTCTATCCATCTTGGGACAGCTATTACTAACAGAAACTTTTTTTATTGAGTACAAATTAATATTAATGTAGAGTCCACCTATAGGTCCTAGAATGGCTTTGGGGGTCACAACTTTCTTGTCCTTTTTTCACGTGTCAGATATTTGAAGAAGTGTTCATGTTCCTCTGACTTGGCTCATCTCCAGGCTAAATATCTCCAATTCTTTCAACTAACCCTCACAAGACATGGTTTTTTCATTTCAATAAACTTAACCTAGCTTTATGTATATGTTCACTCTATAAATGCTTATGGAATAGAGCTCCAAGCTGTAAGATTCAGCTGTGGTGCCTACAATCCTATTTATTTAGTAGATTCAAATGAAATTATTTTATTTTTTTAAAGATTTTGTTTATTTATTTGACAGAGTACAAGCAGGGGGGAGTGGCAGGCAGAGGGAGAAGCAGGCTCCCTGCTGAGCAGGGAGCTGGATGTGAAGCTGGATCCCAGGACTCTGGGATTATGACCTGAGCTGAGGGCAAACGCTTAACTGACTGAACCACCTAGGCACCCCGATTCAAATGAATTTTTTTAAAAAATACTTTTTACTCACTCTACACCAGATTAATAGCCTGCAGTTTACATAATGGACCTCACTGTTTTGGGTGGGTTAAAATCTGGGTTAAAACAAACACGATCATTTAAACCTACACTGTATTATAGTCAGTGTGTGCAGCAAAAGACAACGTTTTAATTCATTATTAACCACACTGTACACAAACCAGCTTCTCCTTTTGCATACTAAAAGGTAACATTCCCAGAGTCATTAGTTGTTGCTTAATCTGCTTAAACAAAGCTCCCCTCCTAAATGTTTTCTGTGCAAGTAGCCAATTCAGACCCCTGGGCTCGCATCTCCAGGACTGTCTGCTTAACACTTGTCAATCACTTCTAATGGAAACCTACTCTAGTAGACACTCAGAAACCATGCTCTATATACATTAAAATAACTGTACAGAATTTCAAAATGTGTGTCTAAGAGTTATGCTTCCCCCTCCACCACCCCACTAAAACAACACTGGCAAAAGGCATGGACTCCTACCTGTCAAATTCAGGAAACTAATATTTTTTCCTCATTTTAGCTGACACCTCTGTGGTATTCAACACTGTTGACTAATACATTTTCAAAATTCTCTTCTCTTGGTTACCGACACCACACCCCTACTGGTTCTTCTCTATGTCCATTCCTTAGTCTCTGTTGGGTCTTCTTCTTCTGATCACCTCTTAATTGTTGCTGCTCTCTAGAACCCTGACCAAAGCCCTCTGCGCTCCTCACTTTATACTTTTCCCGTGGGCAATCCCATATTCTTCTGTAGTATCAGTGTAGACTGCTGACTTTTATGTCTGTATCTCTAGTTCTGACCTCTCTGTTTTAAGCTCCAAACCAATATTTTCAACTGACACAGCAGCAGCATTATCTTGGTGACTCACAGGAACTATAAAGCATATATCCTCAACACTCATCACCTTCCCCTCCAACTCAGATACTCAAGCAAATATCTGAGAATAAGGTGCTTTCTTACTTTTCTATAGTTATTCCTCTCAACAACCATGTCATGTATTATTATCCCTGTTTAGATATGTGAAAACTAAGGCTCAGAGTAGTTAAGCAGTATATGCAGAAATCCCTCAGCTACTACATGGCAGATTCTAATGCATTTCAGTCTGACTCTGGAACTGGAACTCCTAACAACTATGTTAAATTCCCCTTACTAGCAGATTCTGTTATAGGATATTTTATCTTCATATTGAAAATTAGAGTGCAGGACTCTGAAGGAAGGGAACACTTAGGAGAAAAGGTTATTGTGGTGATTAGGTTAGGAGGGAAGGTGAGTTCCTGAGTTACCCTGGTAGAAGCAGAAGCTCAAGTTCAGAGAGAAAAAGGCAGTAGAGGGGAAAAGTGAATAGAGCCAGGGCAGCAGGGCAGGAGCAGCCTAGGTCAAAATTGTCTTCCTTTAAGGTATTGTGATGAGACAATTGACCTTCCTGAGTTTCAGTCCTGCCTGCAGGTAAATGGCTTCCAGGTAGGAAAGGGAAAACATTTTGGTAATCCCAAACTTGATTCCCATATAACTTGTACGGAAATCAAAGGGGTCTATTGACTGATACACATGACTGGTAAACATGATAAATAGTTGCAGAATCTAATAAATGGCAATTATTTTGAAACAGAACCAAAGGTACAGTTTTTGTAGCAAATTCAGCCATAAAAATTATAAACAAATTGAGAGAGTAAAATAATTATTCTTAAAATACTTTTTTCAACTTATTTTGGTTAAGCATCTTTTTATTGCTGTCATTTTTATTCTCTCCTCCCCAGTTTTCTTTAACCATTTTTGTCTTTAGGCTTTCAACTGAGCATTCCTTTGAGGAATGGAACTCATGTTCAGTACACGAAAAGCATTGGGACAACAAATTTCTTTAATTTCTCAATATTCTATCAGTATCTGTTGCTTGACCAAATTGATGTATTCCAACAATGTTGACTCTAAGACAAATCCTATTTTAATGTTGACTCACATTAGAATACTGGAGATGTTCCCATGTGCACTTCTTCCCTCTTGCCAAATGGAATGCGTTACAAATACCGAGTTATATGTTAAGAAGAATTTCTTATTCCCATGATTATTTGCAAGGGGGGGCTTTTGTTTGGGGGCTCTCTTCTGCCATAGGTCTACTGTTTCCTTCATCCTTCTTCAGGAAAAAGATTTATCCTAAGCCTGGGTGACTTCCTAAGCATACATCTTCACTTTTTCTATGGATCTAAACAGTATCTAGAAAGTATAGGTGTGATGCTATATCTCACCACTGAGTACTATGTTTTAACACAAGGTATTCCAGCATGAAAATTCTTCATGTAACATTCTTAGATACTTCAAAAAGGAAATTAAATAACCTTTTAAGAAATCAATTATCCAAATTAGAATTCAGGTAAAGTGAATTTATTTAAAACAAGATATCATTTTAGTTAAAGCTCAGGTTTCTATCACCTCCTTCTTAACAACATTGTTGAAATGCTTTCATGTGGTTTATGGTTTCATTTATAAAAAGTTAGAAAAAAGCCAAATACTTAATCCTTAATTGCTACTGATTTATTGTTGAGATGACTGGGGCCATACGGTCTTTATAAACTGATAAAAGTTCAAACAGAATTTTTTTTTGTGTGTTTCAGTTTTTAAATGTTGTGTTTGTTATCCTCAGACAAGCTACACAACCTCTGGTTTGTTACATTTAAAATAATAATTTATTATTATCCTATTTCCTTATAATATTGTTAAAAAACAGAATTAAATTGAGTAAATTTGAAGATCTAATTGACTTTATCAAATGGTTCATGAATCAGGCAGTATCCCATCTAGCAAGTAGATCCTCTAAGGAGTCAGTACAGAAATAGCAGGTTTTTATAGAATGGAGGGTGGGACAAGGAAGTTATTAGCAAAACAGAGGAAAGGATTTTCAGGCAGGGTCACTTTCCCTTGGAGGGGAAAGGGAGAGGGTTTTATCATGCAGATTACATGATCTTCTTTTGGGGGATGGAGAGTGCTGATTATGGCACTGTGCTGACCAGAAAGTTTCTGACTAACCTGTTAAGACTATATTTCTGGGGGAGATTGAAATTGCAATGAGACTAGGTATTAAATCCTGGTTTAGCAATTTGGCATAGCATAAGTGCTCCATCTTGAGCCTGTGTGTGTTTTTTAAACAGTATTATGTGAATTTATGGATTAATGATCAGAAAATCTTTTGAGATTCATGGATGAATCTGGCTTCTTAAAGGTGTCTCACAGGCACTCAACTAGTTTATGATATAACTAGTTTATGCATTCTGAATGCATTCATATCCTTTCTCTGAATTATTTTTTCCCTTTTTCATGTTTTTATAAGAATTTAAGACCATCCAGATTGAGTCATATCAGTATTCCCTATAGCCTAAGATTCTATGTTCAATTGTGGCAGTAAGAGAAATTTTGTGGGGAATGGATATGTTTGCTTTTCATGACAACAATCTTAAAAGTTTAGGAACACTCCCTAAAAATTCTAACTATTCCCCAATTCATTAATGGTTTGTCATGCATAAATGTACCTTAACATCATTATTAAGTATTTTATATTTGGACCACTGTGTTTTTCTACATGTTGATAAACAACTAATTTGACTAATCTTTACCCATTGAATTGCCTGATTTATTGACAGAATAAGTTGGATGTTTTGGTATTTTATCGATGCAGCCAAAGGCACACATGATAAACAAACTGAATAGGGAAAACAGTTGTGACAGTTAGGCCTGAAGGTACTGTCAAGACTCCTGGAATTCAAGATCCCTTTTCAGGGAAACCAAAAAGCATGACAGGACCAATTGTCAGATCAGGCTAGCATCAAATAGCAGTAACCATAGAAAAATGTAGGAACTGATAGCAGACCTGGGTCAGGACCTAAGTACCAGGTAGTATCAAACATATATGTGAGTATAAGTGACCTCTCTGACTGTTTTTCGTTTGTTTGTTTGTTTTCCAAATTTCTACTTTATTTTATTTTTTTAATAATATTTATTTTGTTATATTAGTCACCATACAGTACATCCCCAGTTCTTGATGCAATGTTCCATGATTCATTACTTGCATATAACACCCAGTGCACCATGCAATACGTGCCCTCCTTAATACCCATCACCGGCCTATCCCAATCCCCCACCCCGCTCCCCTCTGAAGCCCGCAGTTTGTTTCTCAGAGTCCATAGTCTCTCATGCTTCATTCCCCCTTCTGATTACCCCCCCTTTCTTTATCCCTTTCTTCCCCTACCGATCTTCCTATTTCTTATGTTCCATAAATGAGTGAAATGATATGTCTTATCACATGTAAACTGGATGGTCATTTAATTTCAAGATAAAAGTTAAGATAGGAAACTTCTATGGTCTGGGCCATATGCTTCCAGATGATTTAGTTAGACAAAATCACTCATTTAAATTGGGTGAAGAGGGAAGAAGGGGATATTTATAGAAGTGTAGAATCCCAAACTAGCAAAGAAATGGGACTGATCTAATCCTTATTGACCAGACTTTACCTGGAGTATTAGATTCCTTTTGGAAGCCATCCTTTAAAGAGATATGATCAGACCAGTGTCCTTTCAGAAGAGGATGTACTCCCCATGAAGGGACTCCAAGCCACAACATAGAGTAACCCAAGGTTTTAATTAGGAGTGAAAAAAATGTTTAGGGAGGGCTGCTTTATCTACAAGGGATTAAATTTGTTCTGTGTGGCTACTTATGACAAATTGAAGAGCAGATTTCAGTTCAATATCAACCGGAGGCTGTCTTAACAAGAAAGGGAAGACTTGATAGTGTTTCTTATTATTATTGGTCTTCAGGTACATAGATGGAAGGCAGGAAGATGGAGGGCAGGAAGAGAAGTGCACGAATGCTTGGATCAAGTGAGTTTTTGGTAGAGTACTGGATCTGTATGACTAGTTAAAAAATGAAAAAAAAATTGAAGTACCAATACAAGTCTCCAACTTTTAATTTTTTTAACCAAGTGAGGCCTGAGAAGGTTTGGGGGATAACGTATTTTGGCAATGGATAACACTTTTATTCTCTTCTTGAGTGAAACCCACTGGAAATTGCAGCCAGCCTGCCTGGGTCTGAATATAGCCTGTGCCACTTATCAGGTGAATGACTTTAGGAAAAACCCTTTAATTTTTTTGTGCCTCAGTTTCCTCATCTGTAAAGTGGAGTAATAATACCTACCTCAAGTATAAAGCATATGAACAGTGCCTTTTTCATAGTAAGTATTCCATAAGTGTTATCTATTGGCTCTTAATTGAGATGTATGTATAGGAGTTAGCTGGAAGATAAACTATCGGTGCTAACACTGATAAAGTACAAATGGAGATTGTGGCTTTAGATTGGCATCCAAGTGCGTATGCTAATATGTACCACGGCTCAACTTACCCACCTGGTCTTTGTCCCAACAGGACAACCATAAATCTTCTCTGTAGGAGTTAGTCTCTTTCCTATTTGGCACAGAATGTGAACATCCATGAACAAGATGGCTCCAGAAAGTGAGAAACTCAGAAGGGGCCAAATCCAAGATGTTCAGTTCCTTTTTTCAAATTTATTAAATCAAATAATTCACTATTCCTCCCATGGAGAGGAATAAATGGGGGAATAAAAGAGGAGTATTATTCTAGTGGAGCTCTCTTCCCATGGAGATCTAAGACAGGAAATGAAGGTTTACCCTCTAATGAGGACACTAAGAAAAAAAACCAACAACTACCATTTCAAACACCATCATTTCGTATCCCACAAATAGAATAAAGCAAAGTTTTTAAAATAAACTTAGCCTTCTACCACATTGCCCTTATTTTTCACAGAACTGCAAAATTTCATTAGGATTTGGCACCAGTCCCTGGACTAGCCTTTGGGAGCCACTAAACTAGATGACTTTTAAGATGATTCTAACCATGAGATGTTATAATTCTATGATAGAATTTCATTTGTACCTGGTCTGCAGGCAAGAACCAAGGGACTAAACCTGGGTCAAGGGACAGGCAGATCCTGAAAATGTGTTTGTGAAAAGGTTGGCAGAGCAGGGTATTTTTTCTCCTTGGAATCCTTAATCATATTTCCGTACTGTCAATATGAAGAAGAATTTATCTAAAAGGCCAGAGGCTTGTTGTGAGGAAAACTTGATGTTGAACCTCTGTGCCCAGTTTTGGGCTTTGGGATTTTCATTGCCAGCCTATGCACCATGATAGTTGGAAGAAAATACAGTTGTGTCAGTTTCAGCATCTCTCTCAGTAATAACATTTTGAATGTGTTTATTTCTTTGTCTTAATATTTTATTACCAGCTTGTTGTTCTCCTCATCCCACATGTGGTCCCACTCCCCCCACCCTTGTGAATGAATGAAGCTACAGTACAGCAAATTGAAATAGAAAACCACATATCCAGGGTGATTTATCATTAATGTGCAATTCTATCCTAACCTGAAAGTTAAGGAGCAAGAATCCCAAGCTATTTCAAAATTCATATTACAAGACAGACAATCAGATGCCCCCAAACCACAACATCTTGTACTCTATTAATCGTTCAGTGACAGAGCCCTTTGGTTGCATTTGTATTTCCAAATAAATATAAACATATGTCACCATTTTTTATTGATTTTGGTCTTTCCTAGGAAGGAAATGCTGTTAAATTATAATAAATGGTGTCAACTAAAACAAATAGTATAAAACCCATTAAGAAGACATTTATTGCAGAACTTGGTTTGATTTGTTGGCATCAGTTGAAATCATGTCAAAATAATGTCTTCGGAAACCAGATAAAAATTTGTTTGCAAATTTGTCTGCAGCAAGCATTTCTAGAGCATAAAAATCCTTAAGAATCAATATGGTTTTATTCAGTATGCAAATGTACTGAAAAGCATTAGAGCAAAAATTCCATTGCTGAATTATATGATAGTGTTAGTGAATTAATAAATAATAATAGATGATAAATAATATAGTGACTGAATGAGATAATACATTTATGAAGAAGTAGAGGGAGAAAAAGATTAAGGGGATAGTCTTGGGAGAAGATCAATTTTCAGATAAGCTAAACTAACATTTTATATTCAGAAAATTAATGGAGTTTAGTTCTGTAACTCACAAAGTCCAGTTAAACTACATTTCAACTGCAGCCTTTAAAAAGGGAAAGGAGAATGCCTACTTCTGAAGTGATAACCATTTGAGTTTTAATATTAGTCAGCCTGCATCTATAATTTGCATAACTGTGTTTGCCTTCCAGGTAATTGGGAATTTAATTGCTATCAGAATAAAATTTGAGTTAATTCCAAATGATGTCAGTGCAATGTATCCCAATGTGCAGTTTTGAGAGTCACTGTAATTAGGCAAATGAGAGGGTTGCAGTTGGAGTTGGATTTCAATATCAAATCAAAAAGAGTTTATTTTCAGTATATCCTAGGTCCTTTTCTGCAACAATCCTCTTTCTCCTTTAACTGCCTTCCAGGATTGCAGTTATCAAAAATACCTCACCTGTGAAGCTGAAGCTGTCTGCCTTTCTTTCACTCTCTCTTCTTCCACTGAAACAGAGCCACCTGATTTTCCACCCTGTTTCTAATCTCATTCCTGGTATGATTAAAGGAGCTAATTTGATAAATGAGTTAACGTCTTTATTCTTTATTTCTCCCAGGTAATTTATTTTTATTTTTGCAAAGTAGTATAATAATAATAAAAATAAAAACAAAAATAAGCTGAATCTCAATCGCCAACTACTATCACTGTAGTTTCACAAATGAAAGGGCACTTTAATAACCTTCCCTACTTTAATGAAAGTAGGAAGGATATAATTGCAGAATAAAGGACAATCCTTTAACTGAATACATTTAGGTTTATGACAAACTCTCATTACATTGACCTTATATTTCTAATTTTGTAAAAAATCAGTGAGACTTCATTATAGCCCATCACTATTTTGTAAACTGGTGTTTGAACACTGTTTTTTTGTTTTTTTTTTCAACTTGATAGCATTGCTGTGGTGTTCAGAAAAGAGGGCTATGGTTCTTGTTATTGATTTTCTGGGGTAAAGTATGGTAATGGAATAAAGCAGGAAGAGACTATGGGGCTCATCTCTGGAGAATAACCAGAGGCTCTGGGGTAAAGTAGAAAGAATTCATGGAGTACAGGAAAGACAAATAAGGCATGATCAGTGGGGAAGGGTAGCAGAGGCATCATAGGGGTTTTACAAATCTGGCTGCTCTAGGAGAAATGCCTGCAGGTTCTTTTTCTGGCTCTCACAATCTCTTTGACATGAATGGTTGGAATTATATGGTTTTGTATGGTGCGGTTGGGCTTTTGCTGGCCACATCACACTGTGCAGCCAGCTTCCTTGTCTAAATGATTGGATACTACAATTCCTCTTCTTCTGTAAGGCACCATTGATATTACCCCATTCCAGGTTGGCAAGACAGCATTTCAAAATTGATTTGAATTTTCCAAAGTGATTTGTAAGCAAAGTCTTTTAAGATCAGGGAGAGCGAAGTTAACTAAATTATGTATATGTTATATGCACATTATATATTTGTATGTGTATTCCAACTTCCAGTACAGATCATACCAGTTTTTTTTTCTTTGCTAAAAAAAAGGACCAAAAGAACTAAATCAAAATTTGGACTAAGTGCTGTCAGGGTTCTGGTATTGGGGGTTGTTAGAAGCATTGTGAGGAAAAATCCTAAAGGACAATGACCTGTTGTTAGCTGTGAGTGAAACCCAGAGACCATCAGAGGGAGTACTTTATCTGCTGTGAAAGGGCTCAGAGCGAGACAGATAATAAATGTACAACAAACAATCCGATGTCAGGAATGATCACTATTGCAAAATGAGATAAAAACCTATTTTTTAGCAATTTCTACTGATGAAGTCCCAACTCCAGCCACGGCCAATATTAGCTAGATGATTCTTTGAATCTGGCTAATGTGGAATCTTGCAAGGACAAAGAGGATTTGCTCACTAACCAGTAAGAGGTACTGGTCATGCATGCTTAAATGTGTTAATAGTGCTGGTCTTTAATAGTACCAATTTAATGAAGACGATGTTATGCCTTTTAATTGTTCATCGATGATTTGACATTAGCCATCCTTTCTGACAAATATGAAGATTTGTTGGCCAGCACTGACATTACCTGAAAACTAGGTCCTTAAATTGTCAGATCCTCCCCACATTTCCTTTGTCTTTGCCTTCCCTGGTGCCTTGGTACTCTATTGATGGGCCCCACTTGCAGCTCAGATCACACCCCACTGTATTCCTATGTCAATTTTTTAAATGACAGAAAATATGCCAGTAACCTCAGACCTCTTTTAGTGGAGCTTGAAACACTGAACCAGGAATGAACTTTATGCATTCATTCTACCCCTGAATTCCAGTGCTCCACACCTCTTTCTAGGTGAATTTTGCTTTAATTTCTCACTCTATCCAGTTTGTCCAGTAGTTCCCCCTTGTCTCCCTCTAGGGCAATGTCCCCACCCTACATCTTGCCTACTTTCTGCCAACCTCCTTTCCCTAGATTCTTGCCCCAGCCCACTTCTTGATATCCTTTCAACTGGCAAGATATGGATAAGTCATGATGATGACAGACACTATACTTGACTTCCGGGTTGGAAACTTCCTAAAATTTCTTATTGCTGGATTGGATCTCCTCTTTTTGACCATTGTTCGAATCTATGGACACTGCTCTGGAAATCTCAACTGTCCTGGCTAAGGCCACCCTCTGCATTCTGGTCAGGTTTTCTCAGCACCTAACCTAGTTAATGGGTATTTGCTTGGTCCCGCTTCCTTTCCCATCATACTCTGTGGCTGAATCCATCTATGATTTGTCTTTGTAGGTGATGTGATGGGTACTACAAAAAGCTATATCCCTGAAATTTCCATCTGTGATACCTGCAATTTATTATTATTAGATTCAGCCCTTTGAGATAATGGATTGCATCTATAGCAGACTTCTGTAGAAAATGCATATGTTCCAGGTATCTTTGTAAGAGTAGACTAGGCTAGTTTGTGGCAATGAATAAACCCAAATAAATGTGTAATATATCAACATAATAGTTTATTTCTTGCTCACATAGTAGCTTGTGGGAATATTCAGGTCAGCAAGAGGTTCTTCTCCCCACTGTCATTTAAAGATTTGAAGTTTCCCTATCTCGTGGCCCCTCAATTCCCTAAGGCCTCATTGACATCTACACCCAGCTGGTGGAAAAGAAGACTGAGCCTGGAGAGTCAGTAGATTTTGAAGGACAGTTAACAGTCTCTGCCATACCAAATAAGGATAACACAATGATACATTTTTAGCCTTTGATAGCTTCACACAGTTTTGTTCATTAAATTACTAATATTTTAAGAAGCAGATTACAAAAGAATAGGATATAGGCTAGATTTGGGGAGTGAAATAGGAGGGTGTAGGGGAATACATTGCCAATATATGTGTCAGTGATGGGAAGGTCAGGTTTCTTTCTTTTCTTTTTTTTTTTTAATTAATTAAGCTCCATGACCAATGTGGGGCTCAAGCTCATGACTCTGAGATCAAGAGTTGCATGCTCCACTGACTGAGCCAGCCATGTGCCCCAAGGTCAGGTTTCATTGTGGTGACAAATGTGTGGGGACAGGACTCAGGTCAATAAGAGGGTACTGGGAAGAGGAGAAACAGAGGGATGGAAACAAAGATAAAAAGGTCGTCTTAGTTTTGTTTCAGGTTAGACCTGGTTCTACCATCTATTCAAAATGCTTGCCAAGTGAGGGTCTTCAAAATGTGAGCAACCTAGTTTTGTGCCTATTTCTGCCAGTCATCTGTCTTTTTCAAAGAGTGGGAACAAAATACTTCCAAAGCCCTGGTTCTCAGTATGCTCCACCAGGTTCCTGCTTCTCATAAGATTTTTCAACTTAGTACCACACCAGAAGAATTAAAATCCCATCAATTTTATCATTCTTAGTCTTTGCTCAGGTCACAATAAAGCAGTAGCTTTCTTTTAGCTATCCAGTTGGTGTCAGACTGCCCACTGGGAGCCTTATAATGTATGAGGCAAAATCTTTTCATATAGATACCAAGTCTGTTTCCTGTTTGGCCAGTTTATACAAACGAGGACTGACCTCTAGTTCATTTTTGTCTTCCCCTCATCTGCAGCCCTACAGACTACGAGAGACTGACCTATGCTGGTGACCTACTGACACATCCTTAACCACCTGGGCTGGAACATGAGTGGATTCTGCAGGAAACAGGGAGGTGAGTGGGAGGGTGGATGTTGCCAAGCAATGAGCCTCAGCTATTGTCTGCAGAGTTGTTAATGGAGCTGAATTTGATTTGTGTTTAGCTGAAAACACTTTGCAAAGGCAGACAGGAGGCAAAGGTCTGGAGATACAGAGGCATAGAAATGATAGCTTTTGCTTTTTAACTTGTGTCCTGGATATTTTCAGTGGCCAAAGGAATCATTGAAGGTGGAGAGTCATGGGCAGTCAATCCATTCTGGATGAATAGATTTCTAAGGGTCTTAGGGTCTTGTTAGTGGTAGATTGTTATTCATGTAATGTGAGGAATGCTCCAAAATATCCTTTTCTTGCAGTGCCTTACACCTTGTTATTGAATATTACTTTTTAAGAATTTTCTAAATGAATTTTAATAAACATAGTTTATTTAATAAACACTCGAGTAGCATTTACTATATACTAGGCCCTGTCTGAGGGCCTTATAGATACTTATTCCTATTAATTACAGAGTCTGCTCTTAACCCTTACACTATTCTGCCTCTCAGAGCGTGGGATGTTACATTTATTTTGGAGATGTGTAACCCATTCTAGCAGGTATTATTTTTATTAATCATAATACCATCCCCACCTAGTAGAGAGCAGGACTCCAAATATTTTGAAAGGAAGGGACATAAATGGGTCTGATGAAACTGTTGGGGGATGAGGGTGTCAGGCTGAGGGTCTTGTTAAAAGTCTAGATCCCCTAGTACCTGTGCTCCCTAAACATGCAACATTTAAGGAATCGTGCTCTCATCTCTTTCTTCTAGCTTGTATGAATTTGATTACAGTGATTAACATTTTCAGTCTCACCTCTTGCCTTTATTTTAATTTAAATTTTTATGTTTTGTTTTGTATACTCAGAGGTGCTATAGGCTGTATATGAAACAGATGGACTTCCATTCACCCAGGGAAGAAAGAATGCTTGGGATTGACTAGGAAGCCATCGGTGACCATCTTAAAACTGGTTTCCAGTTCTCTATTCAGAATTGGTGCAACTTGCGTAGAGGCTGTCCTGACAGGATTTCTTCCTCTTGTCTGGGTTTCCTATGGATAATTTGGTGCTAGATGCTGCTCTCTGATCATTCAAATATCTCATTAGCTTCCTCCACACGCTGTACTTTATAGGTGACTGATTGCCTCCTCCTTTGGCACCACGTGGCAAAGGGCCACTCTGTCCAGAATGTTTTCATCTGGTATCACATAGCCCATTGCTTTTAGTCTATAACTGGCTTTTTATACACCCCTGTTTGTGGCTCTTCAAAATCTCAGTTTTCTGTATGAGACCTGTACGTCTCACTAAATATCCCACAGCAATATCTGATGGAAAAGGGGGTTGGTAATTTTGGTGAGTAGTATTACCCCACCAGTCCTTGTCCCCGAAACATTTTCCCCAGCCAGATACCATAACTAAGTCCATCATTCATCCAAGTACCCACTATGCACAGGATGCTAAGTAAGCTACTCTAGTAAAGTAAGCATGCTTTAGGCACTCTGAGCTGACCTCACTGGGCCATTACCATTACACTCCATGTTCCTAGAGAAAGAAAAGCTATCTTGACTGACAGACTTTTCACTCCCTGTGTGTAACTGGGGATTCAGCTCTTACACTTAAGCATTGAGCTCGTTGTCTTCATAATTAATGCTAAAAAGAACAGATTTGGAAAGAACAAGGGAACAAGAGGCTAAGTCTCCAGAGGGAGCCTTAGAAGTGGACTTGGTGCATTTTCCCCTACACCATTAATCCCCCACGGTCACATGTGGGGAATACAAATGTCCTTCTCAGGCCCTCTGGTTCAATTTCACCATAAGACAATTGACCTATCGCCACTGTGAAGAGCAAAGCCTTGAACAAAGCAGCTGCCGAAAGGACTTTGTCAAGCTGGAAATGAATTATTAATACGGCTCTGAAAGGGAACAGCATCAGAAACTGGGCTCTTTATTATTTACATTAATGAGATGGAAGACGATGCAGTGAATAAAACCCCAAGTTTGGAGAATGCTACATTTTGAACTTCAACAACGAGTAAAGAAACAATGAAATCCAACAAATGTAAATCCAGACTAATATGTTTCTGCACAAAAAGCCCAAAGGGGAAATATTTTCAGAGCGGGAAAGGGCTAAAGCAGGGTGTCAAGTCATTACTGAAATTCCCTACTGTCAGTTTGCTTGAGAATGAAGCTCAGACTTAGGAAGAAAAAATGCCCAGATTGCCTGCTGGACAGACACAATACAATGCACCTATCAAACGAGGCAGCATTATCTCTATTAGAGATGTGTGCCCAGTGCAATATGCCATTCGTCCCTTATCTGGGTTGAACGGTAAATTATTCCAATACAATATCATATTCTCTTCAGATAGATTCCAAATCTTCACAGCTTGATTGGCAGAGGCGTGTGTGTATGTGCAGGCTTTCTGTGTACATCCCCTAATGATAGCTGCTTTCCTTCTGCTACAGAGAGAGCTCTCTTTCCTACCAATAACCTCCCATCCTTGATCAGAAATGGTCTTTTGTTTAACCTTCTCTTTCTTCACTCTAGCCATGTATTCTAAATATTTCTGTGAGCCCCAGTATGGCAATACCATAATCAGTCCTTGCCTTCACAAGAAGCGTAACGATTTCCTGAGATGAGAGACAAGGCAATGTTTTGCATCATTGAATTAGATCCTCCCCAAACTGGTATTTTTATTTTGTTTGAACTGTACTTTGTCCTATTCTACACCTCTTAGCTTCTCCACATTTGGTCACTTGTCTTCTTTCACATTTGTACCTTTTGCAGAGCTCCCAGTTTCTGTCTTATTCTGTCTTCAAGTGTTTGTGACCTCTTGGTTATTGGTTGTGTATCAGGCATCTGACCCGCTACATACTCTCACCTTCCCTGTTCCCTTTTGCTATGACTCTACCTTGCCTAGTCTGCTTGGCCCAGACACATTACCTACCTTGATTTCTAGAAACTGCATAATCTTTATTTAAACTCCTTACTTTGCTGGCCTGCCTTCTCTTCTAGGTAGTACTTGGACCTGATATAATTGATACTTTGGAGTGTGCCATTATGGATACTTCTCTTGTACAACTCTGTACTATTTTTTTTCCAATAAAGCTTTGGGTCAATTTGAGAAGAGATAGAAGAATGGCTGAGGGTGTGCATGTGCATGTGTTTGCACTTGCACACACCCCTAGGGAGCCACTTGGAAATTAGTTTGGTCACTCTCTGTTAAATATCTATTGCAGCAAAGCAGAAATTTAAAAATGATCTTAAGCAGCGTCAATAATATTGCTTCACAGTGGTAGACCTGGGCTAACCTTGAATCTTGAGTCAGGAAGGCATTTGGCAAAATTTGAGAAAGATTTTTTTTTTGTTCTGAACATCAATCTTTATTTATTTTTTTTAATAATGATTTTTTATTATATTATGTTAGTCACCACACAGTACATCCCCGGTTTCCGATGTAAGGCTCGATGATTCATTAGTTGTGTATAACACCCAGTGCACCATGCAATACGTGCCCTCCTTACTACCCATCACCGGCCTATCCCATTCCCCCACCCCCCTCCCCTCTGAGGCCCTCAGTTTGTTTCTCATAGTCCATAGTCTATTGAGAAAGATTTTTGATCTGATTTAGCTGCTCTTATCAGTAGAGCATAATATAGCACATGTGCATATTTTTTTTGAAGTAGCGACAATTGTGACTGATTATAAATGATCTTTGGCATTTTGCAGTTTAAAATTTGTTTTAAAATATATTATTGTTTAATCTTTTTATTAGGTCAAACCATCTGAAATTGCTGCTATTTGAACATTTGGACCTACAAAAATGAAATGGTAATCTCATATAATTCACCCTCATAGTTTACAAATGAGGCATCTGAGGTTTAGCAAGATTAAATGGCTTCTTCAAGGTCACTCATTTGCACACTAAGTAGTACAGCTGGGATTCAAATTCCCCTGTCTCACCTTTACTTTCTCCATTCCTCCTTTGTTTCAAGTTCAAGATTCTCTTAAAAGGCACTGGCTACAAGTTCCAGAGCTCAAGAATTAGTTTTTTTTAATCTACAGTGGCCCCCTGGAATTCAATGATTTTGAAATGTTCCTGAACACTTAAGAATAGTCAAAAATCTTAAACTGACAAAGAAAAAGAACAATAAATCCTCATGCAAATAGTAATGCCCCACCTGTGTGTCCTCTGCTTTGGAAAATGATAGTATCTGGATATCTGTCTCTCTCTTGTTTCTCCCCTAATCCTTACTTCTTTTTTTTTATTTGCTGTATCTTTTTTTGGTCATCTTCTCTTGTTATTCTCCATCCCTTCCACCCCAATCTTTTGTCTTGAGCTTAAACTCTTGAGTTACTTCTCTCTTCGGAGGTCTTTTTCTTGGCCAAGGTCTGATTGTACCACTGACCCCAATTCAATTAATTTTACCAAATACTGTGGAACAGGAAAACTGGAGTCTTGAATCAGGCATCCCAGCAGGATGCCACTTGCTAAGAACTTCCTGTTTTTTAAAGGAAGAGTTTCCAGAAGAAACTGTCAGGTGCCCTGCCCTGCAAGGCTGGTAATGTTGTCCCAAGGGAACATCCTTCAGACCTGAACAGCCTCCTCTCTCTGCTGGGCCATAATACTATTGTGAAGTGGTGCTTCATTTAATTAAGTCAAACTGATGAGCACTGTGCATATTAATGAGCACCCTAATGAGCATTAATTTTTGATGTTCTTCATTAACAAGCATTATAAACTATGACAAATTTTGGTTTGACTTTGTGCCAAATTGAGGATGAGTGCTTTCTTAAAGCTGTAAATCCCAAAGCTTCCCCTGGGATGTGGAGGGCTGCTCATTAATACTTCTGGAGCTCCCAATGTCAAATAAGACAAATAAATGGCCCAATATGGCTCCTATTGCCCCTTCCCCCACCTGCCTTCATCATGCCTTTCTTTTTTAAGGGGACACTCCCCTTAAAGCACACACACACTCTTACTCAAAACCACTTTTCACTTCAGACTGTTGGGAAAAATGTTCACATCTTGCGAGTTACTAGACCTAGTAATTGCTTGCAAATTTCAGATAATGAAACTTCCAGCTTCAAAACACAAATGCTTGGCAGCGATAGATAGATGGATAGAGAGATGTTTCTTTTAATTGAGACTTGGAAACTTCATTAGAATTTTTTTAAAGAAGCCACGTTTTGTTCTGCTGGTTGTTAAATAAGAAAAGTGCAAGCAATGATGTGTTTAAGGCACACATCAAATCCAGAAGGAAGAAGAGGGATGTTGGGAGGGGCATGAAAAGGTCTTTTGGCTCCAAACCTTCTTCCCTGAGGGCCTGCCAAGGTGCCACAATTCCTCTCCTTAGGTTTTCTCTTTAGGGTTTTTTTGTTTTAATGGAGCTAATGCTTTATATTACCTGGGAGGAGTAACCCATTAGTTACCTGGTAACAGGATTTGATTATTTCATTACATTCATTGCCAACCCTCAGGCTGTGTGATTAAGGGCCTGAAATATAGAATGAGATTACTTTGTTGGAAGAATAAGGCTGGGATATATTCCCAGCCTGATAAGGTTCCCTGGGTAGCCATAGGGAAGTCATGGGGCAGGAGGTTACCAGGTGTGGATGGGCACTGAATAGTAACTTTTTCCTGCTTTCCAAATTTCCTGAATCTGCTATAGATCTTTCCATGCTAGATCTACCAAAATGAGGACATAAGGGCTAGATCTATAGTGTGGAGATTAAGAATATGGGTTTTGGCTTCAGATAGTCCTGGGTTCAAATTGTGACTCAAACAACTCCTAGCTGTGCAATCTTGGAGAAATCACTTAACCTTCCTTAGCCTTAGCTTCCTCATCAAGGAAATGGGACTATATGTAGCAGTGTCTCTCTCACAGGAATTTGCATGGATTAACATGAGTTGATTTGTGTAAAGAGTTTAACACAGTTGCTGACAATAAACAAACAATAGCAAATGTTATCCTTTTGTAAAATGGTCTTCATAGTCTAATGTGTGGAGTATGCAAGGCCTCAGAGTCATCGCTCTCTCTCTTACTCTCTCTCTCTCCCTCCCTCCTTCCTTCCATTTTCCCTCCCTCCCTCTATCTCTACCTCCCTATTACTTGTTTTTAAAATTACCTTTGTCGTGGATTATTTATGGAGTATTTATCTTTCTCAGATAGATTTCCTTCATCAGCCATGGCCGTTCTCAGGTCTGTCTCCCCTGGCTCCCTCTTCATTGTGTTCTTGTGGGTGATTTCAACACTGTTTAGGGAAACCCTAATGAGTTCACAGCACATCTACCTTCCCGATCATAGAAGGGATTTCAAATCCAAAATGAAATAGTTTTTGGATTAATTGTGACATTATTTCCCCTTTTATTGCTGCCCCTAATAAAAGTTGTTCTTTCAATATGTTACCTTCTTACCTGCCAGTGATGTGGAACGAATAAATGAGACAGTAATTTGGTACAGGGGAAGCAGATAAGGAGAAGGGGGTGGATTTTGCAAGGATTCTCTCTATTGCTATAAAACCGAGGAGCAAATTTTGGCTGTGCTTGTAGGCATGCAGCCACATTGAATGTGACAGGCAGATTCAGTCAACAGACACCTACTTTTTAATGTGTCCAGTTCTAGGCCTAATGCCCCAAAGCTACTAAGACTTATGAGATACTGTTTCTGACCTCAAGTTGCTTAAAATCTAGCTTAGAAGTTGAGATTATTTATTTAATAGTTAAATAATATTGTAAATAATAGTTCATAAAACTGTTAGATGAAAATGAAGTGGGAAAAGTTTTGTGGGGGAAATGGGACCTGAGCTAGGCCTTGAAGGTTGAGTTTGGATAGTAGAGGGTGATGGAAGGCATTCCAGTTACACATATATTGGTGATGGTAAGGAATAAAGAGATATACTACTAATAGCCTAGTAGCAGGAATAAATGTGATGTGTGCAGGAGACAATGAAATCATGCCGACAGGAGCAGAAAGTGCCTTGTAGAGAGCAGTGGGAAATATGACTATAAAGCACAAATATGGCCGGCTTCTAAGGGATTCAAAGACAGGCTGAGGACTTTTTTGTATACAGTGTGATGATTTGATAAACATGCTTTGCAGAATGATTACCAAGAACGAGATAATTAACACATTCATCACCTCACATAGTTAACTCTTTTTGTGTGTGCGTGTGGTAAAAATATGTAAGATCTACTCTCAGCGACTTTCAAGTATACAGACTGTATTATTAAAAATAGTCACCATACTCTATACTATAGTACATATCTTTCTTATAACTGAAAATTTGTGCCCTTTGACCTATACCACTCCCATTTCCCTCTCTCTCCAGTCCCTGGCAACCACCATTCTATTCTGTTTCTATGAAATCAAATTTTTAAAAAGATACCATATATAAATGATACCAAATAGTATTTGTCTTTCTTTGTCTGGCTTATTTCACTTGGCATAATACCTTCCAGCTGCATCCATGTTGTTGCAAATGGCAGGATTTCCTATTTATGGCTGAAAGATATTCCTCTGTATGTGTGTGTGTGTATCACATTTTCTTTATCCATTCATCTGATGGAGGACACTTGAGTTGGTTCAGTATCTTGGTTATTTTGAATAATGTTGCAATAAACCTGGGGTTGCAGATATCTCTTCAAGATACTGATTTCAATTCCTTTGGATATATACCCAGGCATGGGATTGCTGGATCATATGGTAGTTCTACTTTCAATTTTTTGAGAAACTTTCATACTGTTTTCCATAATGGCTGTACCATTTTACATGCCCATTAACAGTGTACAAGGGTTCCCTTTTCTCCACATCCTCACCAACACTCGTTATCTTTTGTCTTACTGATAATAGACTGAGATTACACGGTAAATAATAAGGAGTCATCATATGTTGGGAAACAGGGATATAATGGGATTGGAGCAGAGGGATCATTGAGCTAGGGATTAGGTAAGAAGATTTGGCAATGGTATCGGGCCAACTACTAAAGCAAGTTCCAGCAGCATCACCTTTAGTGCCCCTTGGGAGCTTGTTAAAAATGCAGAGTTTTTCAAGCCTTACCCCAGGTCTACTGTATGAGTTATCTCCTGCTGTGTAACATATCACCTTAAAACTTGGCAGTTTAAAACAGCAAGTATTTATCTCACGTTTTTGTGGTCAAGTATCTCAGTGTGGCTTAGCTGGGTGGTTCTGGCTCAGGGTTTTTCATGAAGTTGTAGTCAAGATTTTGCCTGGAGCTGTAGTTTTCTGAAGGCTTGACTGGGGCTGAAGGGCCTGCTTCCAAGCTCACTCGTGTGGCTGTTGGCAGGAGGCTTCAGCTTTCACTAGCTGCTTGCTGGACATTTCAGTTCATTGGTATGTTGGCCTCTCCATATACTGCCTGAGTGACTTCTCAACACAATAGCTGACTTCCCCCAGAGTGAATGATCCCAGAGAGAGAGAGACACAGAGCAACCAAGACAAATGCCACATTGTCTTCTATAATCTAATCTGAGGCATGATATACCATTATTTTTGTCTTATTTTCTTGGTCGTACAAACCAACCCCGATACAATATAGGAGAAGACAAAACAGGAAGTAAATACTGGGAGATGGGGGATGATTAGAGGCCATCTTGTTGGCTGGCTACCATACCTACTGGTTCAGTATCTGCATTTTAAAAGTTTTCCAGGTGATATGTATGCATGCTATACATTGGCCTAAGGCAATATTCCTATAAAAGCAAATGGTGAGGAAGAGATATGTGAAAGAATAAATTCTTGGATTCAGTGGATCTAGGGGATGAAGTAGAAGGAAGAATCAAAGTAAAGAATCCAGTTCCTATCTTGGGAGATAAAACGTAGGGAGGTTGAGATGAGAGGGGGATGACATGATCAATTTGACATGCTGAGTTGGAGGTAATGGGATATTTAGATTTGAAACTTTGAGAATGTGATGCTGGCATTTTGGTGAAAGGTGAACTGGAGAGTCAGCAGTAGAATAAAGGTTGTGAAATCATAAATGAGTGTAGAAAGTTTGAGACAAATGAAAGAACTGAGGTGATGGAGAGGCAGGGGATACTAAAATTAATAAGAAGCAGTAGTGGAAAGCATGGAAAGTGGAAATTATAAGCAAAGTAGAGGATGAGGTCAGACAATCTAAAATGTGAGGGAACAGAAACTATTTCTATTTAAAAGTTATTTAATTTTTAAAATAGGTATTATTTAAGTATTTGGTAAAATATTCAGAAGGTGTAAAGTAAGTGACCTTTCATTCTTGTCCTATAGCCAGATTTATCAACCCAGGTATGTTCTTTGCATATTTATTTATTAAACAAATGCTTAAATAGTACTTACTATGTGTTAGGCAGTGTTCTAGGACTTTTATAAACATTAACTAATTTAATCCTCAAAAGCCCAAACAAGGTAGGTAATATTATTTTCCCCATTATACAGATGAGGAGACAGAGGCACAAAGAAGTCACGTAAGTATTAAGTGGTAGCGCCAAGAATCAAATTCAAGCTGGTTGACTTCAGAGTTCATGCTCTTAATCTTTATGTTCTGCTTACTTTCACATACACATACATACATTTCCCCCCAAATTTTAGACAGATGGTAGCATACTATGGACTATAAACATTGTTACGGTCCTTACTTTTTCACTTAAGTGTATGTTTTGGAGAGCATTTTTATCAGTAACATGTAGATATCTAATGATTGTACCTACCATAATCTATTGTTTTTTAGTCTCACATGTAGTGTTCAATAACTTATTAGTTGCATATAACACTCAGTGCTCATCACATCACATGCCCTCTTTAATGCCCATCACCCAATTACCCTATCTCCCCAACCTCTCCCTTCCAGCAACCTTCAGTTTGTTTCCTATAATTAAGAGTCTCTCATGGTTTTTCTCCCTCTCTGATGACTTCCCATTCAGTTTTCCCTCCCTTCCCCTATGATCCTCTGTGTTGTTTCTTATATTCCACATATGAATGAAACCATATCATAGTTGTCTTTCTCTAATTGACTAATTTCACTCAGCATAGTACCCTTCAGTTCCATCAACGTTGATGTAAATGGTAAGTATTCATCCTTTCTGATGGCTGAGTAATATTCCATTGTATATATACCACATCGTCTTTATCCATTCATCTGTCAATGGACATTTTGGCTCTTTCCACAGTTTGGCTATTGTGGACACTGCTGCTGTGAACATTGGGTGCAGGTGCCCCTTTGGATTGGACTTACCATAATCTATAAACAAGTTCCCTATCGATTAATTTAAAATACTTCTAATCTATTACAAAAACTCCAATTTATATCTGTATACATTTGTCATTTATTATACATGAACATATATAAATATATATATTTACATATATATTTACATATATATATATATATAGAATAACTTCTTAAAAGTGTGTTTTCTAGGTCCAAAGGTAAGTATATACCAAATTTGATAGATATGGCCCACTTGCTTTCCATATGGGTTGTGCCAATTATACTTCCTTTGGCAATTTATGAGAGTGACTATTTCCCCACATCCTCACCAGCACAGTGTGTTAGCAAACTTTGTCATCATCACCAGTCTGATGGGTGGAAATAATATTTCAATTAGGCTTTTAATTTGCATTTTTCTTATTTTGGATGAAGTTGAGCAACTATCATATCTGTAATTTGGTATTTTGTTTTCTGCAAATAATCTGTTTATTATACTTTGATCATTTTCTATTTGGTCTTCTAAAATTAATTTATAGGAGATCTTTTGATATTAGGAATGTCCCCATTCAGTGATATAAATTGCAAATATTTTCTCAGTTTGTCATTTTTTTTTTTACCTCATGGAATTTTTTGTCACAGAGGAATTTTTATTTTTATTTTTATGTAGTCATCTGTATCGGACTTTTGTTTTTTGGCTTCTGGGTTTTGTGTCGTACTTAGAAAGAACTTCTCCTGTATTTCAAGATTATTAAAAAATGACTTCAGTCTTTCTTCTAGTTTTTTCATGTTAAAACTGATCTATCTGGAATTTATTTGGGTCAGCTATGAGTTGTGGATTCAACTTTACTCTGTTTCTGGATTTCTACCTGGTTGTCTCAACACCATTTATTCAACTGTCTCTTCCCCATGGATTTAATACCACTTTTAGCATATACTAAATTCCTGTATGTTTGGGTTTATTTCTGGAATTTCTAGTCTGTTCTATTGAGGAATCATTCCCTTTTTGAAAGGACTATTCAGTTTATTAAAATATTCTTACAGGAGTCCTATAAATATTGGGTTGCCTTTTGTATTTGTAAGTGTTTGTTTATACATCATTAAGGACTTGGTGGCAAAAATTGGGGGGAAGAGGGTAGGAGGCAGTAAAGCGTAAGACTAATTTGTTAACAACAAGTACATATTAACAGTCCATCTGAAACTTTCATGTAAATCAGAAAATGGGAGTTGATTTATAAAAAGAGTAAGAAACCCCCTGTTTATCTAAAATGTGAGATGCCTCTATAAAGCCACTCAAAAGGTGCTATTCCAAAATATGCACAGTGGATGAGAGTATTGGCTCTTAAGTCAATCTGCCTAGATGCAAATCTTTGCTATACAATAGTAATACGTTGAAGAAATGTGGCTGTTCTCCAAGGGCCTCAATGTACTGCCTGGCTCGTATATTCTTCCACAGTTCTTTTGGAACCTAGCTCGATAGATTTACCTTCTCTAAGTCCAGTGAACTTTGGTCACTTAAACACCTGGTAGATTTGAGTTCTCACTGCCATTACCACTTGATAGTTTAGAGTTCTAGAGCAGGGGTTGGCAAACTACTGCCAGCGGGTCAAATCCAACCTCCTACCTGTTTTCGTGCTCAGATTTTTAAAGGATTATAAAAAAAAAACAAACCCAACCAACCAACCAACCAAAGAAAGATATGTAACAGAGGCAGTATGTGAACTGCAAAGCCTAAAATATTTACTATCTATGTGACTTTTTTAAAGAAAATGTTTGCCAACCCTAGTATAGATTAGTTCTTTGTCTTTAAAAAATCATACTTATCTTGCCAATGACAAAGGAAGTTACCTCTTACACTCTAAATGCAATTACAAGACATTTACATGGTATAGAAATTGGGTCTTCTTGTTTTATTCTCTACATTGTACCTCATCTAACCCTCATTTTCATGTAGCAGCTGATGGAGATTTAAAGGCTCACAAGAGAATTTCCTTTGCATGATTTTGAGGCAGGGTTCATGGTTGAAAAATCTGAGTGAGCTTTCAAGACAGACTTTTCAGGCTGTGACCCTACCCTGTTGCAGGTTTGTTTAGAGTAAATCAAAGTAACTAGACATCAATCTATTTTTGAACTATTTTCTTGTTGTTTGTTTTCTTGTGCACTCCTAATGAATCATTATTTTCCTTTGCTGTTCCCCTCTTCTCTCCTCTATACATGCACACACATATATGTGCTCTCTTTAGCTGAATCTCTGGGGTCTGGAAATTATTTCTTGGGTACATGAAATTATTGAATCATAGAATATTAAAGGGGTTGTAATACCATATAATATTTTTTATAATATTCAGGGAGCCTCGAAATATTTTACACAATTGACAATTAAACTAAGGCTCTAATTTTACACACCAGATAACTGGAATCATGGGAGGTTTAGTTAAATGTCCAAGGTCACACAGCTAGGAAGGGACTGAGCTGGACTAGAGGATGGATCTCCTGACTGCTGTTTCATTATCAAAAAATAAAGTGCTTTCGCTACCAAGTATGCCTCCTCTTTTCCCTGAGGTGCTAAAAGCAAACTGGGTTGGAAAAGAAATATAAAGGAAGATACTGTCCTTCTAGCTTGTTCTTTCTTCCTTAGCATTCATATTCGGTCTGTCCATGTTACCAGTTTCTCTCTCCAATATTCCACATTGAGGAGAAAATAATCTATTAAGTTTTATTCTTTTATTCTTACTTGCCTTATTGTACCTGGATTGCTGGGACTACTCATCTTATAGTCTATTTTTGGAACAAAAGGTATTGTTGGTTAGTTAGAAATGGACTCTATTCTTTTTTTCTTCCCAAGTATTTCATCATTTCCAATCTCATCTGGACTATAATGAGTTGGATTACCTTTATTAAGATAGAGAATGCCTGGTTTCTCATAATCTCAACCCAGGTATACTTTGGCGAGTAGGGGCTGGAATTTCTAGCCTTCACATTTGGGTCTTGACTCCCAGTTCTTCCTAAAGCTCAATTAATCTCTCTGTCTTTCTCTTTCTCTGTCTCTCTATCTTTCTCTAACTCTCAAAATGTGTTTTAAAGACTTGTGCAACGTCTTAGGAAAGGCTTCTTTGCTCATCAATAGGAAGATAAACAATATAGAGTGTCCACTTCATTTTAGAAACTACTTGGTTCATTCTTTTACACCTCTAAAGAACTAAATCCTTTTTTTTTTGTTTCTCCCAAGGTAGAGTGGATTCTAATGGTATTTAACAAGTGGAAGCTGTCTGCAGAGTGATATAGTTTAACTGAAGTGGATAAAGATTCTTTTTTTTTTAACCCATAAGAATGTCTTTGGCTGAATTCAGAGAACTCCCACATTTGAGAGGGTCTCTTAGGTCATTCATTCTCCCAGATTAAACTCCAAGCTTTTCAGGGACCACTTAGCATTAGCTATACCTGTACAGCCAAATCACTCTCCACATTTTCAAAACTAAAATATATCATCAATGCTTTGGAATAAAGGATGGAGATGTTCAGCAAAGAGCTCTCTGAATTAATGAAGCATTTTGATGTTGTATTGTATTGACTGGGATATGGGCCCTTAGAAGAGCCACTTAAAAATATTAATAGGAATTATTCTGGGGTGCCTGGGTGGCTCAGTCAGTTAAGCATCCAAATCTTGATTTTGGCTCAGGTCATGATCTCAGGATGGTGAGATTGAGCCCTGCACTGGGCTCCATGCTCAAAGGGGAGTCTGCTCGAGATTCTCTCTTTCTCCCTCTCCCCGATGTTCCTCACTCTCTAAAATAATGAATATATAAATCTTCAAAAAAAGAATCATTCTTGTGTTTTCCATAAATGGTTAGCTGGATATTACTTTGAATGATTTAAGTATCCCTCTGGTTATCTTGTTTACAAAATCCACTGGTTAAATCATCACCAGTTACACATGTGTAGGGTTCAAATCAATGGGTTTCTCATGTAAACCAGGCTCATTCTTTGGATTGCAAGAAGTCATGCTACAGTCACTTGCAGGTATACCCACACAGTCAGATCTCATGTAAAGGGGTGCATTTCTTAAGTATTTTTAAAGGAACAAAAGAGAAACCATTTTACGCATTGAGGAAAAAAGTAACAGATACTATAGAATATAGGGGGAGGTGCAGGATTTTTTCTAAAAAAAAAAAAAGCAAATATCTATCTCTGGTCATTGGGTACTTCTACCTGGCTTCATGATACTTTTCTGACTTTCACTCAATATACATTGGTGCAATGCTCACTCTGCCCAGGCAATGTCTTTCATCCTATGTCTCATAGGTCCCTTTCCTTTAGTGGTTCTTTAGCTAAAGTGAAAGGCATGAAGATTGGTTGCAGTCTTCTTTGTATCGCCTTCTGTTGATGATCATTGGCTTCATTTTGCTTCACTTCCCCTATTTATTACTTTGACACTTGGAGAATTGAGATCCTTACTCCCCTCACTGCTCAGAAAGGCTTCAGTGTCTTTACCAAGTAGCAGGCATTCATGGAGGACACTGACATGTATATAGCAGATGCTGAACGAGAGCTAAACTTGGAGGCCCTCCTTAGTAACTTAGTACTGCATTTTGAGAGAGTGGAGGGCACTGAAAGAAAAATACTTGAGATGTGTGCAAAGGATGGTGAGGTGTCCTAGGCTGGGAACCTTAGTTATGACACTGGCATTTTTAAGTTTCAGAGCTTTGGTTTATTGCAGATAAAGCTTAATTAGTTAGGCCAGTGATTCTTACCCTTTTGGACTTTCCATACTCCAGCACTTTGATGACAGGAAAACCTTTGAAGAAGGTATCTTGCTAAGATTGCCTTCTGGTGGCCTATTCTCCCATTCATTCATACCCTTGAGCAAGCTGGCCTAGGTGTCCGTGTACCCATCAGTTGGAGCTCTGTCTGAGCCTGTTTCCTGTCTTAGACATTCTTAATATCTCCACCACCCATCCTCACTTAACTGTCATGAGTCCTGTTCTCTGAGGACCTCATTGTACTCAATGAAAAAGGATAATCAAGACACCAGATACATGAACCCATGCTAATCTCTTGCTCCTCTCAAGCAAGAATATCTCCATATAATTTCAGTGCACATGATTCCAGGAAAGCCTAAAGGCTGGATCTTTGTTTCTGAATTCTCTTACTGAATGGTGAGACTTTTACATGTTAGACAGGTCAGTGGAAGGAAAATTTTTCATGGTGGTGGTAAATGTTCCTTGGTATTTCCTTTTGATATTTCTTGGAAATAACCATGTGCAAAAATCCTAGTGAGAATTTTTCATACATTTGGATGCCATGGCCTAAGTAGTTGACATTCCTATTATACTGCCTAGAAACCCAGAGGTTCAAATAGGTACAATCACTATAGAGTGGAGGGTAGAGGGTCATGCTGTAGCAAAGGCAATGGAAAAACACCCAATTCTACAAAAGCAAGGTCCCATTATATATGGGAACTGCTGTCAATGTTCATATTTGCTTATTAGAGGGTAGCTATATGCTATTTCAAGCAAAAGAGATTTTAATCCTTCCTATGACCATATTTAGTCACTAATGCTCTCAATTCTGCTTCCTCAATAACTTTTCCATCTTTCAATTACCACTTCCATAGCTTTAGTTAAGGTGGTCACTGCCTTAAGCCTGGATAATGACCACAAATAACTCATCAGTTCTCCTACTCCCCACTATAGTCTTTACTTTCTCCCTACTACAACCGTCTCTTTGCAACACATAATAGACACAGCAAAATGTTTATTCAACTGAATGAAATGCCACAAATTCAATTAACCTATAGTGTGATTGTGATTGGGTCCATTCTTGCTCAGACTGATTTATAGCTCTCCATTGCCTGCTGAAATAGGTACATAAAGTTCCATAAAGAGCTCTTTCCACTCTTTTCAGCTTCATCTCCCCCTATGTCTGAAGATGGACCTGAGGTTCCTACCATACTCAACTTAGTTTTTGTCTTTTCCCACTGCCCAGTGCTTTCTGTTCATTAAAAAATTTTTCCAAATAAACTTTTGGAATAAAACAAGACTTGGGTTTGAATCCTGGCTCTGGCACTTAAACAGTGGCACTTCACAGTGACTGTGAAAATCACACAAATGCTCTGATTTTTAGTTTCTCTCTATATAAAATGGGCATAATAGTGGCTACCTCACTGGATTCTACCTCCTCAGCTTTACATCAACTGATATTTGGGATCAAAATATCACCACTGAGCTCGGATCATGATTTTATTTTTTATTCAAACTAGTTTTGTTTTGTTGCATATGCAATTGAATGACCCAGGGTTAAGCTACTGATCAGCAACCTTTAGAGGCTGATGTTACCCTGGTAAACTAATTTGTTACTATCCACATCTGTCCCTTGGCACTAAGTAATATTTTTGCAAAGACATTCATCCATTAAAGTTTTCATTGTGAATTATATGCATTTTCTCTTAGGATTTTTTCAGAATTTTATGGTGAAATTGGTGACCCACTGAGTTGTTGTCAAACTATAATTAAGAACTATAAAGCTAGGCCCTTCACATTCCATTGTTCATTTGTCAAAGATTTACTGAGTGCTTACTATATGCCAACACTGTGCAAGGTGCCAGGGTTACATAGTTGAGTAAGACACAATTTCTGTCCTCAAAGAGCCCGTAATTTAGCAGGAGAAACAAATAGGCAAGCCGACAATGACAATATAGAGTGATAAAAGCCTCATGTGAGAGTGGAAAGTACAGGTGGTAGAAGAACTTCAGCAAGCCATTAAACAGTACTTGGTGTCCTGAAGAGTTGCTGTGTTTTCCCTCATACATAGAGGTGACACTTGGAGCCTTGTATCTGCTAGTTAGTTTTCACTGAGCCAACCACATACTCTCTTTTGGTGACCCCAGTGACCATTGGCACAGAACTTTGAGAAGACTGGCCAGGGTTCAGGGGTCAGTCAATGGCTGTGGAAGAAAGCAGAGCTAATTGGTCCACAAGGGCTTCAAATTGGCAAGCATGGCCTCGTTAGCACTGTGCTTGCTCCTCCCTTCTACGTGCTCTGGCTACCAACTCGGCTTCCCAAAGAGGCCTTTAGAATTCAAGTATCTTTGGTCAGCTTTTTGCTCTCTGAGTCTTATAAGCATCCCTGAGAGTATTCTTCACCCTTGATTTTTAGAAGAGGAAATCAAGGCACAGAGAAAATCAGATTGAAGTGGTATTTCTGACAATTTTACGAGGAGTTTTCTAGCCTCTTTGATGAGTTTTACATCCTCATGTGATCTGTGCACCACTAGGGTGGGTAAGAGACTGCTTCTACCAATACTTGACCTTCTAAACTGTGGAGGGTTGCTCATTGCAAATTGTAACATTAGCTCTGAAAATGAGTCTTTCAAACACAGATGGGGGAAAAGTTTCCTGATCATCCCTTTCTTTGTTTTATCTTCACTCCTCCTCCAAGTTCAAACCACTCTGTTCCTCCAAAATATCAAGTTTTCTCCCCAGCACTCCCCAGTCCTTAACAAGCTGTTGATGTACCAGGAAATGTCTTTTCTTATGAAAGACACATCACGGCAGCTAAACAGCTGGAGTCCTCTGACAGCCAATCAGCCAGGCCTTAGGGTATAAGTGTGATGAGCAACTCAGCTAGAAAGTGTCTATTCTCTAGCTGAGCAAATGCCATCTCCACCAGGAAGCTGCAAAAAAGGATGGCAAGAGACTGCACTGAAGTGTCTGTGAGGCTGAAAAAAAAATCTATAAATACAAATATGCTGCAATATGGGAGTGCCTGATTCAAGGGTAAATATATGAATGCGTCTCCCTTTAGAATGTTCAGAAGCACTATTTACATGCTCCACACATTGAATGGAATAATTATAAGTAACATGTCTTAATAGATTATTAACCTTAACAATATTGATTCATAGATTTTCCTAAGATAGATCTTGCAAGAAATTAATAGCATTGTATAACTATACTGTACTTTGTGCTTGAAGAAAATGGCTACCTATCACCAGCAGGATAAGACTGTTGAGTTTGGCTGTTAATTGAAATTGGCTTGCTCTAATCCTTGTATATACTTATTAAGGTTATCAACATTTTTCTGAGCAAAGGTTCCTAGGCCGGTTAAAAAAAAAAGAGGGAAAAATTGTGTGTGTGTGTGTGTGTGTGTGTGTGTGTGTGTGTAGATAGATAAATATAGATATATACTTGGAGAACTAATATTAAATTGCCAGAATTTTATTTTGGCATGTAAGAACACACATACACACAACTACCAACTACTGTTATTATTTTATTTTTTTTAAAAAAAGGTAGTTTAAAAACAAGCAAGCAGGAAGGCCAGAGTATTAAAATAAAAATAACCATTTTAGTTGACTACATTAAATTATATTACTAACTTAGTCTTTGTAAAAAAAAAGATAAAAAAGAACTTAGACAAAAAAATAAAAGACAAAAACATAATTAAATTTAGTCTTTGTTATCTTTATCTTTGCTTTTATTTCATCTCCAGCAGGGGTAAACTCCATCACAGACTGGCACAGATCCATGAGCTAGTATAAGGGAATCACCTATTGAGCTGATCCCAGCTATAAGAAATGGGCTAGGGACTAGCACTCTGAAACAGGTCCCTCACAAAGCCTCATTCCAAATGTGGACCTTCCCTACTGACTACACCATGCCCTCTTATTATAGGATTTTGATAAGATCGATCTCTAAGCATGTCTTAAAAGATCTAGGTATAGCTCAGATTCTCTAGTCTGCTGACAGGATGATTAAAGGGATGTGAAATTCTGATTGGTCAGAAAAATTGTTAGTGTGTTACAAAATGAAGCCACTCCTCTTCTATCTTGGATGAGTCACTCAGGAATGGTAAGTTTCCTAAAATTATACTCTTTACCCAAATATCTACTGAAATAATTTGACATTTAACCAGCTGACCACTATCATACTGATATCTTTTACACTTTACATTTTTCCTTCACATGTCTCACTGTTTTTGCTTGTTTCATAGCAACCTGTACATACAGTTCTCAACTGAAAATGCAATTCAATTAACATATATTTGGATTCACTATTTGCAAGGCACTGTGTTCGGCTCTGTGGAGGATTCAGAGATAAATGTGGCCCAATTCTGCCTCTAAGGAACTTATGGTTGAATAGAAGGTGAAGATAAATATTCACCCCAATATCCACTAATAGATAGACCATAACAGTTTCCCAAAGGAGAAATATGAGAAAGAAGAGATTGTATCGAGCTAGGTGATTAGGAAATGTTCAGAGAGGAGGGAATATTTGAGATGGATCTTGAAGGTGTGTAGGATTTTGACAGGTAGAGATAGAATTGGGAGAAGAGCATGAGCAGAGAGTTGGAATGATTCTCCATGATGGGCCATACCTAGAGAATTTGGGGCACAGACATTACCATTTGTCTGACTAAAGCAAACTGTAAGTGCTATGGCAAAGATAAAAGAATAAAAGTGACAGTAATTTAAAGGCTTTATTGATTTAAAATCAGCAAATTATGGTAATTGGTTTAACACAAGTATTTTTAATTGTATTAAGAGTAGGGAGTTGAATAAATTAATTAAAAAACACATGGAGTTAATTGAGTTCCCATCTATTAGCTGTGCAATCTTCAGCAGGTTACTTAGCAGATCTATGCCTCAGTTCCCTTACCTGTAGAAAATGCGATAATGGTTAAAACAGTGCCTGACATATGATAAGCACACAATAAATTGTTGCCATTATTACTTAAAGACAAGGTCTGCTTATGGGTTGAGTTTCAGTTTCTCTCTCGAGGTATCTCTGCACATAGGGAGGGACTATCTGCTAATTTGCAGACTGACTGCTAGATCTATGCCTAGGATCTCTGCATATTGCCATGATGTGGAAGTCCTGTACTAGGCAGAACTTAGACTTGAAAGATTACCAGGAAGAAAGAACAAATAATGTGTATTCCAAATCATAGGTAGCCTGTTAGAGAAGTTTGAGGCTTACCCGAAACACTAAAAATCATTTTGCTTGAAGTAGACAATTTTCCAAACTTAGTCACAAGATGCTCAGTCCTGTTGCCACCTTTTCAAGCACAGGTGTGAGTCAGTTAGCCATGGGCGTGTGATTGTCTGGTCTTTCAGCTGATACAAAGAAAGTCTGATTGCTTTGCTTGGTGCCTAACAATAGGCAGCAGGTGGGTTCACTCACCACTTGCCAGGAGGAAACATTGTTTTCCTCCTGGGGTATTTTTAAATCAGGGAGGTTGTTTGGTGGAAGAGGGGCTGGAAGAAATTGCTGCTGCCATTAGGAAGACCAGGTTTGTCAAACTTACCTAAAAGATCAACTACATTGTTGGGGTGTGTGGTATTTAAATGGGGTGTCTGTTTGATTGGGTGGGGGCCCCCAAAGGCAGGGCAAGGATCGGGTGGAACCAGTTGTGTGGGCACTGTAAGGAGTCACCTGGGCAGAACAAAGGAGATAGAAGTTTATTGACACAGCAGGGAAGTTGGGGGGGAGGCAAGGCAGGACATCAGAGGAGAGGCTGTCTGCCATGAGGGAATGGGTTTGGAATACACTGCAAGGGAGTGGGCCTCCAGCAGGCCAGCAAAAAAAAGGATGGATGTCTGTAATGAGGCAGTGGGTAGGGGCTGTTTTTAAAGGGAGAAAGATGAGAAGTTATGGCAACATAAGGAATTTTACTGTTTTTGATAACTGTGCTTAGTTTTAAGTAGCCTTTTAGTTAGTTAGGGCTTGTGGATATTTTGAGGTGTCTCAATCCATGGGCCTGTCTGGATTCAGCCGGGGGTCCCTGTGGGCCCTTTCTACATTCCATCACTCAAGCCTGTTGCCGAAAAGTGGCCTCGACAGTGTGATTAATTTTTAGAGTGCAAAAATTTCCTTAAAATGAAGGTGATTTTCTAGTGTTTCACGCTTTCACGTATAGACCATTGATTGAGAGGAGTCAAAACTAAAGTGTTTCCAGCTTTTTGATTACTTGAAGATCCATTAGGAAAATGCATCAGTCTCTGGAGTTGGTGAAAATTCACATTTATTTATATTTATTTCTATATTTATTTATTTATTATTTTTTTAAAAAAGATTTTATTTATTTGACAGAGAGACAGCCAGCAAGAGAGGGAACACAAGCAGGGGAAGTGGGAGAGGAAGAAGCAGGCTCCTAGTGGAGGAGCCTGATGTGGGACTTCATCCCAGAATGCTGGGATCACGCCCTGAGCCGAAGGCAGACGCTTAATGACTGCACCACCCAGGCGCCCCTCTATATTTATTTTTATAGTTAACATACAGTGTAGTATTGGTTTCAGGAGCAGAATTAGTGATTCATCACTTACATATAACACTCAGTGCTTGTCACAACACATGCCCTCCTTAATATCCACCACCCATTTAGCCCATCCCCCATCCACCTCCCCTTTGGTAACCCTGTTTGTTCTCTATAGTTGAGTCTCTTATGGTTTGCCTCCCTCTCTGTTTTTATCTTATTTTATTTTTCCTTCCCTTCCCCATGCCCATCTGTTTTGATTCTTAAATGCTACATATGAGTAAAGTCATATGATATTTGTCTTTCTCTGCCTGACTTATTTCATTTAGCATAATACACTCAAATTCCATCCACGTTGTTGTAAATGGCAAGATTTCTTTCTTTTTGATGGCTGAGTAATATTCGTGTGTGTGTGTGTGACACACACACCACCTCTTCTTTATCCATTCATCTATCAATGGACATTTGGACTCTTTCCGTAGTTTGGCTATTGTTCATAATGCTGCTATAAACATTGGGGTGCATGTGCCCCTTCAGATCAGCACTTTTGTATCCTTTGCATAAATACCTAGTAATGTAATTTTTAGGTCGTAGGATAGTTCTATTTTTAACTTTTTGAGGAATCTCCATACTGTTTTCCAGAGTGGTTGTACCAGTTTACATTCCTATCAACAGTATAAGAATGTTCCCCTTTCACAACTATCATATGATTTCTCTCATCTGTGGAACATAAGAACTAGGATGATCAGTAGGGGAAGAAAGGGATAAAGAAAGGGGGGGTAATCAGAAGGGGGTATGAAACATGAGAGACTATGGACTCTGAGAAACAAACTGAGGGCCTCAGAGGGGAGGGGGGTGGGGGAATGGGATAGACTGGTGATGGGTAGTAAGGAGGGCACGTATTGCATGGTGCACTGGGTGTTAGACGCAACTGATGAATCATTGAGCCTTACATCGGAATCCGGGGATGTACTGTATGGTGACTAACATAATATAATAAAAATCATTAAATAGGAAAAAAAAGAATGTTCTCCTTTCTCTGCATCCTTTCCAACATCTGTTGTTTTCTGAGTTGTTAATTTTAGCCATTCTGACAGGTGTGAGGTGGTATCTCATTGTGGTTTTCGATTTGTATTTCCCTGATGATGAGTGATGTTGAGCATTTTTTCATGTTTCTATAGCCATTTGTATGTCTTCTTTGGAGAAATATCTGTTCATGTCTTCTGCCCATTTCTTAACTGGATTATTTGTTTTTTGGATGTTGATTTTGATGAATTCTCTATAGATTCTGAATGATAGCCCTTTTTCCAATATGTCATTTGCAAATATCTTCTCCCATTCCGTTGGTTACCTTTTAGTTTTGTTGACTGTTTCCTTCACTATGCAGGGGCTTTTTTTTTTTTTTTTATCTTGATGAGGTCCCAGTAGTTCATTTTCCCTTTTGTTTCCCTTGCCTCGAGAGACGTGACTAGCAAGAAGTTGCTGCAGCTGAGGTCAAGGAGGTTGCTGCCTGTATTCTCCTCTAGGATTTTGATGGTTTCCTATCTTATATTTAGGCCTTTCATCCATTTTCAATTTATTATTTTGTGTGGTATAAGAAAGTGGTCAAGTTTCATTCTTCTGCATGTTGCTGTCCAATTTTCCCAATACCATTTGTTGAAGAGACTGTCTTTTCCATTGGATATTCTTTCCTGCTTTGTCAAAGATTAGCTGACCTAGAGTTGAGGGTCCATTTCTGGGTTCTCTATTCTGTTCCATTGATCTATGTGTCTGTTTTTGTGCCAGTACCATGTTGTCTTGGTGATCACAGCTTTGTAATACAGCTTGAAATCAGGCAATGTGGTGCCCCCAGCTTTGGTTTTCTTTTTCAATATTCCCCTGGTGATTTGGGGTCTTTTGTGGTTGCACACAAATTTTTTTAAATTTATAATATTTTTTATTATATTATATTAATCACCATACAGTACATCCCTGGTTTTTGATGTAAAGTTCTGTGATTCATTAGTTGCGTATAACACCCAGTGCACCATGCAATACATGCCCTCCTTACTACCCATCACCAGCCTATCCCATTCCCCCACCCCCTCTTCTCTGAAGCCCGCAGTTTGTTTCTCAGAGTCCATAGTCTCTCATGCTTCATTCCCCCTTCTGATTACCCCCCTTTCTTTATCCCTTTCTTCTCCTACCAAACTTCCTAGTTCTTATGTTCCATAGATGAGAGAAACCATATGATAATTGTCTTTCTCTGCTTGATTTATTTCACTCAGCATACAAATTTCAGGATTGTTTGTTCCAGCTCTGTGAAAAATGCAGATGTTATTTTGATTGGGATTGCCCTGAATGTATAGATTGCTTTGGGTAGTATAGACATTTTAACAATATTTGCTTTTCCAATCCATGAGCATGGAACATTTTTCCATTTCTTTGGGTCTTCCTCAATTACTTTCTTAAGTGTTCTATAGTTTTCAGAGTACAGATCTTTTGCCTCTTTGGTTAGGCTTATTCCTAGGTATCTTAGGGTTTTTATTGCAATTGTAAATGGGATTGAATCCTTGATTTCTCTTTCTTCTGCCTCAGTGTATAGAAATGCAACAGATTTCTGTACACTGATTTTATATCCTGTGACTTTGCTGAATTCATGAATCAGTTCTAGGAGTTTTCTGGTGGGTCTTTCAGGTTTTCTATATAGAATATCATGTTGTCTGTGAAGAGTGAAAGTTTGGATTCTTCCTTGCTGATTTGGATGCTTTTTATCTCTTTTTGTTGTCTGATGGCTGCAGCTAGGAATTCCAGTATTATGTTGCAAGACAGTGCTGAGAGTGGACATCCCTGTTGTATTCCTGACCTTAGGGGAAAATCTCTCAGTTTTTTGCCATTGAGGATGATAATAGCTATGGGTCTTTCGTATATGGCCTTTATGATGTTGAGGTATGTTCCTTCTATCTCTACGTTCTTGAAGGTTTTTATCAAGAAAGGATGATGTATTTTGTCAAATGCTTTTTCTGTATCTATTGAGAGGATCATATGGTTTTTATGCATTCTTTTATTAATTTGATGTATCACATTGATTGTTTTACAGATATCACATCACTCCTGTAGCCCAGGAATAAATCTCACTTGATCATGGTGATTAATCCTTTTAATGTACTGTTGGATTCAATTAGATAGTATCTTATTGAGGATTTTTGCATCCATGTTCATCAGGGATATTGGCCTGTAATTCTTCTTTTTAGTGGAGTCCTTGGTTTTGGAATCAAGGTAATGATGGCCCTGTAGAATGAGTTTGGAAGTTTTCCTTCCATTTCTATTTTTTGGAACGGCTTCAGAAGAATAGGTATTACTTCTTCTGTAAATGTTTGGTAGAATTCCCCTGGGAAGCCATCTGGCCTGGACCCTAGTTTGTTGGGAGATTTTTGATTACTGATTCCATTTCTTTGCTGGTTATGGATCTGTTCAAATTTTCTATTTCCTCCTATCTGAGTTTTGGTAGTTTATATGTTTCTAGGAATTTATCCATTTCTTCCAGATTGCCTTATTTGATGGCATATAATTGCTCATAATATTCTTTTACACTTATAATTATATCATAATATTCTCATAATGTTTGTATTTCTGTGGTGTTGGTTGTGATCTCTCCTCTTTCATTTGTGATTTTATTTATTTGGGTCCTTTCTCTTTTCTTTTTGATAAATCTGGCTTGGGGTTTATCAATTTTAAGTCTTTCAAAGAACCAGTTCCTAGTTTCTTTGATCTGTTCTATTGTTTTTTTTTTTATTTCTATATCATTGATTTCTGCTCTAATCTTTATTTTCCTTCTGCTGGTTTGAGGCTTTATTTGCTGTTCTTTTTCCAGCTCCCAAGGTGTAAGTTTAGGTTGTATATTTGACTTTTCTTGCTTCTTGAGGAAGGCCTGTATTGCTATATACTTCCCCCTTGGGACTACCTTTGCTGCATCCCAAAGATTTTTGACTATTGTGTTCTCATTTTCATTTGCTTCCATATATTTTTTTCATCTTTAATTTCCTGGTTAATCCATTCACTCTTTAGTAGGATTCTTTAATCTCCATGTATTTGTGGTCTTTCCAAATTTTTTCTTGTGGTTGACTTCAAGTTTCATAGAGTTGTGGTCTGAAAATGTGCATGGTGTGATTTCAATCTTTTTGTACTGGTTGAAGCCTGATTTGTGATCCAGTATGTGATCTGTTCTGGAGAATGTTCCATGTACACTTGAAAAAAAATGTGTATTCTGTTGCTTTAGGATGATATGCTCTGAATATATCTGTGAAGTCCATCTGGTCCAGTGTGTCATTCAATGCCATTGTTGCCTTATTGATCTTCTGCTTAAATGATCTGCCCATTGCTGTGAGTGGGGTGTTAAAGTCCTTTACTATTACTGTATTATTATCAATTAGTTTCTTTATGTTTCTTATTAATTGATTTATATGTTTGGCTGCTTCCAAGTTGGGGGCATAAATATTTACAATTGTTAGATCTTCTTGGATAGACACCTTTATTACGATCTAGTGCCCTTCATCATCTCTTATTACAGTCTTTGGTTTAAAATCTAGTTTGATGTAAGTATGGCTGCTCCAGCTTTCTTTTGATGTCCATTAGCATGGTAGATTGTTCTCTACCTCTTCCTTTCAATCTGGAGGTATCTTTCTGTCTAAAATCAGTCTCTTATAAGCAGCATATTGATGGTTCTTCTTTTTTTAAAATCCTTTTGGATTTTCTATGTGTTTTGAATGGAGCATTTAGTCCATCTACATTCAGAGTGATTTTTTAAAAAATTTTTTATAATGTTATGTTAGTCACCATACAGTACATCATTAGTTTTTGAGGTAGTGTTCCATGTTTCATTGTTTGCATATAACACCCAGTGCTCCATGCAATACGTGCCCTCCTTAATACCCATCACCAGCTTATCCCAATCCCCCACCCCCATCCCCTCTGATACCCTCAGTTTGTTTCCCAGAGTCCATAGTCTCTGATGGTTCATTCTACCTTCTGTTTAGCCCCCTTTCATTCTTCCCTTCCTTCTCTTACTGATCTCTCTGCTATTTCTTATGTTCCATAAATGAGTGAAACCATATGATAATTGTCTTTCTCTGCTTGACTTATTTCACTTAAGGTAATCTCCTCCAGTCCCATCCATGTTGCTGCAAATGTTGGGTAATCGTTCTTTCTGAGGGCTAAGTAATATTCCATTGTATATAAGGGCCACACCTTCTTTATTCATTCGTCTGTTGAAGGGCATCTCGGCTCCTTCCACAATTTAGTTATTGTGGACAATGCTGCTACAAACATTGGGGTGCATATGGCCCTTCTCTTCACTATGTCTGTATCTTTGGGGTAAATACCCAGTAGTGCAATTGCTGGATCATAGGGTAGCTCTATTTGTAACTTTTTAAGGGACCTCCACACTGTTTTCCAAAGTGGCTGTACCAACTTGTGTTCCCACCAACACTTGCAGCCTATGTTCTCCTCTATGATTTTAATGGATTCCTGTCTCATATTGAGATCTTCCATCCATTTGGGGTTTATCTTTGTGTATGGTGTGAGAGAGTGGTCAAGCTTCATTCATATCGCTGCCCAAGTTTCCCAGCACCATTTATTGAAGAGACTTTTTTCCACTGGGTGTTTTTAGAGCCAAGGGTCCATTTCTGGGTTCTCTATTCTGTTCCATTGGTCTATGTGTCTGTTTTTGTGCTGGTACCATGCTGTCTTGGTGATCACAGCTTTGTACTATAGCTTGAAATTAGGCAATGTGATGCCCCCAGCTTTGTTTTTCCTTTTCAACATTTCCTTGGCGATTCATGGCCTTTTCTGGTTCCACACAAATTTAAGGGTTGTTTGTTCCAGTTCTTTGAAAAATGTCATTGGTATTTTGATTGGGATGGCCCTGAAAGTGTAGATTGCTCTGGGTAGCCCTGCACCCAGCACCTTTCTGTTTCAGAAAAACAGTAGCACTCCCGTGTGAGTGCCCAGAGTCTATGTTGAAGCACAGCAAAAAGCTGCAACCAGGTATCTGCCCTCTGCATGCGCCTCTGGTCCTGTTGTTGAACAGCCACTCAGTGCCACCTGGCATGTCTTTAGTCCTTGAAGATGCATATACTCTTTTCCAAATGCACTCCTGGAAGGGGAACGTTTTCTCCCAATGCAACCCAAGGGCTCCGCACACCACAGTGCCTTGTGTGAACCCTAAGCACCGCTCTGCTCTCTCTCCTACTTTTCCCTCTCTCCCACTTTTCCCTCTCTCCCTGACTTCACTTTGGGAAAAGGGCTCCCACCGCTCCACAGTATAGTGGTTTTTCTCTCTCTGAGAGAAATTCACATCTCTGAACCTTGCATCTGCCACATTCCTTCCCTCCAGTTGTACAGATTGTTTTCTTAAACCTTAGATCAATTTCCTAGTTGTTCAAAATGATTTCTAGTTGATCTAGGTGTGTTCAAGGGACAAAACAAGCCCAGGGTCCCCTTACTATTCTGCCATCTTAACTTCTCCCAAAAATTAACTTTATAATCTTGTTTGTTTGCTCCCTGTATTGAATTTCTATAACGGACCAGGCATTGTAGTAGGCACTGGAGAGGAAAGGATATTATCTGTCCTCAAGGATCTTCCCTTCTGGAAAGTAGCAAGTTCAGTAACAGAGACATGAGTGAGATGGAACATGGCCACTAAGGTCGGGTTATTGGGGATTTTGTTATCTTCATTTCTGTGGTCACATGTGTCTCCAAGGGCTTGCATGACAAATAGTAAGAGGTAAAAATAGTTTTTGAATTTATAACAGTAAGAGGTAAAATAAGCAACTCTGCTGGAGTCCAGAGAGTGTACAAGGTCCAGCCACTGAGACAAGTCATAGCATCCAGAGTCTTTTCTGCATCAAGGGCTCACTTCTCGGATGAA
>NW_024423319.1:21993353-22032007 GCF_017311325.1 Ursus maritimus
AATGGAGCATTTAGTCCATCTACATTCAGAGTGATTTTTTAAAAAATTTTTTATAATGTTATGTTAGTCACCATACAGTACATCATTAGTTTTTGAGGTAGTGTTCCATGTTTCATTGTTTGCATATAACACCCAGTGCTCCATGCAATACGTGCCCTCCTTAATACCCATCACCAGCTTATCCCAATCCCCCACCCCCATCCCCTCTGATACCCTCAGTTTGTTTCCCAGAGTCCATAGTCTCTGATGGTTCATTCTACCTTCTGTTTAGCCCCCTTTCATTCTTCCCTTCCTTCTCTTACTGATCTCTCTGCTATTTCTTATGTTCCATAAATGAGTGAAACCATATGATAATTGTCTTTCTCTGCTTGACTTATTTCACTTAAGGTAATCTCCTCCAGTCCCATCCATGTTGCTGCAAATGTTGGGTAATCGTTCTTTCTGAGGGCTAAGTAATATTCCATTGTATATAAGGGCCACACCTTCTTTATTCATTCGTCTGTTGAAGGGCATCTCGGCTCCTTCCACAATTTAGTTATTGTGGACAATGCTGCTACAAACATTGGGGTGCATATGGCCCTTCTCTTCACTATGTCTGTATCTTTGGGGTAAATACCCAGTAGTGCAATTGCTGGATCATAGGGTAGCTCTATTTGTAACTTTTTGAGGGACCTCCACACTGTTTTCCAAAGTGGCTGTACCAACTTGCATTCCCACCAACAGTGTAAGAGGGTTCCCCTTTCTCCCCATCCTCTCCAACATTTGTTTCTTGCCTTGTCAATTTTTGCCATTCTAACTGGCGTAGGTGGTATCTCAATGTGGTTTTGATTTGAATTTCCCTGATGGCTAATGATTTTGAACATTTTTTCTTTTTTTTTCATATTTAATGTGTCTGTTAGCCATTTGTATGTCTTCATTGGAAAAGTGTCCGTTCATACCTTCTGCCCATTTTTTGATTTGATTATTTGTTTCTTGTGTATTGAGTTTGAGAAGTTCTTTGTAGATCTTGGATACCAGTCCTTTATCTGTAGTGTCATTTGCAAATATCTTCTCCCATTCCGTGGGCTGCCTCTTAGTTTTTTTGACTGTTTCCTTGGCTGTGCAGAAGTTTTTATCTTGATGAAGTTCCACAAGTTCATTTTTTCTTTTGTTTCTCTTGCCTTTGGAGATGTGTCATGAAAGAAGTTGCTGTGGCCAATGTCAAAGAGGTTACAGCCTATGTTCTCCTCTATGATTTTAATGGATTCCTGTCTCATATTGAGATCTTCCATCCATTTGGGGTTTATCTTTGTGTATGGTGTGAGAGAGTGGTCAAGCTTCATTCATATAGCTGCCCAAGTTTCCCAGCACCATTTATTGAAGAGACTTTTTTCCACTGGGTGTTTTTAGAGCCAAGGGTCCATTTCTGGGTTCTCTATTCTGTTCCATTGGTCTATGTGTCTGTTTTTGTGCTGGTACCATGCTGTCTTGGTGATCACAGCTTTGTACTATAGCTTGAAATTAGGCAATGTGATGCCCCCAGCTTTGTTTTTCCTTTTCAACATTTCCTTGGCGATTCATGGCCTTTTCTGGTTCCACACAAATTTAAGGGTTGTTTGTTCCAGTTCTTTGAAAAATGTCATTGGTATTTTGATTGGGATGGCCCTGAAAGTGTAGATTGCTCTGGGTAGCCCTGCACCCAGCACCTTTCTGTTTCAGAAAAACAGTAGCACTCCCGTGTGAGTGCCCAGAGTCTATGTTGAAGCACAGCAAAAAGCTGCAACCAGGTATCTGCCCTCTGCATGCGCCTCTGGTCCTGTTGTTGAACAGCCACTCAGTGCCACCTGGCATGTCTTTAGTCCTTGAAGATGCATATACTCTTTTCCAAATGCACTCCTGGAAGGGGAACGTTTTCTCCCAATGCAACCCAAGGGCTCCGCACACCACAGTGCCTTGTGTGAACCCTAAGCACCGCTCTGCTCTCTCTCCTACTTTTCCCTCTCTCCCACTTTTCCCTCTCTCCCTGACTTCACTTTGGGAAAAGGGCTCCCACCGCTCCACAGTATAGTGGTTTTTCTCTCTCTGAGAGAAATTCACATCTCTGAACCTTGCATCTGCCACATTCCTTCCCTCCAGTTGTACAGATTGTTTTCTTAAACCTTAGATCAATTTCCTAGTTGTTCAAAATGATTTCTAGTTGATCTAGGTGTGTTCAAGGGACAAAACAAGCCCAGGGTCCCCTTACTATTCTGCCATCTTAACTTCTCCCAAAAATTAACTTTATAATCTTGTTTGTTTGCTCCCTGTATTGAATTTCTATAACGGACCAGGCATTGTAGTAGGCACTGGAGAGGAAAGGATATTATCTGTCCTCAAGGATCTTCCCTTCTGGAAAGTAGCAAGTTCAGTAACAGAGACATGAGTGAGATGGAACATGGCCACTAAGGTCGGGTTATTGGGGATTTTGTTATCTTCATTTCTGTGGTCACATGTGTCTCCAAGGGCTTGCATGACAAATAGTAAGAGGTAAAAATAGTTTTTGAATTTATAACAGTAAGAGGTAAAATAAGCAACTCTGCTGGAGTCCAGAGAGTGTACAAGGTCCAGCCACTGAGACAAGTCATAGCATCCAGAGTCTTTTCTGCATCAAGGGCTCACTTCTCGGATGAATGAGCTATGAATCTCTCTTTCTGTCATACACACACACACACACACACACACACACACACACACACACGTCTTCTGGGCATTTCTCTACCTTGTGGGATCTGTGCTCAGCTGAGGTCTTTAAGAGCCATCCCATACACTGTTAGAGCCTGGCTGCATTGATTGAGGCAGCTCTAGGACCCATAAATCCCCCTGGCTGCCACTTTTACTTAAGACCAGAAGTGGTCAATGCCTTCCTTAAGAAAGATACAAAATCTGGAAACAAGCTATACTTGCCCCTATTCTGTTCAGTAGTTAAAGTGGCATATGTGAGTCAGGAAAGAGGTATGGGGAAAGAAATAACAGAAAAGCTAGAGATGCCATTAGCTGAGGCAATAGTTTTGAGAAATCCATTTTCTTGGCCAGCTGAGCCAGTTTTTGTTAATATTAAATGGGAATCTTGAACTATTTTTGCTCAGGTTGGGATACCGAGGAACATTCATTCTCTTTTCATTGCAAGTGTCTGAGAGAACACTGTCAACTTGCTTTATCTTTTTAACTTTTTTTTTTGTTTTTATTCTTTCAGTAATATACAAACCAACCATAGGCAAAATTATGAAGTCAGAAAAAATTCTTTGGTACTCCCTCATCTTCACTGGCTTCCTACCCTACTTCTTTTTATCCCCTTAATAGTTTGTCCCTTCCCTCTCATCCCTTCCCAAATTCCCTGAGCCTGCAGCCTTTCTTCTGTCCCACCAGTTAAATCCTGCTCCAGGAAAGCATGGAAAACTCCTTCATTAAGGGAAAATGACTGATGGCAGCTCCAAGAGCCACTGTGTAGAAAGTGACCTGACTCTATTTAAGGAATAAGTCTCTATATGACATCTTTGGCATCTGGCCCCAGTTGGTCGAGGCAGGTGTGAAGTGGGATGGGGACATTTTGTTTCCTTCTTAATGCACTCTGAATTTGAATCTCAATAAGCAAATGATCCCTTTTTGCTCAGTAAAGTGGTAAAGAACATAGGCTCTGAAATCAAACTGACCTGGATTATATTCCAGATTCATCACTTAATAGTTGGGTGTTCTTAAACAAGTTCTGTAACCTATGTTCCTTCATTTCCTCATCTGTAACATGTGGGTGAAAATACCTAGTAACTGGGTTGCTTCAAGGATTATGTAATATAGGAAAGACTCTTGGCAAGGGTGTTAGCACATAGAATGCTCATTTAAGTATTTAGTATTATAAATACAACCTTATTCAGGTCAATCCTCTGCTCAGAAAACTTCCATGATTTCCTACTGCTTAGATAATCAAATCCTAGACTCTTATTTTGTCATTTACAAGTCTATATGATTGGACTGTAAGTTAAAATACTCTAAGAATGTTTTGAACTTTCTCTGTCCATCAATTCTTTGAACTATAGTGTAAGAGTCAATTAAAGGAAGGAGAAGGCCTTTCCTGGAGAGCAGTGAGCTGTGTATAAATGTAGGTAAAGCCAGTCCTATTTTGTAGAACAATATACAGAAATCCAAAATAAGTCCTCTTCACTTCAGGCTATGCAGGGAGATTGTGGAGGCTGCAGAGGAGCACTGGTAATCCATGAATGGGTAACAGATTCTTTTCACAATTAAGAAACTGATGCCTAAGGAAAATAAATCACATAGCCCAACCATAGAGACCTTGAACTAGGACCCTGTAGTCCTCTCAGTTTGGTGGACTTTTAGGCCAGCTTTCATTTACTGTACCATTCTGCCTCCTATTTTCTAGGGTAGCATAAATGTGGAGCTGAATAACGAAACTCATTTTCAGACATTAACAAATTAGCTGTAATTAATTTCTCAGAGCTGCTTGCAATCCCATGTGATATCCTAAGAAAAGGGATTACTTAAACAGATAAGTGTAGGTGAGACATGAGATACTGCAGGGAGGGCAACACTAGATGGTTCACAGCCATGGGAGGCAGCATGAGGGCACTGGGCATCTGGAGAGCAGAGGCCAGAAGAGGAATGAAGGCATGCTCCAAGCAAGATAGTTTTTTGCCTTTCAGGTGTACTTCATTTGCCTTTGGGGCAGTGGCGGGGATGGGAAGTATAATGGTGGTTTAGATTCAGGGTTGACTTGAAATCTGCTGAATTGAGGTCACCTAATCTTGACCTTTATTCCTTGACAGATGCTGAATTCAGCATTCAAACAAATTACTCTTTGCAGTTAAAATCTCCATAGATGAGTCCTTTTGTAAGCTATGCTTAGTATGCTAATGCTTGTCTATGAGTTTATCATTGAAAGGCTTATGAAGAGCAGTCTATCAAAAATGGTTTATATCTTCAGCTTGCCTCTAAAATTGTCATTGGTGAATGCATACTAATGCTAAGGGTCTCCACTATGTCACCTTGCTAGAGCTTGACTTGGGCCCCAAATATTAGCTATGGTTTCCTTGTACTGTAACACCTGTGGAAACTTGCCATTCCTAAATTTTATGGAACTTAATCGGGTAAAAATCCTAAATTAAAAGAGCTTTCCAGGGAATATAATAATCATGTTAGATGGCCAAGAGAACATTTCCTGATCTCCATGTGCCCAGAAAAACCAAATTGTTAAGACAGCTTCAGTGTATTGGCAAAAACACTTGACACTGACTAGCTATGTGACCTTGGTCATGTCACTGCTCTAGAGCCTAGTTTCCCTTCTACGATACAGGGAATAATTGTCTTACCTCACCTTACCTGAGTTGGAGCCCCTTGCTTCTCCTGTTACTAACAAATACATTTCATTATGAATTAGAGTGCAGCTTCTTTTTAATATAATTTAAGAATGTTACTATCTATTGTGCTCTGTAAGCCTTTCCCACGCCTGTTTATGAGGCTTTTTTTTTTAACTTCTTTGTTAATCACAGCAGATATCTCTGGTATTTGGGGACTCACTCTATATTAATGAATATGGATTGGACTCTTCCTAATTGTTCTCAGAACACCTTCCAATTTTCAGGAGGGTAATTGATTTCAATCAACTTCTTTAGTGCACTCTCTACACTCTTGAAGCCTGTAATTTTCAAGTTCAATATTTGTGTGCTTGTACCCTCAGGAGTGCTTTAGTTGGATCCTGTTATAATCCTAGAATTCTAACCAGTCACCAACTTGGAGTGTATTTATCATTAAACTAACTTATTTTTTTAGTATGGCTGAGTTATGATTTAGAGCATAACTCATATACAAAACCTAAATTTTCTGAAAAGTCAAATTATAAAAGCACTTTTAAATTTAAAACATAAAAAAGTTATTTGGCTTTAGTGAAGAGTGTATTGAAATGTTTCCTCTGACTTTAGCTGTAGTCTGAGGCAAAGAAACTAAAGGTCAGATGTCAGGTGTTTATTGTGGGCAATCAGTCAAAGAGAAGACTCGAAAATGAGAGAAGCTCATTGGGGCAGTACTATTTCATTTACAAAATTTGGTTTTAGCCTATCTTCTAGAAATGCAGAGAATAAAGATAAGTATATTTTGATACATTTCCACATAATAGCTAGCCTTTTCTGGTTCTAAAACTTTTCCCATATATAGATATATATATATAGATATATAGATGTATCCCATGATTGATATAGATATAGATATATCCCATGATAGATATATAGATATATCCCATGATAGATGTAGATATAGATATATCCCATGATAGATGTAGATATAAATATATCCCATGATTGATATAGATACATATCATGATTGATATAGATATCTATACATAGATATCTATCTCATGATTGATATAGATATATATATAGATATCTATCCCATGATTGATATAGATATCTATCCTATGATTGATATAGCTATATATCCCATGATTGATATATATAGATATCTATCCCATGATATATATATATCTCTGTATATATATCTCCCATGATATATATCCCATGATTGATATATATATATATCCTATCCCATATATCCCATATATATATGTGTGTGTGTATATATATATATATGTGTGTGTGTGTGTATATATATATATATATATATATATATATATTGCTCAAGTCCATGTTCAAAGATCTATGGTGACTTACTGTTTTTCTATGGAATTTGGGGTGAATAATTTAACCCTACACTAGATTTTCTGTCATTAGCTCTGCCTAAGAGCTCAAATCTTTAAAAAAAAAAGATTTTATTTACTTGTCAGAAAGAGAGAGAGAACAAGCAGGGGGAGTGGCAGGCAGAGGGAGAAGCAGGCTCCTTGCTCAGCAAGGAGCCTGATGTGGGACTCGATCCCAGGACCCTGGATCATGACCTGGGCCAAAGGCAGATGCTTATCTGACTGAGCCACCCAGGCATCCAGGAGCTCAAAGCTTCTTATCAGATTTTTTGAGAGGAATACCCAAATCAAGAATAGACATTTTCATCACTATTTTGTACAGAAATAACCTCATTGAGGTTCTTATTGCTATTCTTTGAGATTCTTATTTCCATTCTTCAGCTGGACTATTGCAAAAACACAACTGGACTCCCTATTTCTTTTTTCTCTCCACTTCAACCCAACACACACTATTGCCAGAATAATTTCCCCAAAACATTGTACATTCCCTTATTAGATCTTCAGTGGTTACCTGTTACCATTGACCTGTAATGCCATATCCTATGATCTAAATTTTGAACTTACCTTTCCAGTTCTATTTGCTATTACAACTTCATATATTGTGTGCTCCCACCAGCAGAACTATTGTGATTCCATGCACATTCACACATACTCCTGTGTCTACTTATGCTGTTCTTTCAGCCAGTATCTCTTTCTCACCGTCTTTCTATATCTGTATTTTATGTGTCTGCATTTGTTAGGTAAACATAAGACTTTTGTTGAGAGAGAGAGACAATAGAGTAGAATGGCTTTAAAAAATCAGAAGTTCCTTTTTCTCTCATGTGACAGTTCTGTCATGTTTCAGAATGGCAGTGGTTCTGCTTTGAGTGGCCATTCAAGAACTTAGTTTTTTCATAAGTTGTCAATTGAACAAGTTATTATTGCTCTACCATCCCTTAGGGTGCAGTCCTCCTCTGAGTGGTCAAGGCTGACCCACCTCATCCAGGTTCCAGTTGGAGGAAGAGGAAGAAGTGCATAAAACAGGTCTATTCTCTTAAGGTTTATACCTGGAAGAGGCACATGCCAACTTTTCACATTTCATTGGCAATAAATCAGTCATACATTCACACATAACTGCAAAGGAGGTTGGGTATTATAGCCTAGCCACACGTATGGAAGAAGTGGAGGGCAGATTTCGGTGGCCAACTATAAGTTTATGCCACACTGTTGAAATCTGGTTCATTTGTCATTTTCCTTCTTTCAGGCCTTTCCTGAACCCCTCAGCTGAACCCCTCCTCTGAACTACTCTAGTCCAGGGTTTCTCCACCTGTGATATGTATAAGAATCACTTGTGGTTTTGTTAAACTACAATCTTAATCAGTTGGTCAGGGGCTGGGCCTGCAATTCTGCATCTCTAAGAAGCTCCTCAGTGATACCCCTGCACTGGTCTGTAGAATACACCGTGAGTAAGGAGGTTCAAGCCCATTTTCTGTTCCTCTCTTGTGGGATGTAACTTTTCCTCCTTCATTGTAGTTATTCATGTGTATATCTTAACCTCCTTAATAGACCATTAACTCTTATAGCAGAATCTGGATTTCTTTGGCATTTTGTTTTTCTCACCCTGCCTCTTTCCACCAAGAATAGTTTTGTCTTAGAAGTACTTAATAAATATTTGAATAATTGATAAGCAGTATCAACTAATTTAGAATGTTGAGCATAAGCTTTTAAAAAAGTTTTTATTTAAATTCTAGTTAACATATAGTGTATTATTAGTTTCAAGTGTACAACTCTATAATTCAACATTTCCATACATACCTGGTGCTCATCACAACAAAGAGCATAAACTTTTGAAAGGCAACGTTACCTATGCCAGGTTTTGGACTATGCTTAGTGCAATCACTTGTTTAAAAATGGTTTGTTGAAAAATTGATTCCCACGTAGCCCAGACAAACTAAGGGAGAATCTGCCAGATAGCCAAGCTAAATGGAATTCAGCAAATGGAAACCACATTTTATCAAAGACTTTTCCCCTCCATGGGCTGTGACCGTTTCAAAGGAAATGCTGATCCCTATGTTTGGAATTCATTTCCAGAGAGCCTCTCTGTTTAATTAGAGTAATTTTGTGCCCACATAGCTTTATGAGTCAGTTTGATAATTTTTATTGAAGAGGTGGTTGGTTGGTTGTTTTTCACCTGGAAGCACTCAATGATCTTCCATTTGGAAAGTGTCAAGTTGGGTTCCAATTAAAGCTGAATGAGGAGGACTCTTCTCAGCTTGGCCCTATTTTAGTCTGTTCTTTTCTCAGTCCTGACCTATGTTCTGGGCCTTGAGGGTTAGAGTGGAAGAAGGGAGGGGAGATGAAGTGGGCTGGGGTTGGAAACAGAGACTGCTTTGTAGTGTAGTCTGATTCATACGGAGGAAAGGAGACCTCAGGCCTCCTGCCTCACTCCTCCAGCCTGCATAATGAAATCCCTAACTGGAACTGTTTTCTACTTGGAAATTGTCATAAATGAGACAGGGCTGAAGTTTCTCTTTTGGTCTCTGTATGGAAAAGGTTTCACAAGTAAATGAATCATGTTACCAAGAATTTAGAGATTCTTAGCCTAGTTGAAGAAATAAGTTTTAGTCTCTATTAGCCCCTCAACTAATGCATCAGTTACAAACCACAGAACTTCAGAGTGGGGTCCTCACTTCTCACCTACAGGCTCTCTCCTTGGCAGTAACTCATTAGCCCTTAATTCCATTATTAGCCTTTGGAATTGAGAAAAGGATATTCAGACATGCTACTAATTTATACTAACTGCTCCCTTTCCTTACTGTGACTATGTAAGGGCTTACAGTATTATCAGTGCAGTGTGTCCTAATAAGTTGTTATTGCACATATTATTGTATATGACTTTATAAGTATTCTACATGTTTTTGGCCTTCCCACTCCTTTGGTAAGAACTTACAGCCTCACAATTCAAGAATGAAAATGTTCCCAACAGGGTTGGGACTAGGGTGAGCCAAGCCAGGCCACTAGGGAGCACAATTTAAGGAGGTGCTCACTCAAACACACTGACTCTGTACTTGCATGACCCTGAGAATGACAGTCTTCTTAATTTTGTGCCCCAGGGGGCTGGCTTGCCTTGTCTTAGTCTAGGTTCTTATTCTCAAGGCAGAGAGCCCAAAGTACTGCTTTCTAAGATCATTTGGATAACAGGCCTTTAAACCCTCCTATCTCCTTTCTTTTTGATAAATGCAGAGATCTGACAAATGCAGCTGAGAGAAAATAAAAATGAAATTCAGCAATTGTGATTTTATTCATCATATGGATGTAAGACTGTCATTCTGTTCATTTGTCCTCTATGCTGCAGCTAAACAAAGTCTTGACATAGATTTTATAATGAGCACACATTCATTATTGGCTTTGGGGATCTCCTTTGATTCAAATCTTGACATTGTTCCTTAGTCTCGAAGCCCCCTGAATTTTCAGACCATCAATGGCACATCTAAATGCAGAAAGCACATCATTCCTACCCACTGCCTAACTATACCCACTTGCAAGGCACATGTGGACACCACCTAATTAGTTGTGACGTGCATTTTGGCATATGTAGGAAGTTAAAGCCACTTCCTTAGAGGAACTCAAACTCCGAATTTATCTTTATTAAGGCCTTGTCCAAATGATAAATATACACTGCCTCCTTGCTATCTACTGCCTGGAAATAAATCACTTAGGATTGATTTGCTAACAGCTTTCTTCACTCTAAGGGTCCTCCTGCCCCAGAGGTCACACTGTCCTTCTTCACAGATGCTGATAACCAAACAAAACACCAAGCTGATCATAGTGAACAAAGAAGGAAACCTAGGGCAAGGGTCAGCAATTCCCTTTGCACAGCCTAGAAAAAAAAAACAGCCTTACAAGACACAATATCATATTTTAGAAACCTACCCCCCCCCAAACTACTGGTGAGTATATGAGGTAACAGATGGGTATATTCTTTTTTTTTTTTTAAGCAAAGTACTCTGAACTCTGGTACTTCAGTCAGGAATTACAAACTCTTCCAGGAATCCACCAAGTAGTATAAATAAGTAAAACTGGCTGGGTTATGAGTCCGCAAGAGTGGTGGGGACTTATTATGCATTTCTCATCCACTCCAGCCTCCTTTTGCCACATGGAAACATGGGCCAAATCTTGTTAGATCTTCTGATTCCTCAAGAGGAGGCAACCTGACTTTTTTTCAAACATGATAGTTCCCATTTTTTAAAATTCAATTAGCCAACATATAGTACATCATTAGTTTTTGATATAATATTCAATGATTTGTTAGTTGAATATAACCCCCAGTGCTCATATCACATGCCCTTTTTAATTCCTGTCATCCGGTTATCCCATCCTCCCACCCACCACCCTTTTCGCAACCCTCAGTTTGTTTCCCGGAGTCAAGAGTCTCATATGATTTGCCTCCCTCTCTGATCTCTTCCCATTCAGTTTTCCCTCCCTTCCCCTATTGTCCTGTGCATTATTCTTTATATTCCACATATGAGTTAAACCTTATGATAATTGTGTTTCTCCAATTGACTTATTTCACTTAACATAATACCTTCCAGTTCCATTCATGTCGATGTAAATAGTAGATATTCATCCTTTCTGATCACTGAGTGTTATTCCATTGTATATATGAACCACATCTTCTTTATCCATTCATCTGTTTGGCTCCTTCTCAGCTCCTTCCACAGTTTGGCTATTGTGGACATTGCTGCTATGAACATTGGGGTGCAGGTGCCCCTTCTTTTCACTACATCTGTATCTTTGGAGTAAATGCCCAGTAGTGCAATTGCTGGGTTGTAAGGTAGCTCTATTTTTAATGTCTTGAGGAACCTCCACACTGTTTTCCAGAGTGGCTGCACCACCTTGCATTCCCACCAACAGTGTAAGAGGGTTCCCCTTTCTCCACATCCTTGCCAACATTTGCTGTTCCCTGTCTTGTTAATTTTAGCCATTCTGACTGCTGTAAGTTGGTATGTCATTGTGGTTTTGATTAGTATTTCCCTGATGGCAAGTGATGTGGAGCATTTTTTTAATGTGTCTGTTGGCCATTTGTATGTCTTCTTTGGAGAAGTGTCTGTTCATGTCTCCTGCCCATTTCTTGACTGGATTATTTGGTTTTTTGGACCACAACTTCTTGATCCAGTCATCTGTTGAAGAGCATCTTGGCTCCTTCCACAATTTAGCTATTGTGGACAAAGCTGCTATGAACTTTGGGGTGCATATGGCCCTTCTCTTCACTACGTCTGTATCTTTGGGGTAAATACCCAGTAGTGCAATTGCTCGATCATAGGGTAGCTCAATTTGTTTTTTTGGGTGTTGAGTTTGAGAAGTTCTTTACAGATCTTGGATACCAGCCTTTTATCTGCAATGTCATTTGCAAGTATCTTCTCCCATTCTGTGGGTTGCCTTTTAGTTTTGTTGATTGTTTCCTTTGCTGTGCAGAAGATTTTTATCTTGATGAAATCACAATAGTTCATTTTTGCTTTTGTTTCCCTTGCCTTTAGAGACATGTCTCGCAAAAAGTTGCTGCGGCTGAGGTTGAGGAAACTACTGTCTGTGTTCTCTAGAATTTTGATGGATTCCTGTCTCACATTGAGGTCTTTCAACCATTTTGAGTTTATCTTTGTGTATGGTGTAAGAGAATGGTCCAATTTCATTCTTCTGCATGTGGCTGTCCAATTTTTCCAGCACTCATTTACTGAAGAGACTGGCTTTTTTCCATTCAATATTCTTTCCTGCTTGTTGAAGATTAATTGACCATAGAGTTGAGGGTCCATATCTGGGCTTTCTCTTCTGTTCCATTGATCTATGTGTCTGTTTTTGTGCCATTACCATGCCATCTTGGTGATCACAGCTTTGTAGTATAGCTTGAAATCAGGCAGTGTGATGCCCCCAGATTTGGCTTTCTTTTTCAGTATTCCCCTGGTGATTTGGGGTCTTTTGTGGTTGCATACAAATTTTAGGATTGTTTGTTCCAGCTATGTGAAAAATGTCAATGATATTTTGATAGGGATTGCATTGAATGTGTAGATTGCTCTGGGTAGCACAGACATTTTAACAATATTTATGCTTCCAATCCATGAACATGGAATATTTTTCCATTTCTTTGTGTCTTCCTCAATTTCTTTCATAAGTGTTCTATAGTTTCTAGAGTACAGATCCTTTACCTCTTTGGTTAGATTTATTCCTAGGTATCTAATGGTTTTTGGTGCGATTTTGAATGGGATCAATTCCTTAATTTCTCTTTCTTCAGTCACATTGTTAGTGTATAGAAATGCAACTGGTTTCTGTGCGTTGATTTTTGTGTCCTGCTACGTTGCTGAATTGCTGTATGAGTTCTAGCAATTTTGGGGTGGAGTCTTTTGGGTTTTCCACATAAAGTATGTCATCTGCAAAGTGTGAGAGTTTGACTTCTTTGTGAATTTGAATGCATTTTAATTCTTTTTGTTGTCTGATTGCTGATGCTAGGACTTCTAGTACTATTTTGAACAATAATGGTGAAAGTGGGGATCCTTGTCATGTTCCTGACCTTAGGGGACAAGCTTTCAGTTTTTCCCTATTGAGAATGATATTCGCTGTGGGCTTTTCATAGATGGCTTTTACGATACTGAGGTATGTTCCCTCTATCCCTATATTTTGAAGAGTTTTAATCAGGAAAGGATGCTGTATTTTGCCAAATGCTTTTCCTGCATCAACTGAGAGGATCATATGGTTCTTGTCTCTTCTTTTGTTAATGTGCTCTATCACGTTGATTGACTTGTGAGTGTTGAACCACCCTGGTATCCCAAGAATAAATCATGCCTGGTCATGTTGAATAAGCCTTTTAATGTTCTGTTGGATCCTATTGGCTACGATCTTGGGGAGTATTTTAGTATCCATGTTCTTCAGGGATATTTGTCTGTAATTCTCTTTTTTGGTGGAGTTTTTGTCTGGTTTTGGGATCAACGTAATGCTGGCCTCACAGAATGGGTTTGGAAGTTTTCCTTCCACTTCTATTTTTTGAAACAGCTTCAGCAGAATAGGTATTATTTCTTCTTTAACTTTAAATGTGTGGTAGAATTCCTGTGGGAAGCTCTGGCCCTGGACTCTTGTTTTGGGGAAGGTTTTTGATTACTGCTTCAATTTCCTTACTGATTATTGGTCTGTTCAGATTGTCTATTCCTTCCTATTTCAGTTTTGGTAGTTTGTAAGTTTCTAGAAATGCATCCATTTCTTCCAGATTGCCTAATTTGTTGGCGTATAAGTTACTCCATAATACGTTCTTAAAATTGTTTGTATTTTCTTGGTGTTGGTCATGATCTCCTCTTTCATTCATGATTTTATTAATTTGGGTCCTTTTTCTTTTCTTTTGGATAAGTCTGGCCAGAGGTTTATCAATCTTATTAATTCTTTTGAAGAACCAGCTTCTAGTTTCATTGGTCTGTTCTGTTTTTCTGCATTGATTTCTGCTCTAATCTTTATTTCTCTTCTCCTGCTTGGTTTAGGCTTTATTTGCTGTTCTTTCTCCAGCTCTTTTAGGTGTCATGTTCACTTGTGCATTTGGGATTTTTCTAATTTTTTGAGAGAGGCTTGGATGGCTATGTATTTAACTCTTTGGACCGCCTTTGCAGTGTCCCATATGTTTTGAACCTATGTGTTTTCATTCTCATTCGTTTGAATGAATTTTTTAAATGTTCAGAAGTTAACAAAATTTTTATTTTTTAATTTTTTAAAAGAAATTTTTAAAGTTTCTGCAGGAGACAAATAAAATATCCATGAAGGATAGATATGTCCCACTAAGTCTCAAAGTCTAACTCCAGCCCATTTGTTATTCCTGCTCAGGATGATGGCTCTTGATTCACTAGGTGACTTTTAATGGCTCAGCCACTCATGTTTAGGTTATATATTCTTAAAATACCAAGATATTAAGATTTTGAAGAGTCAGGCTTATGATGATCTTTGCCTCCCTGCAGCTTTAGCTGCTTTTCCACATTCCTAGTACAACACAACTGTAGACACTCCATTTCCATTAGCCAGATGCAACTGATTGTCATGCTTTTATATTTAGGGTAGGCCACAATAACCCCCTGGAACCACCTGCTTCCTGAGGAAGAAGTACATGGAAATAATGCTGTTTTAGCCAGCTTGGCTTTCTTAAATTCTTAATATCTTGCTTGTCCCAACTGCTTACTTCTTGGCCCTTTTCACTTCTCTTTGTCTATTTCTGAATTTGGCAGTTGTTGACTAATAGAGGTGGAGCTTGAATCCAGGTGTCTACTTCTTGAGGGAATGTGTTCTCTAAATTTATTCCTTGTCGGCTGAGTAACACTTCTTTGCTTTGTCCTGTGTCCTATTTCTTTGATTTGCCCTGTCGCCCATATGTTTTATGTTAGCTTGGAGTTTTACTACCTTTGTAATCTAAGATTTGGAATTGCCTCATGGACTGTGGAACTTGAAACACATCCCAAAGATTTTGGTTAACTTCCAGGGGAGCCTCATATACTTCCTGGGCACTCATATTGTCCCTGTCCCACTCTATATTTACTTGGTGTGAAACATAGCCTCTTTCTCAAACCATCTATAAGTTCAGTAAATTTTCCTGTGTGTGTAGGTGGGCAGGGTCACATTACCCTCCCCCCAGGCTTGCTCTATCTCACTTTCCTTATGACCCTCCTGTCTCAGATCCTCACCTCTCCCTCCCATACTGTCTTGGCAACACTAAATTCTTTACTCTTTATATTGACAGAGCAGCCTCCTCACCCTTCTGTGGCCTTGTTGCCAATTAACTCTCAGGTTATTAGTATTGTGGGATCACCTCCGTGGACCTGTACAAACTCAGATTCTGTAATTAACAAAAGTAATGCTGAAAAACCTGGTTCTCTAAAATCTTAGGTTGTTACAACTTTGCTGTTTGAAAATGTATCAGTAATAATGGAATATTCCATTCTTTCCTAGAAGCAGCTTTGATTTCTAATACAGTTGCAGAGCTTCAGATATGGAGATTTGGGACATGCCATTCCCCATTTATCTTAATTCTGTAGTTTCCAAGGAGACAGGACCCTGGGTCTACTTCTTAGCCTAGGGCTGAGATTTACTCGTTTACACAGCCCTGCTGTACTTTAAGACGATCAAACTGTGCCTATACGCTTCTCCCCTGATCCAAAGTTTGGTAGTTTCCCTATAACCATGGTGGCTTCTGGTTTCACTTTCCACAGTTTCAGTTACCCACTGCTGCAGTCAGTCACAGTCAGGAAGCAGGTGTTCCTTCTGACGAATCAGCAGAAGGTCAATAGTAGCTTAACGCTGTCACAATGCCTGCGTCATTCACATTTCATCTCATCACTAGGCATTTTATCTCATTATCACAAGAAGGGTGAGTACGGTACAATAACATATTTTGATAGAGAGTGAGTGAGAGAGAGAGAGCTGCAGAGAGGGAGGTACCACATTCATATAACATTGGATACTGTTATAATTGTTCTATTTTATTGTCAATGTCTTACTGTGCTTAATTTATAAATTAAGCTGTATCATAAGTGTGTATAGGGAAAAGCACAGTGTAAATAGGGCTCAGGGCTCAGTACTATCTGTGGTTTTAGGCATCCACTGGGGGTCTTGGAATATATCCCCTGTAAATAAGGGGGGAATACTGTAACACTGTTACTTCCTTTGTTTGGTGAGTTGCCTGTGGTTACTCTGCTATGCAGTATCCCTTCCTGTAGCAAGTTAATAAACCTTTGTCTGATTATAGAGGCATCCCCAGTGGTGTTTATCAGATGGGCTTTATCATTTTTTGCTCCAAGCATTTATGAAAATATTTGTCCCACTACATAGGTCCTCCTAGGAGAAAACTCTATTTTTCACTGTAATAGAACTTGCACGAAGGCAAGGAATTTTGTTTTCTTCACTACTGTAAGAACAGTGCTTGGGACATGTTGAAAGAATGATGAATTCTGTTAACAGCCTTTAAAGTGATAAAATGATCTCCATACTCTTGTATAGAAGAGTATGGTACCTCATTACAGATTCCCTTGAGCCCTATCTTGGGTTCTGGACTCAGAAAGACCTGGCATAGACCCCATCTTAGTCCATTCAGGTTGCTATAACAAAATATCATAGACTGGGTATCTTATAAATAGCAGAAATATATTGCTCAAAATAGACACTGTGAAATATAAGTTTAGGGTGTCAGTGTGGTTGCATTCTGGTGAACACCTGCTTCTTCATTGCTGACTATGATTTTTTTCCTTGTACCCACATATGGCAGAAGGGGCAAAAGAACTCTCTGAGGTCTCATAGGGGAACTAATGCCATTCATGGGGCTTCCTCCCCTAATTACCTAATTACCTCCCAAATGCTCCACCTCCTACTACTTTGGGGATTAGGGTCTCAACATAGGAAATTTTGGGAGGTATATATTCAGTCCATAGCAGACTCCCATTTCAACACTGAACTAACTCTATGATTTTGGGAAAATTATTTAACGTCTTTTTGCCTTGTTTTCAGCTGTAAAGTGAGGATGATTCTACCTATCTTTCTTGGTGGGTGTGAGGATTAAATGAAGTGATTTATATGAAGGGCTTATCATGGAATGTGGAACATGATAAATGCTCAGTAAACATCAGCTACTATTTTTCATTTTAACTCTCCTTGGCCTTCATCTTTTCGGATGCTGGGGACTCACATATCTCTGGGCCTCTGCTACTATTCAGCACTAAATTTCATTTTGTCCCATAGTAAAGTAACAGGTGTGTCTTCTTTGTCTCGCTGTAAACTCTTAGAGGGCAAGATCCATGCATTACTTATGCATGTAACATTTTAGATAAATATATCTGTATATTGCCCGTACATAGTAGGCACTCTAAATATTTGTGGTTGCAAAGTTTGCCTGAAAAGGAAGACTTTAGTGTGTGGAGCCAGGCCTGGTTGTTGAATACAGTGCACTCATCAAGTGCTAGATGATTATGATACAGCATAAATAGTTTCTTTCCTGAGCAGTTTCAGAATGTAGCAACTAAAGAGGAGGGGCAGAGGCAAAGAAGGAGCTTTTCTGAGTCCTGTGTACCCCTGCTAAGTGTGCATTTGAATGACCCAGGGAAAATGAGAGGGACCAAGGAGATGGGTGTAGATAAACTTAGTCATTTAATTCCTGTATTTCTCAGGAATTGCCACTTGAGTTCAGCCTAGTCATTTGGAGCAGCAGGTGAATTATGTATAGCTAATATATAACTAGAGGTCATTGTGCAAAGCTGTGCTGGAGTTTTGCTCTCCTGGTGACCAGGTAGAGATCTAAGACCACTTTACCTTGTAGTCCCTCTGAGAGCTGACGCTATAGGCAGAGGAAGCTGTACTTTCACTGTTGAACAGGCTGAGCTCTCAGTGGCTCTCCACTTGGGTGCATATTTATGGCAAATGCTATCTTGGCCCTCTTATGCATAGACTCTAGTGCAGGGCTGAGAAAGGGGAACAAAAGCCAAGAAGGTAATAAGGTGGTAATTGGATGGTAATAGGGCAGGGTTTCTCCAACATCCTTGTCCCTCACAAATTCACTCCTTTTGGCTTTTTCTTCCTTTTCCCAGTCCTAATCCTACCTCTTTGGTATTCTCCAGGGGGTTATATTTGATGACTAAGATCCCTTTGAGCTTGTGATGTGCTAATAGACTGGATCTCTAGAAGGGAAAAGCCCTGATTTGTAATGTTTGCTGATTTCTATGGTATAAATATTCCCATCAAGGTGGACTTCAAACTATTAACTTGTAGTCACTGAATGCAGGTTTGGGAAATACGGATAATTGGCTCTTGTGAACCAGTTTGTGCTGGGTCCAGCATCCTATTGCCTTTAGCTCTGACATTTTATGACTGTGGAGTCTTGACCCTTTTACTCTCCATTACCCATACAACACAATACAATAGCCACATAGCAGAATTAAACTATGAAGCTCCTTCTCATACTAAAAACTGGGGCAAAAAAATGAAAGTATTTCTTGCAGATTTATTATATATACTATCACGTCAAGGTTGTGTCAAGGATGGGTGCTGGCTGCTAATTTTTAGTAGTAATCAGGGCAGGAGCAGCAGGAAGGACTATGGTTTTGTGGTTCTGTAAGACTCTCCATGAATTGGCAAGAAACTTTCTGAAGGGCAAGCTTCAGCTATGCTGATGGTAGGTCCCCTGAGCCACGTCTTATAATAGAGTTGTCTCTCCGTTAACTATGGAAAAGCTGTCGTGGAGCATTAGTATCAAAATATAAGCAAGTACTACATTATTCACTCTTGTATTTCACCTTTTTTCTATGCCTTAACAACATACATAAAAAAATGGCTCCTCTCACTTTTTAATACAGCAATTTATGCTGCCAGCAGTAGCTTCTGCAAATTGAATGTGTTTACCCTAGCTTGGAAGACGAAGATGAATAAAAAGAGCTATGCTTGCTTGCAATTGATCCAGGTAGGGGAAGAAGACTGCTAGAGCTGAGCTTGGCCAGAAATGCTTAACATGTGTGAGGTTTGGCCCTATTTCCCTCCGTTTTCATAAGTATCTCCTACCCATTCTTTAGCCTCTGCCCAACTGCTTCACAAAAGTCCCTCTTCTTATCTCCATTTCCCAGGTTGGAGCTGTTGCCCAAGACTCTAGTCACTTGGAGAAACTTAACCAATGAAATAGGACTATAGTGCTGCTGATGTATATTTATCTGTATAGTCTTCCTCAGAGCAAAGGAACAGGAGCCTGTATATGCTAGTAAAAGTTTAACAACAGACTCTCTAGGAAAAAAAATGTGTGTGTGTGTGTATTCCTACATTTTACTGATATGAAGGATGGGTAGCATGCAGTTTAAAGCATAGTAAAATACACATTACTCCTTACTTTAAATTTCACATAACCAGTTCATTCTCACAGAATGCCTTTTTGATTTTTATTGAATTCTTGTATCTATAGCCAACCTATGGTTGTGATTGATGAATGAATATAGTCCTGACATAAGTGTTGGTTGATATTTTCATTTATGTTAATGAAAAAGATGAAAGTAAAACAACAAATATGGATGTCAGAAATTCATTTATTCATCAGTGTTGTGAGCAACTTTGTTGAATTGGATAATAGTTTTCAAACACCAGAAGAAAATGTCCTTCAGTTTTTGTGTTAGTCACAATGTAATGGCTATGGATATAATGTAACAGTTTTATTTTTTAAAATTTTCTAGGTACCCTTTAGCAATCACTGCCCATTTCCTCCCAAACTCTCCAACCCTAGGCAGCCTGTAACCTGTATGTTCTGTCTATGGATTTGCCTATTCTGGTCATTTCATATAACCAAGATGGTACAATATATGGCCTTTTATGACTGGCTTCCTTCATTTAGCATTAATGTTTTCAAGGTTAATCCATGTAGAGCTTCATTTCTTTTCATGGCCAAATCATATTCCATTTGGAATAATATATTTGGAATAATAATTCTAATGTCATATTTTGTTTACCCATTCAGTTGATAGACTTTTGAGTTCTAACTTTTAACCATCATGATTACTGCTGCTATGACCCTTTGTGTGCAAGTTTTTGTGAGGACATATATTGTCATTTCTCTTGAGTGGAATTGCTGGGTCAGTTGGTAACTCTATGTTTAACCTTTTGAGGAACTAACGGACTTTTCCAAAGTGGCTGCACTATTTTACATTCCTACCAGCAATGTATGAGGGTTCCAATGACTCCACATCCTCACCAACACTTGTTATTATCTGACTCTGATTACAGCTCTCGTAGTGGATGTGAAATGGTGTCTCATTGTGGTTTTGATTTGCATTTCCTTGATGGCTGGTGATGGTGAGCATCTCTTCACATGCTTATTGGCCATTTGTTTATCTTCTTTAGAAAAATATCTGTTCAGATTTTTTGCTCATTTTTATTTATTTTATTATTTAAAGAATTCTTTAAATATTCTACCTATAAGTCCACTGTTAGATATGATTTGCAAAAATTTTTTCCAGTTCTATGGGTGCCTTTTCACTTTCTTGATGGTGGTCTTTGAAATATTGAAGTTTAAAATTTTGTTTGTATACAAGTTATTTGTTTTTTGACTCCCCTCTCTTTTTAAAAACAGAGTATTATTCATTTTGTTTTTTATCTGCAGTTTCCTTGTATTGAGGTTTAGGCTTTGAATTCTTGGCCTGAGTACTGTATAAGTGATGTGATATTCTTCTCAGGGTATATGGAGCCATGCAATGTCCTTATGTCCTTTATTGGAGATGAAAATTTTGATAATCTGATCAAGATATTGCCTAATTTCTCTTCAGTATAATTACTAGATTTCTTGTCCCCAATTCATGATTTTTTAAAAGTTTTTATTTACTTCCAGTCAGTTAATACATAGTGTTATATTAGTTTCAGGTGTACAGTGTTGCGATTCAACAATTCCATACTTAGTGTTCATTATGATAAGTGTATTTTTTTTTAAAGATTTTATTTATTTATGTGACAGAGAGACAGCCAGAGAGAGAGGGAACACAGCAGGCGAGTGAGAGAGGAAGAAGCAGGCTCCCAGCAGAGGAGCCTGATGTGGGACTCGATCCCGGAACGCCGGGATCACGCCCTGAGCCGAAGGCAGACGCTTTAACGACTGCGCTACCCAGGCGCCCCTATGATAAGTGTATTTTTAACACCTTTCACCTATTTCAAATCATTAAGTTTGTAACATTGTAAATATCTGAAAAACACTTCTCAGAGACTATAGAATAAATTCCACATTCCATAGCATACCATTCAAAGTCTCCAACTTCAGATCTCCAACCTACCTTTCTAGATTCATCTATTACACACCCCTATATCAACCCATTTATTTATTTAATTTGAGAGAGTGGGGGAAGGAGTAGAGGGAGGGGGAGAGAGAAACTTAAGCAGACTCTACACTGAGCCCCATGCAGAGCTCGATCTCACAACCCTGAGATCACAACCTGAGCCTAAACCAAGAGTTGGATGCTTAACTGACTGTGCCACCCAGGTACCCCAACCATTTCTTTTAATTTTATTTTAAATCTGGTATCCTTATAAACAGTGTTATATTAGTTTCAGGTGTACAATACAGTGATTTAACAATTCTATACATTACTCAGTACTTACCAAGATAAGTGTACTTACTTTTAATCCCCTTCACCTATTTTACCCAACCCCCACTGACCTCTCTGGTAACCATCAGTTTGTTCTCTGTAATTAAGTCTCTTTATTGGTTTGTGTCTCTTTTTTTTCCCTTTGTTCATTTGTTTCTTAAATTTCACATATGAGTGAGATCATACGGTATTTTTCTCTGACTTATTTTGCTTAGCATTATACTCTCTAGCTCCAGCCACGTTATTGCAAATGGCCAGATTTCATTCTTTTTTAAGGATGACTAATATTCCATTGTATATATATACACCACATCTTTTTTTTAAAAGAATTGTATTTATTTTAGAGAGAGAAAGAGAGAAAGAGAGTGAGAGAGTATGAGCTGGGGGAGGGGGACAGGGAGAGAATCTCAAACAGGCTCTGCACTGAGCACACAGCCTGACATGGGGCTCAATCTCATGACCCTGAGATCATGACCTGAGCTGAAACCAAGAGTTGGACGCTTAACCAACTGAGCCACCCTGGTGCCCCTACACCACATCTTCTTTATCCATTTATCTATTGATGGACACTTGGGATGTTTCCATATCTTGGCTCTTGTAAATAATGCTTCTATAAACATAGGGATGCATGTATCCCTTTGAATTAGTGTTTTTGTATTCTTTGGGTAAATACCCAGTAGTTCAATTACTGGATCATAGGGCAATTCTATTTTTAACTTTTTGAGGAACCTCCATACTGTTTTCCTGAGTTGCTGCACAAGTTTGCATTCCTACCAGCAGTGTGACAGGGTTCCCTTTTCTCCACATCCTTGCTTACACCTGTTGTTTCTTGTGTTTTTGATTTTAGCCATAGTGACAGGTGTGAGGTGATAACTCATTGTAGTTTTGATTTGCATTTCCCTGATGGTAAGTGCTGATGAATATCTTTTCATGTGTCTGTTGTCCATCTGGACGTATCCTTGGAGAAATGTCTGTTCATGTCTTCTGCCCATTTTTAATCAGATTATTTGTTTTTGGGTATTGAGTTTTAGAAGTTCTTTATATACTTTGGATACTAACTCTTTATTGGCTATATCATTTGCAAATATCTTCTCCCATTCTCTATGTTGTCTTTTACTTTTATCGATTGTTTCCTTCACTGTGCAGAAGCTTTTTATTTTGATGTAGTCCCAGTAGTTTATATTTGCTTATGTTTCCCTTGCCTCAGGAAAAACATCTTGAAAGAAGTTGCTATACTCAATGTCAAAGAAGTTACTGCTTATGTTCTCTTCTAGGATTTTTATGGTTTCATGTCTCTCATTTAGGTCTTTAACTCATTTTGAATTTATTTTTGTGTATGGCATAAGAAAGTGGTCCAGTTTCTTTCTTTTGCATATTGCTGTCCAGTTTTCCCAACACCATTTGCTGAAGGGACTGTTTTTTTCCCATTGGATATTCTTTCCTGCTTTGTTGAAGATCAATTAAGTGGTGAGAGTGGACATCCTTGTCTTCTTCCTGACCTTAGGGGAAAAGCTCTTAGTTTATCCCCATTAAGGATGATATCATCTGTGGATTTTTCATATATGGCCTTCATTATGTTGAGGTATGTTCCCTTGAAACATATTTTGTTGAGGGTTTTTATCATTACTGGATGTTGTACATTGTCAAATGCTTTTTCTGCATCTATTGGAATGATCGTATGGTTCTTATCCTTTTTCTTAATGATGTATCATGTTGATTGATTCACAAATATTGAACCACCCTTCAACCCAGGAATAAATCCCACTTGATTGTAATGAAATATTTCTTATGTATTGTTGAATTTGATTTACCAGTATTTTATTGAGGATTTTTGATTTGCTAGTATTTTATTGAGATTTTTGCATCTGTGTTCATTAGGGTTATTGGCCTGTACTTCTCTTTTTTGGGGGTGTCTTTATTTGGTGTTGGTATCAGGATAATGCTGGGTTCATAGAAATGAATTTGGATGTCTTCCATCCTTTTCTATTTTTTGGAATAGAAATTCTTTTAAATGTTAGATAGAATTCATCTGTGATGCCATCTGGTCCTGGACTTTGTTAGGAGTTTTTTGGTTACTGATTTAGTTTCTTTGCTGGTTATTGGTCTGTATAAAATTTCTGTTTCTTCCTGTTTCAGTTTTGGTAGTTTCTGTGTTTCTAGGAATTTATCCATTTCTTCTTGGTTGTTCAATTTGTTGGCATATAGTTTTTCATAATATTCTCTTACAATTGTTTGTATTTCTGTGGCTGTTATTTCTCCTCCTTCATTTGTGATTTTATTTATTTGGGTCCTTTCTCCTTTTTTCTTGGTAAGTCTGGCTAGAGGTTTATCAATTTTATTGATTTTTTTTTCCAAAGAACAAGCTCCTGGTTTCATTGATCTGTTGTGTTTTTAGTTTCTATATCATTTATTTCTTCTCTAATCTTTATTGTTTCCTTCCTTCCTTCTTGTTTTAGGTTTTGTTTGTTATTTTTTTTTTTTTAGCTTCTTTAGGAGTAAGGTTAGGTTGTTTGAGATTTTTCTTGCTTCTTGAGTTAGGCCTGTATTGCTATAAACTTTCCTTTTAGAATCACTTTTGCTGCATCCTAGAGGACTTGGACCATTGTGTTTTCATTTTCATTTGTTTCCATGTACTTTTTAATTTCTTCTTTGATTTCCTGGTTGACCCATTCATTGTCTACTAGCATATTATTTAACCTCCATGTATTTTTGGTCTTTCCTGAATTTTTCATGTGATTGATTTCCATTTTCATAACATTGTGGTTAGAAAAGATGCATGGTATGCCTTTGATCTTGGATTTGTTGAGGCTGGTTTTTTGGCTGATATGTGATCTATTGTGGAGAATGTTCTATGTGCACTTGAAAGGAATGTGTAGTCTATTGTTTTAGGATGGAATGTTCTGAATATATCTGTTAAACCCATCTGTTCCAGGGTGTCATTCCAAAGCCATTGTTTGTTTGTTGATTTTTCTGCTTAGATGATCTATCCATTGATGTGAGTGGGGTGTTAAAGTAACTACTATTATTGTATTTTTATCAATTAGTGCCTTTATGTTTGTCATTAACTCTTTTGTGTATTTGGGTGCTTCTATGTTGGGTGCATAAATATTTACAGTTGTTATATCTTTTTGTTGGATTGTCCTATATATTATACAGTGTCCTTCTTTGTTTCTTGTTACAGTCTTTGTCTTAAAGTCTATTTAGCCTGATAAAATATTGTTATTCTGGCTTTTTTTAATATCCATTTGCATGATAGATATTTCTCCATATACTCACTTTCAATCTGCAGATTTCTTTACATCTAAAATGGGTCTCTTGTGGGGTGCCTGGGTGGTTCAGTCAGTTAAGCATCTGGCTCTTGGTTTCAGCTCAGCTCATTATCTCATGGGTCATGGGATCAAGCCCTGTGTTGGGCTCCATGCTTAGCATGGAGTCTGCTTGTCCCTCTCTCTCTGTTCCTCCCTGGCTCTTGCTCTCTCTCTCTATCACTCTCTTTCTCAAATAAATAAATAAAATCTTAAAATAACAAAAAATAAAATGAGTCTCTTATAGGCAGCATGTAAATGGTCTTATTATTTAGGAGACTTTCTTTCTTTTTTTAAATTTTTTATTATGTTATGTTAGTCACCATAGAGTACATCATTAGTTTTTGATGTAGTGTTCCATGATTCATTATTTGCATATAAAACCCAGTGCTCCATGTAATACGTGCCTTCCTTAATACCCATTACTAGTTTATGCCAATCTCCCACCCCCCTCCCCTCTGAAGCCCTCAGTTTGTTTCCCAGAGTCTATAGTCTCTTGTGGTTCATTCCCCCTTCTGTTTACCCCCCTTCATTCTTCCTATCCTTCTCCTTCCAATCTCCCTGCTATTCCTTATGTTCCATAAATAACTAAAAACATATGATAATTGTCTTTCTCTGCTTGACTTATTTCACTTAGTGTAACCTCCTCCAGTCCTGTCCATGTTGCTGCAAATGTTGGGTAATCATTCTTTCTGATGGCTGAGTAATATTCCATTGTATATATGGACCACACCTTCTTTATTCATTCGTCTGTTGAAGGGCATCTGGCTCCTTCCACAATTTAGCTATTGTGGACAATGCTGCTATGAACATTGAGGTGTATATGGCCCTTCTCTTCACTATGTCTGTATCTTTGGGATGAATACCCAGTAGTGCAATTGCTGGGTCATAGGGTAGCTCTATTTTTAACTTTTTGAGGGGCCTCCATAGTGTTTTCCAAAGTGGCTGTACCAACTTGCATTCCCACCGTGTAAGAGGGTTCCCATTTCTCCCCATCCTCTCCAACATTTGTTTCTTGCCTTGTCAATTTTTGCCATTCTAACTGGCGTAGGTGGTATCTCAATGTGGTTTTGATTTGAATTTCCCTGATGGCTAATGATTTTGAACTTTTTTTTTTCATTTTTTCATGTGTCCGTTAGCCATTTGTATGTCTTCATTGGAAAAGTGTCCGTTCATACCTTCTGCCCATTTTTTGATTTGATTATTTGTTTCTTGTGTATTGAGTTTGAGAAGTTCTTTGTAGATCTTGGATACCAGGCTTTATCTGTACTCTCATTTGCAAATATCTTCTCCCATTCAGTGGGTTGCCTTCATCTTTTGATGACTGTTTCCTTTGCTGTGAAGAAACTTTTTATCTTGATGAATTCCCACAAGTTCATTTTTTTTTCTTTTGTTTCTCTTGCCTTTGGAGATGTGTCATGAAAGAAGTTGCTGTGGCCAATGTCAAAGAGGTTACAGCCTATGCTCTCCTCTATGATTTTGATGGATTCCTGTCTCACATTGAGGTCTTCCATCCATTTGGAGTTTATCTTTGTGTATGGTTTGAGAGAGTGGTCAAGTTTCATTCTTTTGCATATAGCTGCCCAAGTTTCCCAGCATCATCTATTGAAGAGACTGTCTTTTTTCCACTAGATGTTTTTCCTGCTTTGTCGAAGATTAGTTGACCACAGAGCCAAGGGTCCATTTCTGGGTTCTCTATTCTGTTCCATTGGTCTATGTGTCTGTTTTTGTGCTGGTACCATGCTGTCTTGGTGATCACAGCTTTGTAGTATAGCTTGAAATCTGGCAACGTGATGCCCCAATTTTGTTTTTCCTTTTCAACATTTCCTTGGAGATTCAAGGCCTTTTCTGGTTCCACACAAATTTAAGGGTTGTTTGTTCCAGTTCTTTGAAAAATGTCATTGGTATTTTGATCGGGATGGCGTGAAAGTATAGATTGCTCTGGGTAGCATAGACATTTTAACTATGTTTATTCTCCTGAACCATGAGTATGGAATATTTTTCCATCTTTTTGTGTCTTCTTCAATGTCCTTCAACAGTGTTCTGTAGTTTCTAGAATATAGATCCTTTACCTCTCTGGTTAAGTTAATTCTGAGATAATGTATGATTTTTGGTGCTATTGTGAATGGAATCGATTCCCTAATTTCTCTTTCTTCAGTCTCATTGTTTGTATATAGAAATGCAACTGATTTCTGAGCATTGATTTTCTATTCTGCTACATTACTGAATTGTTCTATGGGTTCCCGTAATTTGGGGGTGGAGTCTTTTGGGTTTTCCATATTGAGTATCATGTCATCTGTGAAGAGAGACACTTTGACTTCTACTTTGCTGAGTTGGATACCTTTTATTCCTTTTTGTTGTCTGATTGCTGTATTTTGGAAAGGATGTTGTATTTTGTCAAATGCTTTTTCTACATCAATTGAAAGGATCATATGGTTCTTATCTCTTTTCTTGTTGATGTGATCTATCACACTGATCCATTTGCGAATGTTGAGCAACCTTGCATCCCACAGGTGAATCCCACTTGGTCGTGATGGATAACCCTTTTAATGTACTGTTGGATCCTATTAGCTAGGATCTTGTTGAGAATTTTGGTGTCCATATTCATCAGGGAAATCGGTCTGTAATTCTCCTTTTTGATGGGGTCTTTGCCTGGTTTGGGGATCAAGGTAATACTGGCCTCATAGAATGAGTTTGGTAGTTTTCCTTCTGTTTCTATTTTTTGAAACAGCTTCAGGAGAATAGGTATTATTTCTTCTATGAATGTTTGGTAGAATTCCCTGGGGAATCTGTCAGGCCCTGGACTCTTGTTTTTGGGGAGGTTTTTGATCACTGCTTCAATCTCTTCATAATTGATTGGTCTGTTTAAATAATCAATTTCTTCCTGTTTCAGTCTTGGTAGCTTATAGGTTTCCAGAAAGGCATCCATTTCTTCCTGGTTATTTAATTTATTGGCATATAGTTGTTGATAATTGTTTCCAATGATTGTTTCTATTTCGTTGGTGTTTGTCGTGATCTCTCCCCTTTCATTCATAATTTTATTAATTTGGGTCCTTTCTCTATTCTTTTAAATAAGTCTGTCTTATCGATCTTATTTACTCTTATTTATTTTATATCTTATTTACTCTTATTTATTCTTTCAAAGGTCCAGCATCTAGTTTTGTTGATCTGCTTTACTGTGCTCCTGGTTTCTAATTCATTGATCTCTGCTCTAATCTTGATCAAGTGCCTTCTTGTGCGTGGGTTAGGCCTGTTCTTCTGTTCCAGCTCCAGCTTCTTGAGGTGAGAATATAAAAACTGCAATTTAGATTTTTCTATTCTTTTGAGTGAGGCTTGGATGGCTATGTATTTTCCCCACAGGACCGCCTTTGCAGTGTCGCATAGGTTTTGGACCGATGTGTTTTCGTTCTCATTGGTTTCCATAAATTGCTTAAACTCATCTTTAATTCCCTGGTTTACCCAATCATTCTTAAGCAGGATGGTTCTTAGTTTCCAAGTGTTTAAGTTTCTTCCAAATTTTTCCTTGTGGTTGAGTTCCAGTTTCAAAGCATTGTGGTCTGAGAATATGCAGGGAATAATCTCAGTCTTTTGGTACTGGTTGAGACCTGTTTTGTGACACAGTGTAGGGTCTATTTTGGAGAAAGTTCCATGTGCATTTGAAAAGAATGACTATTCTGTTGTTCTGGGGTGTAGTGTTCTGTATAAATCTATGAGGTCCATCTGTTCCAGTATGTCATTCAAAGCTCTTGTTTCTTTGTTGATTTTCTGCTTAGGTGATCTGTCTATTGCTGAGAGTGGAGTGTTGAGGTCCCCTACTATTCACGTATTTTTATCTATGTGTCTCTTTATTCTGGTTAAGAGTTGGTTTGTGTATCTTGTTGTTCCCCTGTTGGGGGCATAGATATTTACAATTGTCATAACCACCTGTTGGATACATCCTTTAAGAATAATATAGTGTCCTTCTGTATCTCTAACTACAGTCTTTAGTTTAAAATCTAATCTGTCTGATGTGAGAATTGTCACCCATCTTTCTTTTGAGGTCCGTTGGCATGAAGAATGGTTCTCCATCCCTTCATTTTCAGTCTGTATATTTCTTTAGGTTCACAATGAGTCTCTTGTAGACAACAAATGGATTTGTCATGTCTTTTTATCCAATCTGCAACCCTGTGGCGTTTTATGGGAGCATGTAGGCCCTTCACATTAAGAGTGATTATTGAGAGATATGATTTTAATGATGTCATGCTGCCTGTGAAGTCTTTGCTTCTATAGATTGTAAATTTCTGTTCTGTATCCCTCTTGGGCTATTTTTACTTTTATGGAACCCCCTTAATACTTCTTGCAGTGCTGGCTTGGTGGTCACATATTCTTTCAGTTTCTGCCAGTCTTGGAAGATCCTTGTCTCTCCATTAATTCTGAATGGCAGCCTTGCTCGATAAAGAATACTTGGCTGCATGTTCTTCTCATTTAGTGCTCTGAATATGTCTTGTCAGCTTTTTCTGGCTTGCCCGGTCTCTGTAGACAAGTCTGACATTGTTCTGATGTTCCCCACTCTGTAGGTGAGGATTCTCTTTCCTCTGGCTGGTTTCAAGATTTTATCTTTGGATCTAAGATTTGCAAATTGTACTATTATGTGACGTGGTGTTGGTCTGTTCTCATTGATCTTGGAAGGGGTCCTCTCTGCCTCTTGCACATGAATGTTGGTTTCCTTTGCCAGATTAGGGAAGTTCTCGGCTCAATTTGTTCAAATATATCTTCTAGACTTCTCTCTTTCTCCACCCCCTTGGGGATGCTGATGATTCTGACATTAGAACATTTCATTGAGTCAGTAATCTCCCGTATTCTACAATTCTTGGAATTGGAGTTTTTTAAGCCAAGTTCCACTTTTTCCTTCTTTTCTATCATCTCCTCTTCCAACTCACTAATTTGTTCTTCTGCCTCATTTACCCTGGCCATCAGAGCATCCAGTTTAGACTGCATTTGATTCATAGCCTTTTTAATTTCTGCCAGATTCACTTTCATTTCCGCCCTTAGAGATTCTATATTCTTGTTAATATTTTTGTTAAGATTTATTTCAAGCCTACACATCATCTTGACTATTGTTACTCTGAACTCCATTTCTGACAATTTGGTTATATCCATATCCATCAGTTCTGTGGCAGAGGCCACAGTCTCTGTTTCTTTCCTTTGTTGGGGGTTCCTTTTCCTTGTCATTCTGATGAGAAGTGGCTGTGGGGCTGTACGGAGCCCAAATTATTGGCCAGGACCCAAACAATGTGCTCTTGTTTTACAGGGTCCTTAGGGACGTGGGCTGCCTGTGTTTTCAGCCAGCCTTCTGGGGAAGGGGCCTGCTGTGCTGATACTCAGGCAACCCTCCTTGGGTAGAGTTGCCCCATCCCCTGTGAGGGGCGGGTGGTGATGGGCACAATGCAAACTGGTATTTTGGGGCTTTTGTTTTCTAGTGGCTTTCCCTGGTGGTTTTCTGTGACTCTTCTGAGAGTCAGAGCAGCAGTGGCTATATCCTAGCCTCTGTCTCAGAACAGAGAGATCACAGTCTGCTCTCCACTGAGCTCTCCTGGTCACTTTAACTCTGTTTCTATCAGTGCTGCTAAAAACCCAGTAGCATTCCAGGTTGTGTGCCCTACAGCCACTTTCCCAGTCCTTGCTCCCAGGGCCGGCATGTCTCTGTCCTTTGTGCTTCTAACACCACCAGCTGCCCCTGGTTCCCGTGTGTGCTCACAAGCTCCCTGTTTCAGTGTGGTTTGTCGTGTTCCAGAGCTCTGGTTTTCAGTCTGGTCTCACGCGTGCTCCCAAGCTTCCAGTCTCAGTTTGCTTTCTCAGCGGCTAACAGGCTAATGGTCCATGAATCTGGCCCACTCCCCAGTGCAGGAGGCTACTGCTTCCTGGCATCTGAGCGCAGCGGCTCCCTTCCCCTTCCATTTGTCTTCCGATATCTGTGCGCAGATTCATGGCTCCCTGCTTCGTACCTCGATACCCAGTGCCAGAGATGTTCATTTGTAGAGATCCAGATGTATCTTCCTATGTGTCAGGCTGATTTCATGGGTGTTTAGGATGATCTGGTAGATATCCAGCTCGATTCAGGGGACCAGCTATAAAATGGTCCCCTACTCCTCTGCCATCTTTTTTCCCCTTTTCTTTTCTTTTTTTTTAAAGTAAGCTCTGCATCCAACTGAAATAGCCAGGTGCTGCAGTTGGTTTTTCTTTTTATCTCTTCTATCACCCTACGTCTTTTGATTGGAACATTTAGTCCATTTACATTCAAAGTAATTATTGATGGATATGAATTTATTGCCATTTTATTACTTATTTTGTCATTGTTTCCGAAGATTTTCTCTGATTCTTGTCTGTATCTTTCATGTTTTGCTGATTTTCTTTAGTGATATATTTGGATTTCTTTCTCTTTTTTTCTCTGCATGTTTATTAGTGGTTTTTGATATATGGTTACCTTTAGGTTTGTATAAACCTCTTCTGCATATAGCAGTCTATATTAAGTTAATGGTCATTTAAGTTTGAATCCATTCTTGTCTCCTCCACATGTTTCAGGTAAATGTTTCATATTTTATATCCTCTTTTTGGGAATTCCTTGACTGACTTTTTTTAACAGAAATTTTTATTTTTGCTATGTTAAATTGATGGTCATTTTCATTTGAACCCATTTTTTACTCCTCTCCTCCCCGCATTTTACATATACATTGCCATATTTTACATCCTTTTATGTTGTGAGTTCCTTGACTGATTTTTTAAAATAGAAATATTAATTTTTCCTGCTTTTGTGTTTCCTACCTGTATAGTGTCACTTTTGGTTTCTCCTTTCTAGTCAGAGTCCCCTTTAATATTTCTTGCAGGGCTGGGTTAGTGGTCACAAACTCCTCTAGTTTTTGTTTGTGTGGGAAACTGTTTATCTCTCCTTCTGTTCTGAATGGAAGCCTTACTGGATAGAGTATTCTTGCCTGCAGATTTTTCCCTTCAGCACTTTGAGTGTATCATCCTGCTTCCTTATGGCTTGCAAAGTTTATGTTGAAAAATCTCCTGCCAGCCTAATGTGTTTTCCCTTGTAAGTTATGGACTTACTTCATCTTCCTGCTTTTAAGATTTTTTTCACTACATTTTGCAAATTTAATTACAATGTCTTGGTGTGGGTCAGACTGCTTTTGTTGATTTTGATAGGAGCTCTCTGTGCCTCCTACATATGGATATCTTTTTCCTTCTCCAGGTTAGGGAAGTTTTCAACTATTATTTCTTCAGATAAATTTTCTGCCCCTTTTTTTCTTTCTTCTTCTCGGACTCCTATGATATGAATATTATTACATTTGATGGAGTCATTGATTTCCCTAAATCTATTCTCATTTTGTGTAATTCTTCTTTCTCTCTTTTGTTCAGTTGGATTACTTTCCATCACTCTGTCTCATAGGTCACTAATTTGTTCCTCTGCTTCTGCCTTCCTGATATTCATTCCATCACGTGGGTTTCTCATTTCATTTATTGAGCCCTTTTCTCTGCTATGTTATTCCTTATCTCTGTGTTAGGGTCTTATTCATGTCTTCCACTCTTCTGTTAAGCCCAGTGAGTATTATTATGATCATTGCTTTAAATTCTCTGTCAAGCATGTTACTTATATCTGTGTTGCTTTAATCTCTGTCTGTGGCCTTGTCCTGTTCTTTCATTTGTGATAAATTTCTCTGTCTCCTCATTTTGTCTGCCTCTCTTTATCTGTTTCTTTGTGGTAAGAAAGTCAGCTTTGTCTTCTCTTAAAAGTAGGGACTTCAGGACACCTGGGTGGCTCAGTCAGTTAAGCGTCTGCCTTTGGCTTAGGTCTAGATCCCAGGATCCTGGGATCAAGTCCCACATTAGCCTCCTTGCTCAGCGGGAAGCCTGTTTCTCCCTCTGCCTGCTGCTCCCCCTACTTGTGCTGTCTTTCTCTCTCTCTCTCTCTCTCTCTCTCTGTCAAATAAATAAGTAAAATATATATTTTTTAAAAAGTAGGGACTTTATGTAGTGGAGGTCCTGGAGTGCCTGCAGTGCAGTGTCCCCTGTTCATCAGGACCAGGCACTTCAAAAGAGTTGCTTATGCCTTGCTGTTGTGTCTGAGTCACTTTTCCTTTCAGCACAGTCATCTGCCCTGCCCTTCTGACCAATGTTGGCTGTGCTTGATCCCTGTGGTGTTAATGAGACCCAGGCAGGCCTGCTGAGGTGGCCCACTGGGGAACTTGGGAGCAGGGTGGTGATGTTAGCAAAATTTATAGTGGGCCATTAGTCCTATGTTGGATCCCCCAAAGCACTGTGTCAGCTGTAGTCTGTATACCGGGGTGGCCAGGGGCGCAAGGCTGGGTGTGGCATGTGAGGATCCTGAGTGTGGCTGGGCCTGGTGTGAGACAGTGACTGTGGGTGCACTGCTGTGTGCTATGCAGCAGCTTGGCAGGGCACATGGTGGCAGCTGTGCACCCAGGGGCTAGGTGCGGTACATGATGGTGGCTGAAGGCATATAGGTGGTATGTATTGCAGCTGGGCAAGCTGTGGCAGCAGGTCTACACCTGGTAGCTGGGCGGTGCATGTGCAATTTTAACAAAATTTGCCCTGAGCTCTGGACCAATGCTACAAGTATCTGTGCAGCCCTGCCTCCTATAGGTGGCTCTGTTTTTGCTGGGGGTGGGGGAGGAAAATGGTGCCTGCCATCTCCCTTATTTTCCAAGAAGTGCCCCAACATGCTCTGAAATCAGTTTGAACAGATCTGTCTCCCATTCCCCCCCCCCTTGTTGTATAAACTGCCATTTTTGTGTTTCTTCTCTGCACAGGCTGCTGTCTCTTTAAGGGTGGTGACCCAGGTATCACTTGCTTCTTAGCTTGCCTGGTGCTGAGTCAGCTGACTTTTAAAGCTCCAGGGTCTAAGTCCCACTGGTTTTATAAACTCATGGGATTTAGCCCGTCTGGTTTTTAAAGCCAAACTTTATGGGGATAAGTCTTCCCCATGTGAGGTCCCTGGTGCAAGGGCCTGTTTCTCTGCCCTTTCTACACGCACAACAGCCTCCCTCCTGAGGGCAACCTCCCTCTGCTTTTCCGACCTTCGTAATATTTCAGATGTAACTTTTTTTCTATACTTAGTTGTGGAGTTTGTTCTGCCAATCTTCAGATTCCACTCTGGTCGTTTGACTTGGGTGTGGATGATATCTAGTTGTAAACATGGGACGAGGTGAGCTCAGGGTCCTCATACTCCACCATCATTCCAAGCTCCCCAATATTCCAATGCAACAGTTTTTTAAAAAAAGATTTTATTTATTTATTATATATAGAGAGTGTTTGTGTGAGTGGGGGTAGGGGCAGAGGGAGAGGGAATCTCAAGCAGACTCCATGCTGAGCATGGAGCCTGACGTGAGGTTGATCTCATGACCTGAGCTAAAACCAAGAGTTGGGTGCTTAACTGACTGAGCTACCCAGGCACACGTCCAAAGCAACAGTTCTGAATATAATATGTGTTAACACTTTCCCCATCACTTTTTTTTTAGTTTAGACAATCAACAAAATGATAAATCAAACCTCATTTTTTTTTTAGATTTTCAAATTCTCACATTGTAAATACTTCCCACTATGGCTGATGTCAAGCTACAATTGTGATGTCATTGAATGAGGAGTTGGAATAGATGTGTAGCAGCACACTGTTATGGGGTATTTCAATCTTAGAGACTATAGATGTAAATAACATCAAGGGCATAGAGAATAATAAAATATAGTACAAGAATTAGGAAATGGTATGTTTTGAGTAATTCCTTTGTTTTTAAAATAATTGTAGATATACATAATTTTTAAATAATAGCTGTGTTTAACAACTAGCTCTCAAAATTTCTGAAGATTTAGCAATTAGTTCTTGTGAGCTGGTATGGGGCAACTTCACCATATTGGTAGGCAACTGAACTTTTGCAAGACCTATTATGGATTAGGCACTGCATGTGTAACCTCTAAGATTCCTTAGTTTTCAACGGTCTTAATAATAATGGTACATAATTCAATACCACTGGCTCTTGCTCCACTTGCTTCTTGCAGGATCCTAGCTCTCTGTTGTGTCTTTTAAATTTTTCTTGAAGTTCCTAGTTGGTATTTTCCCTGTGATCATGAGCAAGTCTGTCATGTGTTGTTGCAGCACATTAACTAGCTATTTGTCTGTTCTTACTATCTCCCATTAAGACTCTGCTGTTTCTTGGGTGCTGCCCCTATTCTCTGAACTCAAGTGACTCCTCCTGACACTGTGGCTCTTCTTCTGGGTACTGACAACAGAGCATAGGACTATTCATGGTGCCAGAGCATTTGGATAATTTGTCTTAAGGTAGGGGAGAATGTGTCTCTCTTGCTTTGTATTATACTTTTTTGGAAGGGGTCCTCAAGCAGAAGTGCTGATAACCTTACAACTTTTTTTGACTAATCTTTTATTTCAGAATAGTGTTTAGATTTACAGAAAAGTTGAGAAGGTAGTACAGGGAGTCCTCATATACCTTATAATTAGTTTTCCCTATTGTTAATATCTTACATTATTATAGTACATTTGTCACAATTAATGGATCAACATTAATGCATTAACTAAAGTCCATACTTTACTCAGATTTCTTCTGTTTTTCCTAATGTCCTTTTTCTGTTCAGGTATTCCATCCAGGATACCACACTACATTTAATAGTCATATCTCCTTTGATTCCTCATGGCTGTGAAAGTTTCTAAGACTTCTTATTTTTGATGACCTTGACAGTTTTGAGGCATACTGGTCAAATGTTTTGTAGGACGCCCCTCAATTGAGATTTGTCTAATGTTTCTCTCATGGTTAGACTTGGGATATAGGTTTTCGGGAGGAAGATCACACAGGTAAAGTACCATTCTCATCACATTATATCAAGGGTACCTATTGTTAATATGACTTATCACAGTTGTTGAACTTTATTACCTGACTGAGGTAGTATTTGTGAGGTTTCTCCATTGTAAAGTTACTATTTTTAAAAAATACCTTTCCATACTCTTTGGAAGGAAGTCACTATGCATAGCCAATGTTTAAGGAGTGGGGAGTATCTTGAGGGTGGAGTATTTACATAAATTATTTGGAATCTTATGCACAGGAGATTGGTCTCTTTTCCCCATTTGTTTATTTATTTAACTATTTATGTCAGTATGGACTCATGGATATTTATTTTAAACTTCTAGGTTATAACCTAGTCTAGTTAATGCTTATTATTCACAGATTCTGTATTTTTGAATTTGCCTACTTGCTAAAATCTATTTGTAACTCTCAAATCAATACTTGTGGCACTTTCATGTTCATTTTCAGACATGGCAGAGCAACAAAAAACTTTAGCAACCTGAAGGGCATGTTCCCAGCTGAGGTTGAACAACGCAATGCTTTGCCTTCTTGTTGCACCTCTCATATTATAAACAAGTACCCTTTTATCGTCTATTTAATGTTATGTTTTCCCCATTTTTGTGGTTTTTATTTGTGATTTCACTGTTTAAAATGGCCTCCAAGCTTAGTGCCAAAGTACTGTCTAATGTTCCCAAGTGTAAGAAGGCTGTGATGGAGAAAATATATGTTAGATAAGCTTTGTTTAGGCATGAATTATAGTGCTCTTGTCCGTGAGTTCACTGTTAAGGACTCAACAGTATATATTAAATAAGTTGTCTTTAAACAGAAACCTGCATAAAACAAGGTTATATATTGATCAAGTAAAATGTTGTATCAAGAGGCTTGTAGGAACCTAACTCTGTATTTTTCCTAGGAGCAATGGTTCAGTATTTGCTAATTCAGTATTCATGGAGACTTTGTAGAACGTAACTACCATGTGTAATGAGTACAGGCTTTTCTAGTATTTTATTAATTTGTAGCTAAAATGGCTACCACTTTGGCCATGGGAAACTCTTTCATTTGACTCCCGCATCTCTTTGTCTCTGGTGTAAATCTCTTATCAAGTGCACATGTGTACATGTGTGTGTGTGTGTGTGTGTGTGTGAGATTTTTTTTTGCAAAGCAGTTCCTTAATGTCTGGCAATTCATTAATTTTATGCCTCATTTGTAGAGTCAGCCATTCCTCCATGGAGCCATGCTTGCTTTTTTTGGAGAATGGTATTAGAAACCAGGATCTGGGCACTAGGTGTGCTCATTGCTACTGAGGTGTCAGTGCTTCTAGATCCTCTTAGCTGACAGAATAAAGAGATATGTGTCTCTATACTAACACATGTATATACATATATCTACAAATATTTCTACATGTAACCATATGAATCTATATTAAGCTAAACATCAGTCTAAACTGATGTCTCCAACTCTATTATCACATAGATCATTTCTCCTTAATTATCTGTGACCTCCCGTTCCAATAATAAGATAACAGACTCCCTCCATCTGCCATCTTTGACTTAATTATTCAATCTAGTATACATGTATAGTGGTAACAAAATTGTTAACCCATAGTCTTGTGGGAAACAACTTTCTCAAAAGCAGTATGGTATATAGGTAGAGTGCCTTTTGTCATTTACCTCCATTACTGTCTCCATTTACCTCCAAAATTACTTAGCTCAGCACCCTTTTTTCCCCCTCACAGCTTTTAGTACTACCCTTTAATGTCCTTACCTGTTCTACCTATTCATTAGGTAGAATTACGACCTATTCAGACATAAGCCATGTGGGACTGGGCTAGGAAACAAATCCAAGTGAGACATCCCCCACTGTACTCAGGATTCCTGATGACTAAGCTATTTTACCCCTCCCACTCCACTCCCTGATTCTTATTCTTCCCCATACCACAATTCTCCTTCAGGAGCTTCCTCAGTTTTTGCAAATATAGGTTTCTTTAGGGCTGTTAAAGATTGTACCAGATACACCCAAACATGTCTGTGTTCTAATTAGACATAAGCTGTGGTCCCCGCTTTACATGCTTCATCTCATTTAATTTCACTTAATCTTCATACAGATAGTTTCTAAAATTTATAAAGTGCTTACTATTGTCAGGCATTTTTCTAGGTGTATTAGAAGTATTAGCTTGATTAGACCTCAAAAACCTATGAGATAGGGTCTGTTTTCTGCCATTTTACAGATATGAAACAAAGGCTCAAAGAGGTTAAGTAACTTGCTCAAGGTCATACACTTCAAAGTCTGTGCCCTTTCTGTTAAACCACATTGCCTCAAGTTACACAGAGCTGAATCTCAATTAAAAAAAACTTTATATGTCTTCTATTTTTCCTTTTTAGAGGACATTTTTTAGGAACTAAGGCCATTGCAGACAATGGGGAAACATAAAGGAAATCTAGATCTTACTGCATTGTATTTCTTTTTTTTTTTTTTTTGTAATGATTTTTTATTATATTATGTTAGTCACCATACAGTACATCCCCGGTTTCCGATGTAAGGCTCGATGATTCATTAGTTGTGTATAACACCCAGTGCACCATGCAATACGTGCCCTCCTTACTACCCATCACCGGTCTATCCCATTCCCCCATCCCCCTCCCCTCTGTAGCCCACAGTTTGTTTCTCAGAGTCCATAGTCTCTCATGCTTCA
>NW_024423319.1:22037240-22090326 GCF_017311325.1 Ursus maritimus
GGTTTGCTGTGCCTCTTCTGAGAGTCAGAGCAGCAGCGGCCAAATTTCAGCCTTTGTCACGGAACAGAAGGATTGCGGCCCGTTCTCTACTAATGTTTTGGCCACTTTAACTCTGTTTCTGTTGGTGCTGCTCAACCCTGCAGCGTCCCGGGATGTGCGCCCCACACCCGGCGTCCCAGCCCTCACTTCCAGGGCCGGCGCGTCTCTGTCCTTTGTGTTTCTAATGCCGCCAGCCGCCAGCCGCCCCGCACGCGCTCCGGAAGCTCCCGGTCTCAGTTTGGATCCAGTGAGCGCACCAGGATTCCGGGGTTCCGCGAGATGCCTGGTGGCGCGCGTACCCGGCTCACGGTCTCAGTCTGCTGTTTTGCGGGTGCCGACCGTGAGCCCCGCCTGCTCTCCCGTGCAAGTGGCTACCGCTTCCCGGCGCCCGAACGCGGCGGCTCCCTCCCCCTTCCGTTTATCTTCCGGTATCTGTGCGCGGTTTCATGGCTCCCCGCTTCGTACCTCAATACTCAGCGCTGGAGATGTTCATTTGTAGAGATCCAGATGCGTCTTCCTGCGTCTCAGGCTGGTTCCGTGGTTGTTTAGGCTGGTCTGGTACCTATCCAGCTCGACTTGGAGGACCGGCTGAAAACGGTGTCTCCTACTCCTCCGCCATCTTAACTCCTGCATTGTATTTCTTGTATAATTTGTCACACATCTGGACATGCCCAGACTTTTTAGTCTTGGTGACTGAGCAGAAAATCCACAAGAGAAGGAAGGTTGCCGCAGATGACCAGAAACTATTTTCCTAGTTCTGTCCCTCTCCCATCTGTGGCTATTTTTGAGATTCAAATATTTCAATTCAATAAACAGGTATCGAGCACTTACTTTGCATGGGCCCTGTTCTAGGCACTAGTGGGAAATAGAGAAATGAGTAAAGGATGGCTCTACAATGCAAGGAATTTTATCTTAGGAAGAACATGTATCTAAAATATAATTTCAAATAATATGGAAAGGGAGTAACATTATCTAATCTATTATAAACCCAAACTGCTCATTTTGGGGGCTTTATCTTTTGTGCTATGCTTGATTCATTTTAACATTAGAATGACTCTCTGCTGAGTACCAATGTCCTGGCCACTTGGGAATATTCAGATACCCAAAGGGAGACCAACCTGTAGTTCCAAAGTAGCCATAGATAATCACATTATAGAGCATTATAAATTGGCTCTGGGCCTTGGTAGAGGGTCAGTGGTCCTAGTCCAGCAGAGGGTCAGATATGGTGCTTTGTACTTGCCTGGTTCCTGCTTAATGCTCAAGGAAGGACAGCCTCAGCTTTGCCTAATTTCCTTTTGGTTCCCAGATCTCCCAACCCTCTTACAGTTTGGTATTTCCTGGCTTCCTTGCTATCCACTCCTCCTCTCCCCAGTCTAATTAGTAGATTGGTGGGAGGTAGCCTTAGAAAGGGAAGGCTTTTCCCTGAGTACCCATTCTTTACAGCAATCCAGCCATTTGGGCTTTAATTGACTCCAGAGGGTCCCTTAGTGCTTTGTCCTTTGTGCATCAGGAAGTTAATTACTTAATAAACCAAATGGGAGCCTTTCAAAAATTCAATGTTAGCTCTTCTCTTTCTTAGAGCACAACTTGGGACAGGCTAGGGTACTGTAGTCACTGCAAGAACCAGCCTAAGATAGGCCTGGGAGCCTGCAGAAGTTTGTGTTGAGTGCTTTGAATTTAGGATTTCTCTTTCATAGTATGGCTTCTCTTAGGTCCCCAGGGGCCCTCCCTACAGCTCCTCTCTAGGATTGCCCTTTCCATGCTGACCCCATGCTTTGACTCTTTTTTAGTATGCATGCTCTGTATTCAATTTAAAGGAGGCCCTGTTCACTTAATCTGACAGAGCAATTTATAGTAACATTAGTAGCCAACACTTAAAATGTAAGCCAACACAGTCGTTCTGCTAAATGCTTTATACAAATTCGTTAAATCCTCCCACCAACTCTATGAGGTTGATTGTTCTTATTATACCCATTATACAGATGAAGAAATCACGGCCCAGAGAGTTTAAATGACTTGGTTAAGATCACACAGCTAGCAAACAGTGGAGATGGGATTTGAATCCAGGGTGTCTGACACTGGAGCCATGGTCTACAAATGACCAAATGTAATGCCAAATGTGTTTCAGTAATGACTGATAATAACCTAGTTGCTGAGGTATGTTTGCATAATTTCCCTAACCCTTTCCTAGAGTGTCTATACATTTATTGAGCACCTACTATGAACCAGATGATATTTTCATTTTAACAGTGGCATTTAATATCTTAATTCATAGGAGTGACTAATATAGGCATCATGAAAGGATTAAAGAACAGTTAAATGTTAAGTTGCATAGTATTGATCCTAAGTACACTGGTGTTTTAGGGGGTGGAATTGGGCTAGGTTTGCATAGGTAGAGATAAAGGAAGGGAAAAACATTTTAAGCAGGGGGGAATAACATAGCAAGGGATAGAATTGAGAAGAAGGTGAAAGGGGAGGAATGAGAGATGTATGTGGCTAGTATAGTGATTTTCAAGTGTCCGTGTAACTAGGACAGAACCTCCCAAACTATGGCCACAGCCCTTCCTGTTACATCTGTTAAGGAATATCTCTGGCAGGGAAGGCACATTGTCTTATAATAACAGTAACATTTATTGAGTACAATGGTTCTACAACATCTATGAAAATTACTTCATTGAATCTTCAAAACAACCTTATGAAACTGGAGCTATTAGTCTCCCCACTTTTGAGATGAGGAAACAGAAGCTCAGGGATGCTAAGAAACTTGCCCAAGGTTACATAGCTGGTAAGAAGCAGAGCTGGAAGATGAACCCATGTAGTCTAGCTCCAGAGAAGAGATCTTAACCATAACGCCATACTTTATCGGTTTGGACAGTCCTACTCCTGTCTAGGGTCTTGTAACCTCTTTGTAAGCTCCTCCTCTGGTTTGTTAATCCAGACCTTATATTTGGAAGGACTACTTTTGTCCTTCATGCTTATGGCCTAGACCAGGAGCAGACCAAGTAGCTTCTTTGATTCTTTTTGTCTAAGGCCCAACCTTGGTTTTGTCTGTCATTGTCATCACCGCTCTTAGAAAATGCAACACTGAAAAACAAAACTAAAGAAAATAGGGCCCTTCACCCTAAAGTCTAGAGCTGAGCTGCCCTTAACTGTCCTTGCTAAGCTTCTTTATCTTGGGTTCAACCATGATCCTATTGGGCCTTACAAGTGATGAGCTCCTCCTATTAGATGCTTTAGAAGGAAGACTTAATTTTGAGAGAGAAGCAATGGAAAAAGCAGTTTTCTTAGTCTACTTACAAATACAGAAGTTGTACCTTTTAACATGGTGGACAGATTCAGTTTTTGGAGGCCATGTTGACTTTCAGCCTTATGTATTGTGGACTTAGAGAAGATGGAAAGAAAGCTTTGAGCTCTCCTTTGGCTGTAGCTACTACTATACCACTGTTTGTTGCTTTGTTTACCCAAAAGGATTAATAGTCTAGCCTGTGGCTACTGAAATGAGATGGGAGTTTAGGCCCTTAAAACTTTTGTGAAAGTTGGGACACCTGGGTGGCTCAGTTGGTTAAGTGTCTGCCTTCGGCTCAGGTCATGATCCCCACATTGGCTCTCTGCTCAGAGGGAGCCTGCTTCTCCCTCTCCCTCTCCCTGCTGCTCCCTCTACTTGTACTCTCTCTCTGTGTCAAATAAATAAAATCTTAAAAAAGAAACCTTTTGTGAAAGTCTCTTTCATGTATGCCCCCTCCCCTAGGCTTCTGAAATTGGTCTGTACAGAGTTACTTTAATTAAATTCACCAAACTAGGACAAAAAACTGCTTTGTATTGTCTATATCTCATCTTATACACCACTATGTTAGAACACCCTCTCCAGAGAGGATTTAACAAGATATGTGTTGTCCCAAATGGGCCCTCACCCAGAAAAAGTCACACTAAAACCCTCCTCCTATTATCAAATGTTTCCCCTGTTCTCAAAGGGAATTTAAATTTCTAATAATTAGGAACAAAATCCCTTCCCCCTCAAAAAGATTTCTGTTCTCCTGTTTGCACAGAAATAGGCTTTATTTAACAGGCAGGAGGTGGCCATTATAAGTTCTTAAGCAGCATGATAAAAGTGGTGTTACAGGAGGATTGATCTGGCAATAGCATACTATTGCTATAATAGTACTATCTTAACACAGTATTTCTCACACTTGGAAGCAATTGCCTGTTTACTTGTCTTTCTCCCTGAATAGATTGTAAACTTGTGGGACAGTCTTAGTCATCTCAACTTCCAGTGCCTAGTGCAGTGTTCACCGAATGAAAAGAGACTGGAGGCAGAAAGACCAAGTAAGGGTGTAAGGATGGGGTAGAGACTGGAGGCAGAAAGACCAAGTAAGGATGTAAGAATGGGGTAGAAGAGAGGGCTACTGAAGTAGTTCAGATATGTGAGGTGACAAGAGCTTGGATAAGGACAGCATGTGTGAGGTACTTTTTAGGCAGATATGCCAGAATAATATGGATGAAGGGGTGAAGATATAAGAGGATAACAAGATTTCTAAGTTGGAGAATCAGAAAATAGTACTATTGGGGGGCGCCTGGGTGGCACAGCGGTTAAGCGTCTGCCTTCGGCTCAGGGCGTGATCCCAGCGTTATGGGATCGAGCCCCACATCAGGCTCCTCCACTATGAGCCTGCTTCTTCCTCTCCCACTCCCTCTGCTGTGTTCCCTCTCTCGCTGCTGTCTCTATCTCTGTTAAATAAATAAATAAAATCTAAAAAAAAAAAAAAAGAAAATAGTACTATTGGGCATTAGGGGGACAGAAAATAATACCTCTTTGTTCCCCTACTGAGCTCAGAATCAACTGAGAAATAAGACTCAATAAATGAATATTAAAATGTGACTACCCTGTGCATTATGCAGATTTCTCCTTACAGTAATTGGCCTACCAGGACAACTGTAGCCTTCCCCTCCAAGAACACAGCTCATCCTGTAGGATTCTCATTTGGATGAGAGTAGCCTAAAACAACTCTCTCAGAGTAGGCATATCTGAAAGAGAAAGTCCCAGAATTGGAGTCATCCAACTTTTTCTGCAAAAAGCCAGGTAATAACCATTTGAAGCTTTTCAGGTCATATGACTGATCCTGTCACAACTTCTGCCTCTGCTGTTGGATGGAGTATGAAAGCAGCCATAGGCAGTAGGTAAAGGAACAAGCATATCTGTATTCCAATAAAACTTTAGTAACAAAAGTAGGTAGTGGGCTGGATTTGGTTCATGGGCTAGAGTCTGCCAACCCTGGAACAGAAGGAACTGAGTTGAAAGTTTCTTCATTATTCTCACCAATAACCTAATTCACACCTTGAGAAAAAGGGAATGAGGGGTTGCAGAATGGCTATGTATATTATTCTAGTGGAAACTTCTTTAGGGAAACCTAAAACCCAGGAAATGCCAGATCCCTTCTAACCGACACCATTGACTGAGTAACTTGGAAGAGAAAGTTTGTGGAGAGATGATTATCTTTGGAGATGTTGAGTTTGAAGTGACAGTAGGACCAATAAGTGGAGGTTATCTGTAGCCACAGTGATGTGGGGATCCAGCTTGTATTATCTTGGGAGAGCCAATTGTGCACATCTCTTCTCAAACCTGTGTTCAGTGATCTCACTATGGTAGCTTGAAATTGACCATGGTGGGAGTACTGATAGCATGGAAATTGGCAAAAACTAGAAATCAGAGTTTCTTGATATAAGCAGACTGTTAAACATTTACCATCGCACAGCACTATGTGTAGAAGGCATGAAATATGGATCTGAAATACAGTTGCAAGTGGGACCCAGTAGGGGAATCATCAGCTTGGAGATGAGAGCTGAAGCTTTGGCAGTGGATGAGTCTACTGAGTATGGGTTGGAAAAGAGCAAAGTAAACAAGCCAACATACTTGGGGAATATTCACAGTTTGGGGTCTGTACAATAAGTAAACAGAGGCTTGGAAGAGAGATGGGAGAAGTAGAAGGAGAATGGGGAAGATGCAGCGTCAGAGTAAGTGGCCATCCCTCACTACCTATGATATTAGGCCCCTTGGCAAACATATCAGAAAAGGAACACTTATTCCTGGTTAATTATAAAACAAGAAGCCTATATACCCTTGAATAGGTTGAGTTGATGGGGAAGAGACTCCAGGGAGCCTATGGACCTTCCAAATAGACCCAAGGTTTGTTCCTTTAAGGCTTGCTCCTTGGTCCTGCATGGTATTTCAGACAAGACCAAGGGAGACAGAATTTGGAGCAGCTGATATAATGCCACCTAACAAAGTCCAACATTGAAGACTTAAAAGCCCCAAATTCCACATTATTACTCCAACTCACAAAGAATCTAGCTGCTATTCTTTTTTAACAACTTGGACTGCAGTCCTAGCTGAGAAATCTAAAAGAGGAGGAATCCCCCTAAACAACAACAACAACAACAAAAAGGCTAAGTCTATTAATTAGCAATCAACTAATGCTTACACTAGACCCAGTGGTCTGCTTGTTTTGAGGTCACCCATTCCTGAGACTGGTAAGGACCTTGCCCTCTTCCCAGGGCATTCTGAAGCTCATGAAAACTCTGCTGCCTTTGTAGTCTAAAGGCCTCAGAGTGTTTCTCCTGACTCTGGAGCTCACTTTGATCTTTCCTAGGGCTAGACCCCTGAGGCCCTAGACAGGCAAAATAAAGATGTATACTTGCTAATAATGGACCCAGACCCAAACCTGAGCATACCAGATTAAGCCACATGTAAGGCTCCAAACACAAATTCTGGTGAGGCACAGCAAAAACTGGGTGCCTGGCTCAGCCAGTTAAGCGTCTGCCTTTGGCTCAGGTCATGATCCCAGGATCCTGGAATTGAGCCCCATGTCGGAATCCCTGCTCAGCAGAAAGCCAGCTTCTCCCTCTCCCTCTGCCTGCAGTTCCCCCTGCTTCTGCTCTCTCTTTGTCAAAATAAATAAAATCTTAAAAATAAAACCACCCATTCTGTGCTATTACTGCCCCTTCCCAATTTCACCTCTCCGTGCCCTGGCTCTGAGTGGGAATTCTTCATTGTTCTCAACACAGGAGCATTTCCAGAACTGGGGGATCAGGTAGAAAAAGGACTCCCCCTGAAATGAAAGGCAACACGAATCTTCCTGGAGTAGATAAGTGCAATTTTTTTTGCAGTAGCAGCCCAGTAACAGATGTGTGAAGGTGTAGCTGTTGAGGTGGGGGTGTGCCTAAATGACAGACAGGGAAATGTCCCCCAGAAGGCATCCATTTCAAAGGGAATTCATGGGAGATACCCTGCAGTATCACTAATTTCAGCCCGTGCATCGGGATGTCAGGATGATGGAAGCTTTTCCTCTCTGAGGAAATTTTAAAATAGGTGAGTTAGAAATCTGTGATTTCTGTGTGTGTCCAAGGGACAAAGACTATGTGTGGTGGCTTTGAGTCCTTAGAAAAGCAGTCTCTTAGTGTAATGTAGAATGTTTTGGGTTCTACCAGAAGGGGATTAAAACTGCCTATGGAACTCTCCAGTTCTCCGTTCTCAAATTGTTTGTGCACTAAACTGCCTTCTTATTGCCAAAAATAACCACTTCCATTTTGTATCATGTTTTCCTGTTCACAAAATATTTTAAAAAATCACAAAAACCAATGCTAAGTGATAAATATTATTCTCTTTTATACAGATCATAAAATCAAGGCCCAAAGCATTGTTACATGAAGCTGTGAACCTAGATATAAATTAATGTAGTTCATGTTTATCTTATCCTCTTTAGAGTTGTTTAAGGAATTCAGTTTCTTTCCTATAGACCCGGATAGTGGGCTGGAGTATTCTGGTTATTGGATAGGTCCATCCCACCATCATCGATTAAGAACTTGGAGGTCCTTGTTATCAGTCAGTTTAGTGTGAGTTTGGCTAGTCTGAACCAGTCCCCAGAGGCTGTGGAAATTGACAGAACCAAGGTCATGTAGAGTGCCAGACCCTGGATTGTGGTGATCATATCAGCGTGCAGACATCCTCACAAGGCCTGTCTGGAAAATAATCTACTGACCTTTTCCAAACTGTCTTAACTGCAGGATTACTCAACTGTTTACACTTTATTTTGAGCTGCTTGAAAAAGAGCAAACAACTGTAATTTAGCTAGCCAGTTAGCCAGCTGGAGATGCAGAATGGCATGGGGGAGCTGATTAAAATGAGGTGGTAGTTTAAAAACCAGGAGCCAATTGACCTTAACTGTGTTTCTTCCAGCTTTATATGTCATTGTTGAAGCTGTAGGTAAGTGATTTGCTGGCCTCTGCTCTGGAGAGGTTTTATATATTTTTCATGTAATCATTCGCACCCATTTTCCTTTCATGCTTCTCAGTTAGGGGAATAATTACTGTCTTGCGTCCCTGCTTTTGGGGTATTATTATGTGATTCACTGTAAAGCCCAGTCTGTCTGTCCTTCCTTTTTTCTTCCTTCCTTTCTCCTTTTAACATCTCTTTGTTTAGAAGAGGGAAATCAATTTTTGAATTGATTTCAAATTGCATTTGAATTTAGAAAATTAAAACAAATGAACAGCAAAATACCATTACTTTTAGAGCTCATAAGACAAAGCCTGGCTGACTTGGGGTTTTGGCTATTGGTTCTTATAACAAATGGCTCCTTTAAGATGGCACCAAAGTCAATACTAATGGTTATTATGATTAAGTACAGCTCCCTTGGTGTCCATTTCCTGCTCTCTGGCTTCCCTGGTTTCCCTCTCCTCTCTCCAATGCACACGCATGGATTCTGTAAAGTCAAGTGACCCTGAGATACACACAGGCCAAGGAGAGAAAGTTTGCAGCTGGCACTTCCACCTTCCTTACTGTGGTTTCCCTCTGCCTAAAAACTCAGTGGCCTGGCTCGAGCAGGGCCCCTACTGCAGGTGCCTTCTCCCCTGGCCTGCACTCTCTAAAAGTCTTTCAAACTTAAAGCATTTCAAAGTTCTCTTCCCATCACCCCTCATCCTGAGACTGCCCATCCTGGACACCATCCTCTAAGGACGCTTCTCTCTGCCAGGTAATGATAAGGTCAAATGCCTGCACTAAAGGTTCACATGGTTTTCAATGTATTATGTCTCCAAGACAGCATTAATCCAAGGGTGTAACTGATGGTTGGGTTTTAGGTACCTGTGGTAGGCATCCTAGAGAGAAAGCAGTACTATTTTAGGTGCTTCACATAATACTAAAATAATTCAGATTCGTACAAGACATTTTACCAAGTACTTTCTCATTCATATTTTGTTTTTTCCCCCTCTAAATATTGTGAAGTAGTTGATATTATTTCATATAAAAAATGCGGAAACTGGGGGCCTGAAAGGTTGAGCAATTTCTCTGATACCACACAGCTAGTAAATGGCTAAGCTGAGACTGAACCTAGCACGCTTGAAATTCCTTGTGATTTTTGCTCTGCCACACTGTCTCATAATCATTTAACTCAATCATTTGACTACTAATTGTCCTGTGGGGATACAGGGAGAAGTGAAACAGATATAGTGATGTTTTAATTGGAGCTTATTATATTCTAAGTATATAGAGGATGTAAGTATATGGAGACATAGGCAAAATATGAATGAATGAATATATTTTAAAATGACAAATCATGGGAAGTGCTGTGAATGAAAGGTGAGCTAAAAAATTTTGGTGGGGGAGCTTCTTTAGATAGGCCTCTTGGAGGAGATCTCAAAGACCAAGAAAGAGCTGGTGATGGGGGATGGCAGAGGGAAACCAGTCCAGGAAGAGGGTATACAAAAGGCCCTGAGGCATATACATATGGTTGCCTGCCCCACACACTCTGTGTCCTCAGGAGCCACATTCTGTATGCATAGATGCTTGTAGTTCTTGATGGAGACTCCTCAGGAATTGTTACACTATCAAGCCAACCATATATGCCAGCAACCCTACACACTGGTCTCATTTCCTTGCTTACTTTAAGAAGGCCCTTAGACACTAGGCTGATTTTTTTTTCACCAGAACTTCACAAGGTTTGCTGCTGAAGTTGGGCATTTCCCCCAATTTTCACAAATACTGTGTCATTTCACAAATACTGTGTCCCAAGTATGAGATTGTGGATGGCTCAGGCAAACCCATCCCCATGGGTGGAGATACAGATCACAGAGGCCATACTGACAAGGGGCCACCAGCATGTGACCAGGCAGAATTTTGTGTGTGAAGAACAGATTGTGTATTCTGGGTTTGCAGGAAGAGAGGATTTGGGCATCTTTTGTCAGTGGGGTTCTATCACACTAAGATGGACGGGCACTTTACACTTAGCAGGTACTTAATGTCTTGATTATGTAGGAATCTTAGGTTAATCTATTTACCTTACTCACTGGTAGCCTTCCTTTCTAGATATTTCTAAAGCATTTATTTAAGCCCCAGCTGTATGTACCAGGCCTTATGATAAATGCAGAAGTATCACCATCACAGTCCCTGATTTTGAGGAGGCTGCAGTCTACACAAAGAGACAAAACATACACATGTTTAACAATTAGAGAAGAAAGAAAATTGAATATTCCTTCAAATGCTAGGTGTTGGCATAGAGACACACAACAGGAGTTCAGGAAAAGAGAGGACGCTTCCTGGGAGCTGTCAGATTGGACAAAGGTCTTCAAGGGTGGTAAGATTCATGGAGAGAAAATGCAAAAGGACATCCCAGGAGGGCAGCATTGCTATGTCCTGGATGAAGTCAGTTGGCCTTTTGGAGATGGGATCCGTGTCCCTGCATGTGCAGACTGACTCACAGATATAAATGGTTCAGAGAGAGAGATGCACTTGGTTGTTGTGCTGATAATGCCCTAAGGCAAGGAGTATGAAATACTCTTGTTTTCTATGTTTCACTCAACCTCCTCAGGTTGTATATTGCATTTTGACATTTTTGTTTCCCCTTCAAGATTACCCTTAAAACTTGTTTGTGCTTGTAGTTTCCTAAATGCAAAGAGTGGTGGTGGTGATAGTGGTGTGTGTATGTGTGTATGTTGAAGAAATGATGTGGTTGGAGTTCAAGGAGATCACTTTCTTTACTCTGGACATTTCCCAAAGATGGCCATGAAATATACATTATCCCTCAAAGGTGGCCCCGGTATGAGCAGAGGGGTGAAGTTGGAGTGAACATAATTCAGGCTTGAGGAGGGGAAGGGGGTGTGTGGAAGGGGACATTCACCACAAGTGAAGAAACTCAGAGCACAGCTAAGAACACTAGCTGGTAGCCTTAGAGCCAACCAGCAACACTATGAGAATGCCTAAGGAGCAGGAGACATGCTCCATGCCCTCACAAACCATCTGGTGTAGTTGCAATGACACAGTGCACAAATGGAAATAGTATCAGATGGCAGGATCAGCAGACATATTCCATGTAGCTCCACAGGACATATAGGAAAGTAGATGGGGATTGCGGAAAAGGATGGCCTTTTAGCCATTAGAGCTGTTCAACAGTAGAAGGGTTGCTGCCTCATGGCATGCTGAGCTTCCTCCCAGTAGAGGTGTTAAAGGTGGGATGCCTCTGTCTGGGATGTTGCCGTCCAAAGAAAGAGTAGCCAGTGTGACCTGTAAGCCTCCTTCTCCCTCTTAGAGTCTGGGAGTTTGCAGCTTTATGCCTTTTAACTGACCTCACACTTAGAGTACTATGTAAGCCACCCGTGGTGACAGCAAAGGCTTGACCAGCAGGTTGGAAGGGCTCACTAGACTAAGAATTCATCTCCAGGGGCGCCTGGGTGGCACAGTGGTTAAGCGTCTGCCTTCGGCTCAGGGCGTGATCCCGGCGTTATGGAATCGGGACCCACATCAGGCTCTTCCGCTATGAGCCTGCTTCTTCCTCTCCCACTCCCCCTGCTTGTGTTCCCTCTCTCGCTGGCTGTCTCTATCTCTGTCAAATAAATAAATAAAATCTTTAAAAAAAAAAAAAGAATTCATCTCCAGGCTCTGCAGCGGGATCTGTGGCTAACTAGGAAGAAAGACTGTTAAAGGTGGCACTGACTTGACTGCTTCAGGGCTGCTCTGGGAAAGTGGTTTCAGCTGTATCTCTCCACAGGCAGGTGTCAGCCCAATGTGTGGCAAGTCACCTCACCCTGGGTGGCACTTTTATGCCCCAAACCTGGGGAAGCACTAGAACTAAAACATCGCCTGAGGGAATCAGCTGCTGGTTTGGCTCTGCAAACCTTCCCATCCAACTAGTGAGGAAGGCCTGATGGAAAACAGCAGAGGGAAATTAAAAACCCCAAGGAGCTTTAACCATAGCAACCTCCCTCCCAGTCCTCTAAATGCTAAGGCCTGGGCCCCAATGCTCCTGTGAGGAAAATTAGGCTCAGAGACACTCCCCAAGGTCTTCTGAACTGAATTCTGGGCTCTTTCCCTATACCAGAGTGGTTTTTTTTTTTAAAAGATTTTATTTATTTATTGGAGAGAGAGAGAGCGTGCACACAAGTGGAGGGGGGCGGAGGGAGAAGGAGAAGCAGACTCCCCTCTGAGCAGGGAGCCCGACGAGGGCTGTATGCCAGGACCCCGGGATCATAACCTGAGCCGAAGGCAGACACTTAACCGACTGAGCCACCTAGGCATCCCTTCCCTGTACCAGAGTTATGTTCCCCAGGCTCAGAAAGAGTCTTATTAATGGTCTCAGGGGACCAGGGCTCCATGGAAAGCAAAAATTACTTTCCAGCTCTTCACTAACCTGGAGTGAAATTCACAGAGCTAGACTGAGTTCCCTTAGAGAAAAAATAAGCTATTACTTACGTTTCACAGAAGTCTCAAAGGTGTGATAAGGAGGCAGAGAAGCCAAAGAAGTCTGCTTCTTGCTGATGCAGTTCTTGGCCAGGGTCTGGTTCTCCACCAGGTCTGAAGGAATTATCACAATGATTCATATTCATGGCTTATCCGGTTTACATTTCCACTGTCAATAGAGACTCCAGGGGGCTCACTTGAGGGTGAAATGGGGAACTGGACTCTGAAGTCAACCTCAAAGCAAGGGATCTGACATTATTGAGAGTCTACTATACATCTAACTTGAAGGTTAGGTATATCCTGGCTCATCTCAGCAGCAATTTATATCTTCATGGCTCTGCCATTAGTCACACATTTGTTTTCCTTCATGCCTCACCTCTTGAGGAGAATATATTCAGTATGTGGGTGTCTGTATGAGGTAGGATAGCCTTTTACTTGCCCTTAATAGTAAATTGCCCCAGAATTTGACTTCCATCAACCAAGTGCCTTGAACTGGCAATGGAGTCTGCTTTGCCCTCAGTTTTCCTGGCAAGGGATTTTACAGACTGCCAAGGTGTCCAAGGTCATTCTGGGGTTCTGGATCAGTGAGCTCTGCCTCTGCTTCACCTGACTTGGGATAAATATTTTGTTTAATATAAAGGGACTTGACATATTAACTGCTCAGGACCAGGTGTGGCCTACATAGCTCTCTCAGCAGATTACCTAAAAGTTTCCTGTGTCTGGGAGATACACAAGAGCACAGCACAGCTGCAATTTTGTTAAACTTTTCATAGGATCTCAAAATCCGAGGATCCAAAGGCCCTGATACATACCCCACCTGCCTTGGCATCTTCATCATTCTGGGCTCTCCCTTCTCTCTCCTCTTTTCTCCTCATTGAAATATGTTTCTAATCTTCCAGGCCTCTCAAATGCATCGGTGTTTCCTGCTTCAGTGGTCCCAGTGGAGTCACTCATTCTGTATTTAATGTATTCTGCACTTTAAATGGGTCTGTTAATTACTCCCTTCTCACTCTGAATTTACTAATTTATTGATCAAATTTCTTTTCGTGCATGTGAGTTTTATTTTGTATGTGCAAAGAATTTATTTGGATCAGTTTTATTGACCCCCTCCCACCCCTGCCTCCTGGGATACTTTCCTAAACTTTAATTAAGTCTCTGGGAAGTCTCTTTGCTTGAAGGGGAGCCTGTTGCTTTCTCCTTTTGTGAGCACTGATAGTATCTGAGTATCACATTCTCAAATAGGTGGATATTTGAAAGGGCAATTAGCATTGAGAACTAGGGCAGGGGCTCTCAAAACTGTGGTCCCCAGACCAGGAACCTCAGAATCCCCTGAGAACTTGTTAGAGAATGAGATTCTCAGACTCCACCCAGAACTACTGAATTGGAAACTCTGGGGGTGGGTCCTAGCAGTTTGTGTTTTAACAAGTCCTTCAGGGGATTCCAATGCAGGCTAAAAATTGCGAACCACTCTTCCAGGGCAGGGTTTCTTAACCTCGACATTCTTGACATTTTATGCTAAATGATTATTTGTCATGGGAGATGTCCTGTGCATTGTACGGTGTTTAGCAACCCACTGGCCTCCACCCACTGGATGCCAGAGGCACCCTCCAGTTGTGACAACCAAAATGTCTCCAGACATTGCTAAATGTCCGCAGGGGGACACATCAGTCCTGGTTGAGAACCACTGAACTAAGGGTTCAAATCACCCTCCCTTCCCAATCTAGACTTTTCTCCTCATTTCACTTGGGGATTCATACATCAGATAAAAGTAACCATGAGTGAGTGAGTACCTCATGGTCTCTAGTATACTGTCTTGTTTCATTTTGTGTTTCATATGTATATTTTTCCTATCCCTAACTATTCTGATTTTGGGCTAGGCAGATAATAAATCCAATGCGTGATTTGTTTTAACAGTGCATTTAACCACCTAGCATTAATTCCCCATTTCCTGGTCTTTGTACAAAACTCCTTAACTTTTGAAAAGAGTGATCTGATTTTTATTTCCCCCAGAGATTTGAGAGCATTTCTAGGCTGTGAAAGAAGTGAATGGGTGGGGATTCAGACAATGTCATCACTAAGGAGGGGAGTGGGAGTAGGGACTAAGCGGCAGCTTTTGCTCTTTACCCCTCCCTGCTGAGAGCACCCAAATACCCAAGTGCCATTGTGAAGAGGATAGGTGAGCATTACTGTCTGTGCCTAGAATAAATTGGTTTGGCTGAATGCATTTGCCTTTGGACAGAAATATTCCTTCCTTTCTATTGTAGCCTGCTTCCTCTTTGCATATGTACTGCCTTATATCCATCTTCCATATCTGCTCCATGGCAAGCTGGCCCTCCAACCCCTTACCTGAATGACGCCATTCCCATTCCTCATGAAGCACCACTGTTAGTAACAGGAGCCAGAATGCAGACTGAAGAAGGTCCTGGGTGTATGGGAATGTCATGGTCAATTCTACTACCTGGGCCACTGGGATAGGCACAAGTCAGAGGGAAAGTCATGGAAACCTGCCTTCTACTGAAGAAATGGGTTGAGACATTTGGTTTTTGTCCAGTAGGTCAATCTGGGAGATGAAGTGTCTGCTCTTGAGCAGTACCAGTAAGCCCACAGGGCATTCATCCCCCTCACTCAGACCAGGTGGCCAATTAAAAGGCAGCCAGCTGGAAGGCTTTCCATAGCTTTCCAGTCTAGGTGGGCCCTAAAACATGACTGGAATAAACCAGCAATATAGTGCCAGTTTATTCAGAATTCCATACACAATTTCACGTAACTAGTGACATGCAAATTGATTCTTCTCCTTCCAAAGTTGGCAACATCCTTGAGTGAAAATTAAAAAAAACCAAACAGCACCACCACAGACTCACTTTACAATCATTGCTGAAAATTCTGACGCCCAATCAAGTATGGCATGGTGCTGATGTCAACAAAAGATTTATCAACTAAACTTTAAACCTTTTAATATGACTCTGAAGAAATTCATCAGTTCAGAAATTTGCAAAAGAAAAATGGGGAGCAAGAATGAAGCAGAAAACATTCTGCTAAAATAGCTTTGGCCAGTGGGAGTAAATTAGTAAATGACTCAGTTTTTAGTAATAGAATATCAGTTTTACCCTACTCCCACTAAGTTAATGTTAAACAAATTTTTGAAAAGTATGCCTGAAGCATCCTCAAGCCTCAAGCCTTCCCTGCCCAGGTCTGAAGAAAGCATTTAAAAATGTACTGCATTCATTAACTCTGGGAATGAAGGCCCTTCGTACTTTCTCGCTGTGGCACCATGCCTTGCTCTGTGTGTATCTGTGTTTTCAGACACCTTTGGGTTCCTGTCTTGGCTCTCCCTTCTCACTTTTTCCCTAGACCTGGTAGCCTGGTTCCTATAAAAGCTGCCAGTAGGAATTGCCCCATGCTCCCATCTTTAGAAATTCTGTTCATGTGTACCTGCAGCAGCAATGAACCTCAATCCCAAACTCAGGTGTGCATGAAATGTAGCTTTCTTAATTTTCTTTAAGTTGTTATGGAAAAAGAGAGTGCAGATTCAGAATTTTTAATGAGGTCTTTTCTGTTTATAAGAAGTATATTACAGGAAGGGAGTAAAGAAGTACTCACTAGCCAGAGGCTGAGACCCACCACATCCCTGATCCTTACATCAAAGTCTTAGGTTGTCTTTTTATATGAGTACAACCTAAGATCCCTTTCCAAGAATTGTCTTGTCTTGTGATAGTAGGGGATGAAGTTCCTTATGATCCTCAGATGGAGGTAGTGAGACCTAGTGACATTCAGCAGGGTGTAAGTAGTCCTAAGTTATCAAACTTCCAAAAGCCTACTTAAAGGAGTGCTGGTAACATCATTTGAAAGGGGGAAGTCACTGTGTTAGTCTAGTGGAATATTAGAGATCTATCATTATGCTGTAATGATAGGTGCCCTTCTAATGCTCTTCTAATTACCGACATGGGACAGTATCTTTTAATGGAGGAGCTAATTTCTTTCTCAGATTTTGTCCTTTTTGGATTGCGAGTCCACACAGTTTTTCCTGTGCATTAACTTGGCTATGAATATGCTTTGCCAAGGATTATACTTCTTCATCATCACCGTAAGAGACACTCCAGGGAGATGGACAAGCTGAGAATCAGGAAAGGAAGCCCTTTTTGGTGGATGATGGCAAACTACAGTGGTAGGCAAGGTGAATATGGTTAAGAAGACTCTGGTTATTATTAATTAGTTTGGTTGTTTCCCAGTTCATACAATTAGTCCCGAGGTTACCTGTCCTTGCATTTCTTTGAGACTTCATTGTGGTCTTCCCTTCTATGAGTCATGGATGCCAAGAATGACCCCATTCCCCTCCTAGGCTAAACATGCCATGAGCTTCGGAAACCTAGGGGTTCCCATCTAGGCTTTGAGATCTTAAGTTGTGTCTGTTTTTTGTAGAGGACTTAGGTTTTCCCTGTTTTCATGGGCTTGTGGCTTGGGTCCTTGGCACTCTGGTTCACAGTTGGACCAGACTCGCAATTAGATGTATGTTTCTATTGGGTGATCTTGAACCCACACAGCTGTGTGGCAGTGGTATAGACTGAATGCATCTTCCCTAAAATTCTTATGTTGAAACCTAACCCCCAGAAGATATATGTGTATACACACATGTATATACACATTTATACACACATATATACCTATACATATATACATATATGTGTACATACACACACACATGCACACACACAGATTTGAGATTGGCTCTTTGGAAGGTGATTAGGTCATGAGGTTGGAGCCCCCACAAGGGATTAGTATCTTTATAAAGGAGATCCCCAAAAGCTCCCTTGCCTCTTTCCACCATGTGAGGACACAGTGAGAAGATGGCCATCTATGAACTAGGAAGCAGGCCCTTAACAGACACTGAATCTTCCAGCACCTTGATCTTAGACTTCCCAGCCTTCAGAATTATAAGAAATAAATGTTTGTTGTTTAAGCCACCTAGCCTATGGTATTCTGTTATAGCAGCCTGAACTGATTAAGACAGGGTGGATCTAGTGAACTTCATAGGACTTGGCAGCTCTGAGTTTGAGGTGGTTTCCTCTCTGGAATTTCTTTGCGTAGACCTAGGACTCCTCATTGGCATACTTGGTGAGGAATCTGGTGTTGGTCTGGCAACTTGCATACACTCTGAAGGGAAATGTAGGCATTTGTCTTTGACTATAAGACTGCAGTGTTTCCTTCAACGTTTGAAGGAAAGTGCTGAACTACTAGCTGAAGGGCAACTTCATGTAGGCTAAGTTGTGACTTGCAGCTCACAAAATCATCATAATTTGAAGGGCCTTAGGCTACTTAAGGCCCGCTTTCATGGCAAAATGTACTTAGTCCTTGCTTAATGTCACAGATTTTGTTTTGCTTTTACTTTGCCAGAGATTTGAGGGTGGTAAAGAATATGTGTTTGAAATTTGATTTTTTTTTAGAGGGAGGGAGAGAGAGAATCTTAAGCAGGCTCCACACCCAGCATGGAGCTTGATGTGGGGATTGATCTCACAACCCTGAAATCATGCTATGAGCCAAAATCAAGAGTCAGATGCTTAACTGACTGAGCCACCCAGGCGCCCCTGGAATTTGATTTTTTGTAGCTTTAAGTGCATGTTGGAAATTTTGTTCCATAAAACAAAAATTGAGTTCATGTTAAGAGAAATTCCACAGGAAAAACTGTATCCTGGAGGATTTTTTAAAAAACAATGGTAGTAGCATTATCCTTACTGCAGAAGAAAGTCTTGGGCCATCCAGAAAAAAAGGTACATGACAACTAAGAAATGGGAGTATTCCACTTCCTGGAAACTGTCAATAAAATCAATTTGTGGGTAGGTGAAGGTCCTTCAACCTAGCTGTGTCCTATATCACATTTGTAGCCACTTCCTTGCATTATAATTATCACAAAGAGAAGAGCATGTGCACACTGAGAAGATGCTGTATCAGAAAGTCTCAGAATAATTTCAGCATTTTAAATTTATTCCATTATATACTCCTGTTCACCCATGTGTGCTTTAAAGGATATGCTGGGTGTATCCCATAAAGGACAGGGAGGAGGGACTTAGAGGCCACACAATCCTGGTCAGGGTATAGAGAACAGACTATAGAGGAGGTAGGTTGCTGGCCAAGCAGGCTTCCTCTTAATGAGGCCCCATCATTTTGATGGGACAGGTAGGACCTGGGGAAAGAACAGAGGGGCTTCTGCTGTGAGCTGACAGTCTGCGCATCTGTGTGGGAAGCAGTGTTAACAGCTGTGTCACTTTGAGCACAGCCCTTTTTTTAGTATTTTAATTGTACTATCTACCAAACAAATCTGCCTAGAAACTAAAAATTTCTTAAAAATTAAATAAATTCATAAAATAGACAAGCCTTAAGGGTCTTAAATGTTTCAATACTGGGGGAAAAAAAACAAGATTTCATTTTGAAATCCCAACTCCAAATTAATTACACATTTAAGATTAGATTTACAAGGCTGTCACAGGGCATATTCTTTCATGTATTACAAATACATGAAATATCAAATATGCACAGCTTTCTTCTTAACACAAAATATAAGTACAATGGGTTATCTTTTTAAAATACCTCTATACCTAACTCTAAATCATCCCACATAAAGAAGAATCACCATACCAACTAAATAAGGATATTTACTAAAAGAGAATAAGGCCTGTAGGCTGACTGGATTCTCATTCATGACCGTAATAGGGTATCTTGAACCTATTTATGGTTGTTCTGTGAGTTATCCATAACTTTAAGAGGTGAGTGATCAGCTACTTAACCTACTTCCCTGGATTAAAGTTTTATACATTGCATCATAAGGTCTATAGCTTCCATTCCAATTGATAAAACCTTATATTAATGTATTTCTTCTCACTCTAAAGAACTTGGAAATTGATGGGATCCTGAGATATGTTAATACTTTTCACATTCATTCATATTCCTAAAACCACATAAATTTTAAGAGTACTTAAATTTCTTTTAATAATTTTTTATTATATTATGTTAGTCACCATACAGTACATCCCTAGTTTTTGATGTAAAGTTCCATGATTCATTACTTGCATATAACACCCAGTGCACCATGCAATACGTGCCCCCCTTAATACCCATCACCGGCCTATCCCATTCCCCCAACCCCCTCCCCTCTGAAGCCCTCAGTTTGTTTCCCAGAGTTCATGGTCTCTCATGGTTCATTCCCCCTTCTGTTTACCCCCCCTTTCTTTATCCCTTTCTTCCCCTACTGATCATCCTAGTTCTTATGTTCCATAGATGAGAGAAATCATATGATAATTGTCTTTCTCTGCTTGACTTATTTCACTTAGCATTATCTCCTCCAGTGCCGTCCATGTTGTAGCAAATGTTGAGAACTCGTTCTTTCTGATAGCTGAGTAATATTCCATTGTATATATGGACCACAACTTCTTAATCCAGTCATCTGTTGAAGGGCATCTTGTTTCTTTCCACGATTTGGCTATTGTGGACAATGCTGCTATGAACATTGGGGTGCATATAGCCCTTCTCTTCACTACGTCTGTATCTTTGGGGTAAATACTCCATAGTGCAATGGCTGGATCCTAGGGTAGCTCAATTTTTAACTTTTTAAGGGACCTCCACACTGTTTTCCAGAGTGGCTGTACCAACTTGCATTCCCACCAACAATGTAGGAGGGATCCCCTTTCTCCACATCCTCTCCAACAATTGTTGTTTCTTGCCTTGTCTATTTTTGCCATTCTAACTGGCGTAAGGTGGTATCTCAGTGTGGTTTTGATTTGAATTTCCTTGATGGCTAATGATTTTGAACATTTTTTCATGTGTCTGTTAGCCATTTGTATGTCTTCATTGGAAAAGTGTCTGTTCATATCTTCTGCCCATTTTTTGATTTATTTGTTTCTCGTGTATTGAGTTTGAGAAGTTCTTTGTAGATCTTGGATACCAGTCCTTTATCTGTAGTGTCATTTGCAAATATATTCTCCCATTCCGTGGGCTGCCTCTTAGTTTTTCTGACTGTTTCCTTGGCTGTGCAGAAACTTTTAATCTTGATGAAGTCCCATAAATTCATTTTATCTTTTGTTTCTCTTGCCTTTGGGGATGTGTCATGAAAAAGGTTGCTTTGGCCGATGTCGTAGAGGTTGCTGCCTATGTTCTCCTCTAGAATTTTGATGGATTCCTGTCTCACATCGAGGTCTTTCATCCATTTGGAGTTTATTTTTGTGTATGGTGTGAGATAGTGGTCAAGTTTCATTCTCTTGCATGTAGCTGTCCAATTTTCCCAGCACCATTTATTGAAGAGACTGTCTTTTTCCCACCGGATGTTTTTTCCTGCTTTATCAAATATTAGTTGCCCAAAGAGCCGAGGGTCCATTTCTGGGCTCTCTATTCTGTTCCATTGGTAATGACTGGCGATTCTGGAAGGTCTTTATCTCTCCATCGATTCTGAATGACAGCCTTGCTGCATAAAGGATCCTTGGCTGCATGTTTGTCTCTGGAAGAACTTTAAATATGCTCCCCCAACACTTTCTCTCCTTCCAGGTCTGTGTAGACAGGTCTGATGTAAGTCTGATACCTTTGCCTTGGTACGTGAGAAATTTCTTTGCCCTGGCCACTTTCAACACTGTATCCTTGGATCTAATATTTGCGAATTGCAAATAGAAACAAAGACTTTACTGGCAACATGGCATCATTAAAGTCATATCTCTCAATAATCAGTCTCAATGAAAATGGCCTAAATGCTCCCATAAATGACACAGAGTTGCAGATTGGATAAAAAGACATGACCCATCCATTTGCTGTCTACAAGAGACTCATTTTGAACCTAAAGATACATTCAGACTGAAAGTAAAGGGATGGAATTCAGCAGTGGCCGAATCTCAGCCTCTGTCTCAGAACAGAGGGATCACGGTCTATTCTCCACTGATGTTCTGGCCACTTTAACTCTGTTTCTGTTGGTGCTGCTCAACCCTACAGCATCCTGGGATGTGCGCCCCACACCCGGCGTCCCAGCCCTCACTTCCAGGGCCAGCGCGTCTCTGTCCTTTGTGTTTCTAACACCGCCAGCCACCAGCCACCAGCCGCCCCCATGCACTCTGGAGTTCCCAGTCTCAGTCTGGTTCCAGTGAGCACACTGGAGCTCCGTTTCTGTCTGGTGGCACACGTTCCCCGGCTCACGGTCTCAGTCTGCTCTTTCGCAGGTGCTGGTCCTCGAGTCTGCTCGCTCCCCTGTGCAGGTGGCTACTGCTTCCCCGCGCCCAAAGGCGGCGGCTCCCTCCCCCTTCCATTTATCTTCCGATATCTGTGCGAGGTTTCACGGCTCCCCGCTTCGTAACTCAATACTCAGCGCTGGAGATGTTCATTTGTAGAGATCGGATGTATCTTCCTGTGTCTCATGCTGATTCCATGGATGTTCAGGCTGGTCTGGTACCTCACATTCATTTTTTTTTAACTTTCTGTTGAGGATCAAGATGATACCTAGAATATTAGAATTCCATATGATTAACAAAAACACTGCTCTAAAGTTCTGAAGGTTTTGCCCTAAACCCTCTTTTGATTCATGGCTCACAATTCAAATTTTACTTTGTATATATTACCAATGTCCTTATATAATTTTATATACTTGTGTAGAAGAATTTTAGTTTCTTAGAGGCTCTTGGATAAATACCTCAATGTTATAGGAATTCAAACTTCTAAAAGCCAATTTTAAATGTTAGAAAATACAACCAGAATATATAAAAATGAAATATAGTAATTACTGGAAAACACATCTTTAAAATCTACCCAGAAGCTTCAAGGAGATTTTTTTCTGTAGATTTGAAACATTTCCAGATTATCTGTCTTTGCTAGAATTTATGAGACAAGTTTAGAATTCGAGCAATTTCCATTAAGATCACAAGGTTTAGATTATATTTATAATAAAGCTCTAGATATTTTCATTTCAGTACGGAAATCCTAATCCTTGCATGAGATGAAATATGCCATGCCCCCATTCCTGATTTTGCATTCTGTAGGTCTACATATGATTGCATTGTTTAATATTAAAGCAAACCCAAAACGTTTTATACTTTCATTATATGATGTGCTTTTCAATCACCTTTTGTAATTTAAAAGGTATTCGATACTAAATTCCCACATAACTTGTACATGTTTACAAAAACAAGATTCAAAAATCAATATTTTATATCAAAAAAAGAGATTTAAGATGAACTGACTCATTAAGATGCAATTTTGTCCATGTCCTGTGGACTTTTCCAGTGCTTCCAGTCAGGAAATTGGGATATTTATCTCATCTTGTCCCTTGGACTGAGGAGCACCCATAGGAAGTCCATCTAGTCTAGAGATGAGTATGCCCCAATTTTTTGAGGTTCTGATGGGGAATATTCACAACAAAAGTACACTGACAGGCTAGAATCCTACCTGAAAATGGCAAAGCCTTTCTGAACTGAAAAGGACTCTGATGTAGAAGATTCTCAGGCAGCAGAAGTAAAATGAGTAGAAAAGATAAGGTCTTGCTAGGTGTGTACTCACCCTGCATCCTCTTATCCATCTCCACCTTTCACTGGGGGTCTGTATTGCCTTTTCTTCTATGGGTCTTGCTATATCCTTGAGATAAAATCTGAAAGTTAGGGGCCCTGGACTCTTCTATCTTGAAGACCAACAGATCTCATTCTCTGTCATCTTGCTGTTACCCCGCAGGCAAGGTCAGAAAGTGGGGCAGAGAGCCCCCTTCTCTCAGATTCTTAGTTCCCCCAGCTGTGGGATCACATCTTCCTTTATAGGTGGGGTTTAGATATTTTGTCTTTACCAGAGAATCCTCTTCTCCTAAGGGCTTCAGCTTTAGGAACTTAAAAGCCAGAATGATTGGCCAGCTAGTTACGTCTTCTACTCTGCCACATGCCTTTTCTGAGACAATAAGCACAGAAAAACTACTTGCATTGTGAATGAAGGGAAGGGAAGGAGGAAAATGCCAGGGAGAATCCACCCCCACCTTCTAAATTAATAATTTAAAAAGTACTGTGATAGTCACACATCCAGTCTCAGGCCCTTCAGAAATGAAGGTTGTAGGAAAGGATCATATCTTTGGAGGACAGTATAAATCTAAGGTGTATATGGGCCCTGAAGATCCTGTAAGAACAGTGTTAGAGGGAGTCCATTAGATACAAAAAAGGAGGAAGCACATCAGGGGGGCATTTTAGGGAGAATTCAGGAAGACTCTCTGCTTCTAGATTTAGAAGTTGTATTTAGCATCTCATTACTCTAAAAGACTATCTCCTCTGTTGTATTTTTTTCTCTTTGAAAAGGTTGGTGGAAAAAGAGAAAGAGGATTCCATAGCTATTGGAGAATTTTTGAAAGAAAATAAACAAGTTTTCAAATCTCACCCCACTCATCTAGTAACCTTGGGGGAGAAGGTGGGTGAATTATTTTCAACTAATGGAAACATCCCCTCCCCCCAAACTCTCCCAGTGTCCACTGTCAGATCATGTGCCTAGAGAGAAGACAGAAAAGTACCACTCTAGGAGATGACAAATGGTTGACAGGCGGAAAGTTTTCTTTCCACCATAAACCTTTTCTTTCAGCTTTCTGACCAGGGCTGGGAGGCTGGCAGACTGTAGCCCCATGGTAGAGGGGAGTAGGCATCTGTAACCAAATCCTGTGGTAGGGGAAGAGGTATGATGACCTCAGAAAGGAATGTAGAGTGCAGAGTAACACAGGGGAAGAATGAGCCATGGCTAGCCTGGTGAGAATGTGGTCATCTACTTGGCAGTGGAACTGATCAGTGCATGGTACATTGCATGTCTCCTCGCCCCAAAAAATCCTCAGTGCTCAAGTATTGCTACATCCTAGAACAACAAAGATAAGCTGAAAGTTAATGAATCAAAACAAGAAAAAAATCCACCCTCGATGCAGTAACTACAGCATCTAAAAAATATTTGGGTAATTTTCAAGGACATTTAGGCAAGTGAACTTGCCAACTGACTAGATTCTCTTCTCATAATTTTCTCAGAAAGACTCCAGCAGACTGATCCTACCAATAAGTCTTTATTTTCTACTTTATTTTAAAAGATGGAGCTAGACCATCTCAGACTAGCTACATAAAACAAAAACAAAAACAAAACTGGTTAAGAGAGCTTGCTGGAGATCTGATAATGACCTCTGTGAACCTTACATATTCCAAAAAAGTAAAATCAATGCCACTGGCCTGACATACAGAACAAAATTGGAGAAGGCACTTCGGCTACCATGTGTGAAGTGGCATTCACACAGACTTACTAGTCCAAAAGCCTGTTAAAGTCACAAGCATTCACTGTGTGTTTAGTAATTATGGAGCATACTTATGTTAATGAGACCAGATTTACAGATTAGCAATGCATTTTAACGACTTAATTATAATCCTGAAGTGATATACAAGGGATGAAATTGTACATTGCAGTGCTGTTACTGATTGGAGCTGCTTTGTTTTCTTATTATTTTTAAAAGATGTGCACACATGTGTGGGGGGAGAGGGAAGAAATTTATAAGAGTTCTAGAAATGCTCACATAATAGATCCCTGGCTTATAATAAAATAACTAGAGCAGAAAAACTGCAGCATTGTAAACTCAACAGAAGGGATTCCTAAGAAGTGTTTAGTTTCTGAAAGGATAAACTGAGTAATGGGCCATCTACCTCCAAATGCCACCCCCTAGTAAAAGCCAGTCAATGAAGGATTTTGTTGAAATTAATATTTAACCAGTGTTAAGGCATTGTAAACCACTAAGAGTCAAAGACAATGTATTAGTAAATAGCTTTTAAGAAAGTCATTTATTTGAATTGCTTATTTAGCATTTATTGTCATTTAGTTGAGAGCATAATCTCCAGGGGAGACAAAAAGCTTGACAGTGGTTTAGCAGAGAGAAAAGGAGAAAGGGTTGCAGAATGAGGTCCTGTTTAGGCCTTCCTGGCTTTGGGTGTCACAAAGCATGATGCCATCAGGGCCAGGGCACAGAATCAAAGATAAACTTTATCCACTTCCCAATTTGACTGTGTTTAGTCCTATTATTCACTTTAGGAAACCTGAAACTAGAGAGATAATCTCTTTACATTTTTATAACACTTTCTAAGTTTGTAATGAGGTCTGTTTGTTACCACTTTGATCTTCACGGAACCCTGTGAAGTTATCAGGGTCAGGTTTTATTATATCCATTTGGCAAATAGCCACCTGCATTTTCATCTTCTCTTTTGTGGTGGTTCATTCTTCAGCAGGGAAGAGGCTCAAGGAATTGTTTAGGTACTTAAACTGCCAACTGGAAACAAAGAACATTTACTATACTATCTGGATTACATTGAAAAAAAAAACTGCTTTATGGAGGTATACTTGACTTACAAAATATGACTCTACAATTTAAAGTGTACTATTTGATAAATTGTGGTATATATCTGTGAAACCATTACCACAATCAAGATGATGAACATATTCAATACTTCTAAAAGTTTCCTCATGCCCCTTTGTAATTCCACCTGCTCTGTCCTCCCACTCTATTGTTTTTTCTTTCTTCTCCTTGTTTTGGGTTTTATGTGATCCTCTTCTGGTTTCTTAAGGTAGAAGCTGAGGTCACTGATTTGAGATCTTTCTCCTAAAATAGGCATTTAGTGCTATACATTTTCCTTTAAGTACTGCTTTGGTGGTAACCTCAACCTTGGATAGGTTATGTTTTCATTTGATTCAAAATAATTTCTAATTTCCCTTTTTAATTCTTCTTTGACCCATAGGGTATATAGGAGTGTAGTATTTACTTTCCAGATAATAGGAAATTTCCAGATACTTTCTGTTACTTAATTACAATTTAATTCCTTTGTGAACAGAGAATATAATTTTTATGACTTGAATCTTTTGAAATTTATCAAGACTTGTTTTATGGCCCATAATATGGTTGTCTTGGTAATATTCTATGTGTACCTGAAGATAGTTTGTATTTTGCTATTGAGTGGAGTGGTCTGTAAGTATCAATTAGGTAAAGTTGCTTGGCAGTGTTCTTAAAATATTTTATATTGTGATTTTCTGCTTAATTAATTTATCAGTTGTTGAGAGAGAGGTATTGAAATCCCCAACTATAATTGTGCATTTATCTATTTTTCCTTGCATTTTTTTCAGTCTTTGCTTCATGTGTACTGAAGTTTTGTTATTAGGAGCATAAATGTTTAGGGTTGTTATGTCATCTTGAAGAATTGACCCTTTTATCATTATGAAATAGCTTTCTTTTTTCCTGGTAATATTCTGAAATCTAATTTTTCTGATAGTAATACGTTCAGCTTTCTTTTGATTAATGTTAACATGATACATATTTTCTACCCTTTTACTTTAAACCTGCCTATATTTATCTAAATATATAGACATATATTTAGATATGAAGTGTGTTTCTTATAGGCAGCATGTAGTTGGGTCTTGCTTTTTTATTCTATCTGATGATCTTGGCCTTTAAATTCAGGTATTTAGACAATTTACATATAATGTGACCATTGATATGGTTAGTTTTAAATCTATCATCTTGCTATTTGTTTTCTATTTGTCCCATCTGTTCTTTCTATTGTTCCCATCTGTTTCCTCTTTTTCTGCATTATTTTGGATAAATTGAATATTTTTATAATTCTATTTTTATTTCCTTTCTTAACTTATTACTTATAACTCTTTGTTTCATCTTGGTGGTTACTTTTGAGTTTATAGCAAATATCTTTAATCACAGTGTACCTTCAAGTTATGTTATACCACTTCATATATGGTATGAGAACTTTACAATATTTTATTTTTATTTCTCCCATTCTTACCTTTGTGCTTTTATTGTCATACATTTTACTTTTGTATATGTTATAAACCTCACACTACCTTGTTATATTTGTTTAAATAGTCCATTAGCTTTTGAAAAGATTTTAAAAATAAGAAAAACCCATATATTTACCCATATAAACACCATTTCCAGTATTCTTTATTCCTTTGTTTAGATCCAGATTTCCATCTGGCATCATTTTTTGTTTTCCTGACCCTTACCAGTGGTAAGGAGGATCTGCCAGTCTCAGAATTAGCCTCCTGAGGAGGAGGAGTATATAATTCTTGTTGCATACATAAAAATCAAGGTTTGGTTTCAGGAATAATGATCTTCTGATATGTGGTCATAGACTTTGCTCTGGAAGAGTGGGAAAGTCTGAACTCTGTTCAGAGGGGTACAGACATGATTACCTTAATGGGAGAAAGCAAAGAGCTCTGGATGGTTATGAGAGAAGAAATAAGAAGCAGGTACACAGTGGCACCCTGGAACTTTGCCTCCTGCTAGAAGACTTGGCCTGTTCTTTCTGACATGGCCCATTAGGGAACTCTTCATCAGATTCAAATATGGCAAGATATTTCTGAGCAGTGTAATGGATGAGTTTGTAAAAATTCAAGTGGGTGACTGATATGGGTAGTATCTTGGGTGTGTGGTATGGTGTGGAATAGGACAGAAGAAATAGGAAGCAAGATTTCTGCTAACCTCCTACAGGTTGTTGCACTAATCCAGATAGAATATGGTGAGGTATTGTTATGGCACTAGCAATGGAGAACAAAGAAATTCATATAAAAAAGGTAAGAAAAAAACTTACTAATGTGATGTGAAGGGAGGAAACAATATTTGAGTGTGTTTCTCCAATATTCAAGTGTGTGTGTATGTGGTAATTTCCAGGATGCCATTTGAATTTAGTAAGACTTTTTGTAAAAATTTTATTTATTTAAGAGAGAGAGAGTGAGAGAGAGCATGAGCAGGGTGAAGGGCAGAGGGAGAAGCAGACTCTCCGCTGAGCAAGGAGCTGGATGCAGGACTTGATCCCAGGATTCCGGGATCATGACCTGAGTTGAAGGCAGAAGCTTAATCGACTGAGCCACCCAGGTGCCAAGTAAGACTTTCTTTTTTTTTTTTTTTAACAATAATTATCTCCAGAAAACCATAGGCTTCCAATACAGTTACTTAAGGTTATCAGATTCAAACCATATCCTTGGCTTTTCATTATAGGCAGATTTACCCCCAGTTTCCATTCTACCCTTCTTCCACAGTAATAGAATCACCAATTTCTTGTTGGGCTTATGACCATTCACAAAAAGAACTTCTTTATTTCTGTCAGATGTAGCCATTTTATGCCAATGGGATGATATTAAAGCTTTGTGGCAGTTTTGGGGGAACTTTTCTTAAAATTGGCACATTCTTTTTTCTTCCTTCCCTCCTCATTCAATTTCTGGGTGAATGTGAAGTCCCTGAGGACTTAGTGGACAACAGCTGCAATTGCAAGTTTTAGATTGCCTACCTCCAGACTTTCATGTAACAGAGAAATGATCTTCAGATATTTGGGGTCTATTTTATAGCCAAACATAGTTTTAATTGATACATCTATGTTGCTATATGTTAAGATTAAGTACAGTCAATACACCCCTCTATCTTGTCTAGCTCAAAAAAAGAAAGAAGCTTTCTTAAGTGTGTTCCCACGTGAATACTCATCCCCACGTCATGAAGATGGGAGAAAAGAGAGACACTTTTTCCCCCCACTAGAGTATATATTTCTCTTCTGTCAGTGATTCTCCAGAATGAATTCACAGAAGGTGTTAAATATTTATTGAAATAATACGTGAACTTTCAGAGATAACAGGCTTTGGAGGAGGACTTGTTGCTGCTTGAACAATTCCTATAACCCTATTATTTGATGTAATGGGGTGAACAGCATTTAGGAACAGAGTGATTCCCATGATACTTGGTGTATTAGTTTTCTGCTACAGCAAGTGGTTGGCAGAATAATGGCCTCCCAAAGATGTCCACATCCTGATCTTCAGAACCTGTGAATATGTTACCTTACATGGCAAAAGGGACTTTGCAGATATGATTAAATTAAGGATCTCGAGATAAGGAGATAATTCTGGGTTATCTGGGTATGCCCAGTGAAATCATAAGGTTCCTGATAAGAGGAAGGTGGGAAGGTCAGAGTCAGAGAAGGAAGTATGATTAAAAAAAAGAGGTCAGAGACAAAATGTTGAAGACAGAAGAAGGGTTCATGAGCCAAAGAATCCAAGTGGCCTCTAGAAGCTGAAAAAGGCAAGGAAACTGATTCTCTCCTAAAGTCTCCAGAAGGAACCCAGCCCTGCCAACATCTTGATTCCAGGATTTTGGACCTCCAGAATTGTAAGATAAAAAAACATGTGTTGTTTGAAGGTACTAAGTTTGTGGTGAATATCTATAGCAGCAATAGAAAATTAATACACCATGTCACAAATTACCACAGAGTTAGTGAGTTAAAACAGAACACATTTATTATCTATCTCAGTTTCTGTAGGTCAGAAGTTTGGGCATGGCTTAAGTAGGTCTTCTGTACAGTTTCTCACAAAGCTATAATCAAGGTGTCGGCCAACTGTACTCTCATCTGAAATCCTGACTGGGAAAAATCCATTTCTAAGATCATTCAGTTTGTTGGTATATGTAATCTTGCAGCTATTGGAACTCAAGTTTTTGTTTTCTTACTGGGTGGGGACCAGAGGCCACTTTCAGCAATTAGAGGCTATCTGTAGTTCTTTTTCAGGTGGCCGTTTCTATTGGCCTTTTTACAACGTGTGCGTGTGTGTGTGTGTGTGTGCGTGTGAGATCACAGGAGTGATATCCCATCCCTATTGCTATATAACCACACCTATAACTATAAATATATAACTATATATATAATGCATAACTATAAATATATAACTATAACTATATATATAATACATAAGTATATCTCTAACTATATGTATAATGCATGTGTATATATAAATATAATGTAGCCTAATCATTGAAGTTACAGCTCATCACCTTTGCCATTTTCTCTTATTGAGAAGTAAATCATGAGTCTTACTTACACTCAGTGGGAGAGGATAATGCAGGTTATGAACATGGGGGTCACTCTAAGCTCTATTTACCACACTTGGTATTAAAAAATCACAGTAATTAATCAGTCCTATCAGCTGCTATCTAGTGAGATTTGGAATTAGGCAGAACTTTGAGCTTGGTGGATATGGGAAAGCTAAAGTCCATGAGAACATATACATGTTCCTCAAAATACTTGTGCTAGAATGCTCAAAGCAACCTTATTTGTGACAGCTAAAAATAGGGAAACTACCCATTCCCCTCAGTAGTGGAATGGATAAATAAATTAGTATTACTTTGGTTGAATATATAACTAACAGAAATGAAAATGAACATTCTAAAACTATATCTGACCCATCTGAATGAACCTCTAAAACACAGTAGTGAGTAAAGAAACTAGACACAAGTATATACTCTAGGATTCAATTTATATAAAACACAAAAGCACAAGAAATTAATCTATGCTGGTAGAAGTCAGCATAGTTGTTATCCTTGGGTAATAGTGATTAGAAGGGAACTGGAGCTTTTGGGATGTTATCAATGTTTTAATTTTTGGTCTGGATATCAGTTATATAGATATGGTCAGTTTGTAAAAATTCACTCTGCTGGACACTTAGGATTTGTGTATTATCGTGTATATATATTATGTCTCAATTAAAAACTTTTCTTAAATCCAAACAGAAAAGAAAAAAAAGCCAAGGTTTTGACTGGTGGGATCCAGTGAGAGGTGTGAGAATGGTCTAAAAGCAGCGGAAGTATAGTAGAGTGGACTGGCCAATCCTTTCAGGAAAAGGGCATGGGATTACAGTCAGGTTGCTGCCTGGGGTAGGCACTGTGCACACTGTCAGGAAGTATATGGTGTTCCTCAAGCCCTGCATTCAATCCCCAGTGGAGGTGGCCTTGAGGGTGCTGCTTTTACAGCGTCTTCCTTGTTACCAGGGATACTTTTTATTTTTAATTTAATTTTAATTTATTTTTTAAAGTATGCTCCATGCTGGGCCTGAATGCCTTGAGCTCATGACCCTGAGATCAAGACCTGAGCTAAGAGTCAGATGCTTGACAGACTGAGCCACCCAGGCACCCCAAGGATATTTTTAAAGCAAACTGTCTGTGGATGAGCAAAATGGAACACTCCTTCTGCACCTCCCCATCCCCTGAGGCCCCTGATAAACTAGTAGCGTGACTTCAAGGAGCCTTCTGTGCCTATGAGAAACCTATCTTGGCTGGGTTCCTGAGTAGCCTGTCTTTTTCTGAGCTCACTATAATCTGTCAGCTGATGCTAGGGGAAAGCAGCAGGGCCTAAAATGGGAACAAAAACTCACAAAAACTTTCTGAGGCAATTAGGTGCCCCAAAGGAGTATTCTGGTTTGTGGCTTCAAGTCACAGGCTTCATCTTGGCCTTCGTGGACCTTTTATTTACTTTTAGGACTCTACTTCCTATTGGAGTTCAGAGGAAGCACTACGAGGATGGTAGAAAGCCAGAGTCCTATACGAGTGAGCTCTTTATCTTCCTTCCACAGAAGCTCTGTGCAAAAACAGCATCTTACTCTGTCCCTTAAGCATTGTCAAAGGCTCAATAGAACTCTCCTTCTGAACAAAGGGAGATACATTTCTTTATCTCTCTAATTAATGTTTAGACTTAAAAATTGTGTTTAGTCTGCAGCCTAGAAGATGAACTACCTGAAAAAGAGTATTTTTCTTCGGAAGAAAAAAAATGTTGATGCCGTCTCTGCCGTATGGATTTTTACATCAGTCATGGAGCCTGATAAATATAGATTCTGAAAAAAATTTCCAGGGGGTGTATTCTGCCCCAGACTAGACACTCAGGCTCCAATTCCCATTATCTAGCAGTCCAGTGGGTTGAAATGGAGCAAATGCAGATCACTGTGAGCTACACTAAATGTGTGTTGCACCAACCACTGTTTAATATGTGCAATGCTTTCTGCCTTCACAGTTATGCATTTTCTAGTCTTGTGCCAAAAGACCAATCATCGGAATATAGTGTGCTGGTGGGGAGCACAAACAAGTATAGAATGCATTCAAACTTTCTGTCTCCCAGATCAATTCTAAATGGACTCTGCTGGCTTAGGGAACTCAGTACGTAGATCTGCTAAAGCTTATCTCCCTGAATAAATGTCTTTTCTACCCATTTCATCCTTACCACCACATTCTGTCCCTACTCTTTCTGTTTTTTTTCTGTCTCGTTGCCTGTCTCCTCCCTGCTTCTTTCCAGGTGATTGGACTCTGATGCTTGCCTTGCCACATCTCAACATGTTATCATTTGGATATCTTGCAAGAGCCACAAAACAAGTAAAAATTAAGCTACAGCACTGATGATTAGCATTTTATCTTGATGAAATAATGTCTCAAAATGGTTTAGGAAAATACATGAGATCTTTGTAACCTGCATGGCTAGAGAATATTCTAGAAATTGAATAACTGAAGGCTTGTATTCTCTATATATTATAAAGTGTAACCTTCGACTAGGAGAGAGACTATGAACATAAAGTGATAGGTACAGAAGAGAGAGAAGCCAGGTAGTAGAGCAAATGTTTTCTATTCTGTTGTCTTGGAAAATAGGAGAGATATTTCTATAATTCATGTAAGGTTTGTATTCCCTAGATTCTCTCCTGAGACCAAAAGATCCTCTCCAGAGCCAGCAAATTCATGTTTCATCCAGAGGCATTATTATATTTTATTGCCAGAAATTCTAATCTTGCCTTCTTCCCTTAGATTGGAATCCTTTTTCTCCATAGAACCTGGCCCAGCGTGGCCCTTCCGTACCGTTCTTGGTTAGATGCTAGCAGTTATCCTATGCCACTTTTGGCTTAGGCTTTCCTGTTGGCGTCCATCACAAAAGCTCATCTGGTTGAGAGGTTTGGGGCATGAAGCTTCATGACCTAACACGGCAACACTGACTAACCAAGACACACAACTCCAAGGAGGAAAGAGAAAGGAAGTTGACAGAGGGGTGAAGAACTTGGTAGAAAAGAAACTGCAGCCCATCAACCTTGGAAGAATCCCCAGAGCCTGCACACTGAGGCTGTGCCCCAGAGGAGCTGTCCTATTTTTCTTAACTGTTCCGGATCAGCTCATTTTCTGTATTCACCCCTGTGGAATTTTGTTTGTTTGCTTCAAAAGACTTTCTTTTCCTGAAGCTTCTAGTTGCAACTTTTTGGTTTGAATTTTATGGTGACCACCACACAGATTCTGCTACCTCAAGTCCTCTCATTTGGGAATTTAAAGCTGTGAGGTTGCATGAAACCTCCATATAAAGACATTAATACCACCATCCCCAATAACTGAAAGCATTAGAAAAAAGAAAAATATTGAAGGGGCAGTTAAAGGAGACAGTAGGGAAGACAGCTGTATGGACAAATACAGCACTCCATCCCCTCTCATTCTCCCCAGGCTTTCCGTTTTTTTCTATCTGGCTGCAAATCTTGAAATGATCACTACAGCCTGTAATCACAGTCTCCATTTCTGCAACCTCCACTCTCCCGTCCTCCCAATATATATACATACAACAACCTCCCTTTGATTCCTGTTCATTATATGACTCCATTCCTGAAAATTCCATTATCAGTCTCTCTGACAAACACCCAGGGCAAGGGAGTATATCTCACTGGTCCCCGCGTCAGCTCTGACTACTCCTATGAGGCCTCCTCTTGTAAGTTACAGTCCAACTACTCCCATTCAGGCTTCTCTGTGCCCCATGACCAAGCCTTCTACTAGAATTCTCCTCTGGAAGTTTTTAAAAGCAACCTTTATGCTCTGATAGACAGTCTTGTATATCTCCCCTTTATAGCCCTTCTCTTTATCGTGGAGTCCCAACAAGGTGCACAGCAATGAATATTTTTTTCTCATTAACATATCTCTTGACTGTCAGGGCCAGTTGTAAATACCACTGTGGAGTATTTACTGAGCACACACTATCTTCCAGCATTATACAAGTATTATCTCATTTAAGCCCTGCAATGACCTTATGAAGTAGGCATCATTATCTCTGTTGCATAGGTGAGGAAATTGATATCCAGAAAGGTTAAATAACTTGTCTAAGATTAAGTGACAGTCAGGAGTCAAAACTAAGGCTGCCTCTTAACCACCTCTCTACAGAGGTGATTTGGCAGAGTCTGTCTCGAGTGATGCTGATTATCCTGTCCATTTCCCCTGCACCTCCTTCACAGTTCCACTCCAGGTGTCTGGTGCTGTCAGGTTTCACCAGGACCCTCCTGGCATTGTGGAGGGTGTGGCAGATTTTTAAAAATCCGTTTCACTTCTTCTGGAGGAATATGGGGGCTGGAAAAAGGCATCAGGAAGATAAATCTCTAGGTAGGCCAATTCATCTTAGTTTTCCAGCAGGGATGGATTTTGAGGCAAGGAGGCGTTCTTTGCTCCTCAAATCATATGATAGACATGAGTGCCTACTCTGCTCATATGTAAAAACTAGGCTAGAAACCATATTTCTCATGTTTAAAATCCTTATAATTTGGAGGAGGAGTTCAAAAAATGATATAGAAATACTGTATTGGTGCTTCCTCTCATGCTTCTTAGCACTCTGCTACTTAGCAATGCTCTGAAATTTTAGGGGAGACTCCCTGTGCTCTTCCATGAGATGTCTATGTTCCCATATCTTTTGTATATTTGTGTTTCTACCACAGCAGCTGTTGTATTTTCTAGTTAGTTTTGTCTATTTCTCATTTCTCTCCTTTACTATAATCTTCTTAAAGCCTGGGGACCACATCCCATGTACTTTAGAACAGTACTTCACTTTATTTTTTTTTGAAGATTTATTTATTTATTTGAGAGAGAGAGAGAGAAAGAGCAAGAAAGAAGGAGAGAGCAAGAGTAAGCAGGGGGAGGGGCAGAGGCAGAGGGAGAGAGAATCTCCAGTAGACTCCCTGATGAGTGCAGAGCCTGCTGTGGAGCTCAATCTCATGACCCCTAGATCATGATCTGAGCTGAAATCGAGTCAGACGCTTCACTGACTGAGCCAACCAGGTGCCCCAGAACAGTACCTCACTTTAAATGGAAACCAATACATCTTTGTAGAATTGAAATGAATTCAAAAGGATGAATGCTGTTTGAAACTTCAGATCTTGGTGCAGGCTAGAGGGAGCTCATTATGTGTCATAAGGCAGGCTCTAGCTACAAAAACAACATTGATTTTTCTTTCTTCATTTGTCCTTCCCTCTCTCTGACTCCTTGATTTCCTACCCTCACCTCCCTCCATACCAGACCATCTGATGTGAGGCACAGAGCAGGCTGGAAAAGATAAAGAAATCCAAAAGTGAAATCTTGGCATGGAAGCAGTGTGCTTTGAATCAGCTCTATACATTAATAACAGGAAACAGTGAAGGGGCATTCTTCAGGATGAACGGAAAGTCCTGAGATTAATAGCTTCTAGGTTCCTGATGGATACAACTGTCTCTCTCTGGGCCTTGGGAAACAAACAAAACAAAACAAAACAGTTCTTGCATTCATCTGTGATCATTGATTCACAGACATCACAACACAGGGAAAGCCTCCAAGAGGAGCTTCCTTAGTGTGTTTCCCTTTCTTGGGTAGCAGAGCCCGTGAGTAATTGGGGATTATGGTAGTTGGGGGTACACAGAGGGTTGCCAAAGCTAGAAATTTAAACCTCTATCAACTGTGCATTTGTTTACAGTGTTGGGGTACAAGTGGTGGTACAGCTGCAGTTGGGTCTTACTTTTATTTGTTTATGTGCTAAAAGCCCAGGAAGGAAAGCCATATTGGGAGAATCACAGCTAACAAAGCAACCCTCAGCCATCTCACAACATGATGGCTTGGGTATGAACATTCATGGCATTTATGGATATATTAATGAGTGTCTGAAGTGTAGCGGTAGTGAGAGGTATGAAGTGGACCTGGCTGCTGACATCACATGCTCTTGAAGTGGACAATGTAAACCCTGGCTCAGATCTTCAGTTGGCATTTGTTTTTGAAGTACAAGATGCCTGATGAGATGCATGGAATTCAGGGCACCACATTTTATTTTTGGTCAGGTACCACACTGCGTTCTATTTGATAGATAATAGAAAGCCTGTACTAGTGCCCTTTCATTCTTTCCCTAGAATATCCACCATTCCTTTACTGGTAAGTTAGAAAGTAAAAGCCTAGGTGTAATCTCTCCAAAGGCCACCACTACATAATCATCATAATAAGACTATGGACTCTGAGAAACAAACTGAGGGCTTCAGAGGGGAGGGGGGTGGGGGAATGGGATAGGCTGGTGATGGGTAGTAAGGAGGGCATGTATTGCATGGTGCACTGGGTGTTATATGCAACTAATGAATCATCGAACTTTACATCAAAAAAAAGTAAAAATAAAAAATTTTAAAAAATAATGTTAATAATGCTATTGTTATGAATCACAATAATATTCATAGAAAAGTCTAATATTAGGATAACAGTGAACTAGGATAGGGGTGCAGAAACCTTTTAAATTTTGCTTACACTCCCATTCTCTGCCAGGATCCTGATTATCAGGAAGTCAGAAGGGCTTTGTATGGCCATCTATCTATGGCATCCCTTTCTTTCGCTTCTAATTGGAAATACCTGTGTCACACACCCATGGCTTGGACCCAGTTATATATCTTCTCTGTAAATGAGGGTAAAGGTGGGAAAAGAGGAGAATTTGTTTCTTCTATATGGTACATAAACATCAAGAATTTAGGATTCTTGAGGTTTTGCATGGGTGACAAAGAGGAGTCCTATCATGGCCTAGTTTGAAAATCAATGGATGAGATAAGACATTGGAAAAGATGCTATCAGAGACAACCAAGGGCAAAAATTGAAAGTTACAACACCGACGAATTTATACTATCTCCTGTGATCTTTCCTCCACCACCACCCCTTGGTCATACGCCTGTTGTATCTGGAAGGGGGACATATTTAGTGGAAGGGGACTGGGGAAAGGGGTCTTATAAAATCTTTGTGAAAGCCTCTCTCCTTGAAACAGGCTTGAAGTGTAAATGTTAAACATTTATGATGTGGGGTTTGCATTGTTATGATAATATTGTCATAGGTTCTTCCATGTCAGTTTCTGTTCTCTGATTTCATTTGCATTTCTTACCCCAGGATCCTAGATGCCATGGCTATAGGGGAATGGCTCCTGGTTATGGTCAAACCAAATAAATCTGGATCATTGCCTCTTCTCTTCTCTCAGTATTATTTAATTGGCCAGATTAATTTAATTATGATACTTAATTTAATTATGATAAACCTAACTGAAGATTAGAATGGAGTTAGCGGGATAAATGCCCCTGAAGAATTATTAGTACATTGCTTAGGCCTCTGTGCCTGACCTTGTGACATGCAGGTTTTGTCTGAAGGGCCTACTGATCACTTCATCTACAGGATGCAATGTCTTCTCTCTAGAAGATAGATCCCTTCCGATTCCCTCTTTAATTTGTATCCATGTATGTTTATAGTTTGCTTGTTTATTCATGTTGCCCATGCACATATCTTGCATTGTACTAGTCTTCCCCAGCTAATCACTTTGATAGCTGAGGTTTAGGGCATTTTCTGACTACCCAGAGTGAAAGTTTAATTAGATACCTCATCAGCTGCTGCGCTTGTAGTCTGACTTGTTAAAAATGCATACTCTACCATTATTATAAGGGTTGTGTAAACATAGATATTGCTTTGGACCTTTAAACTTTCTGATTAATCTATAGAAGAATTTTTCATATGGCACAAGTTTATCCCCAACAGATGGTTTATTAAATAAAAATCAGCTTTTAAACAAACATGCCACAATTATTTTAGTCTCTGCGGCAGAATTCGTACTGTTGATGAACCCCTAATTGGAATTTGGTTCTGGCAAGGAATGAAAAACAGAGACATACTGTGGGGACAGAATGCCAAAAATAGCACACTGAGCAATACAAAGGACCAGAGTAGTCCTATCTTGTTTTATTTAGGCCCCCTTTCTTTCCTTTCATATAGAGGAGACCATTTGGTCCCAGTATAATCCCAGTTTGTGGCCAGGAGATGGAAACACTAACGGGTATCCAAGCCACATCCAGGATGTCTGATGAGTTCTTTTCTGGGTGTGCTGGAATAAACAAGGTCCCAAGTTCATCTGCCCTTAAACACCTCTCCTTAATACCCAGAATTACCATTGCTAATGTATCTCTACAACTTCCCTGCTAAAACTCCAATAGTCTTCGAGAGGAATGTTATCAGTAGTAACATCAAAATGGCTAAAAATTATTTGACATTTGTTATATGATGGGTTCTGTGTTAAATGCTAGATATACATCATCTCATTTAATACTGTAAGTATTAAGCTCAGAGGCAAAACCTCTGAGGTCTATAAGATTATCTCTCTGGTTTGCAGATGAGAAAATAGAGATACACAGTGGCTAAACGACTCACTCAAGGTCAGGTAGCTAATACGTCATAGAGCTGGAATCAAAACCCAGCTCTGTTTGACTTCTAACCACTATACTATTAATCCGACACACATATGTCTGATCATTCAGCCATTAGTGCCCATTAATATATTAGGCTGGACTCAGTTACCAGATTAGCACTCACTCACCTCTGTGCCTGATTTAATGGCACACAGGACAGAGGGGTTTTAGAATGGGGTCCAAGTGTGGTGTGTGTGTGAGGGAGAGAGTGTGAATAGAAGGATAAGTCCACAGCAGTGTTCTACTCCTTATTGATTGAAGTGTAATACTAGAAAATCCAAGATGGTTGCAGCGAGGGACATTAGTAGGGGCATTATGAATATCCTTGAAGTTAGGTTTTATTTATGGTGATTTCTGATAAAGTGAATTTAGGGCTCAAAGACTGAAAACAGTGCAGACTCTTCCCTTTAAGCACTTCCTTTAAGCTGACTGCCTCATTGTTGGCTGCACTGAAATATGTAGTTTGAAAAATCTAGCTATGCTAGATACAGCCACCAGCCCTTGCTGGGGGGAAACAATGCATTCTCAGGTCCCAGGGGATGCTGCAGTGAAAGAACCCCAGGTGGTCTGCAAAATTATCAGCTTCTGAAAGGTAGCCTTTTCTCTGAGCTGGGGGCACCAGGCACACTTGTCTTCTAACTCACCATATGGCATGCGTTATTGGGCTGGGCTGCTCTGTTCAGTCTCTGGTGTGATGTGGCACTAAATGCTGTGGAATTATTTCCTTACTCAATTAAAAAAAATACCCTGCTCTAAATCCTCATCTGTTTCTCCCCACCAGCCCCCCTGTCAATCCTCTAGGCACTGCATGTATTTTCTGCTTTGCTTCTTGCTTGTTCTTTTTGCTTTTCTTTTTCTAAACCATTCCCCCTCTAACTTGAAAGTGCAGGAGAATGGAGCATGGCTGCACACATTGGGCCTGGATTCTCACAAAACCACTGATGTTTGAGATATGGCCATTCCTTTTCTGAGGAAGGCTTTTGGTTATTTCTTTCCAGCCATATTTTTCAGGATTCCACTCTGATTAGAGTTCCTGAAAGCAGCAAACAAAACAAAAAAGAAAAAAGAAACAAAAGACTGAAACCAAGGCACTCTATTAGGAGACCCATTGATTTTTTCTCTATAGCGCCTCACCTTCTGCTTAGTTCTGAGCCTTTAATCCCATCTGTCTCTGGTGGTGCTCACATGTTAGTTGTTCATATAATCACTTCCAATGTTTTTATCACACTGCTACCCTGCTCAGGAGTCTCCAAGTCTCCAAGTGTGTGGTACTTCCTGAATGTCCCCTACGCATCCTCCACAAAGCTTGAAAGTCCTAAGAATTGAATGGTGTCTCCTGAAGGCCCCAGTGAATAATGCAAATGGTTCCTGGGATACAACCTGCATGAATTTATGAGCATTGGTCTATCCAGAGTTTGCATCAGGATTACTTGGGGCGCCTGTTACAGTGCTTATTCCTGAACCCTATCCTAAGTCTACAGAACTAAAATTGCCTGTGTATTCATGCATGTGTGCAGCGGGGAGAAAGGAGTCAGGCCCAAGAAGCTGCATTTTAAAAATAAGCTCTTAGGCAGGGGTGCCTATGGTGGCTTAGTCGTTTAGGCATCCAACTCTTGATTTTGGCTTAGGTCATGATCTTAGGGTCATGAGATTGAGCCCCACGTAGGGCTCTGCACTTAGCATGAGTCTGCTTAAGATTCTGTCTCCGTTTTTTTCTCAACTGAGGGCTTCAGAGGGGAGGGGAGTGGGGGAATGGGATAGACTGCTGATGGGTAGTAAGGAGGGCACGTATTTCATGGTGTACTGGGTGTTATACGCAACTAATGAATCATCGAACTTTACATCAGAAACCAGGGATGTACTGTATGGTGACTAACATAATATAATAAAAAAACATTAAAAAAAAAGATTCTGTCTCCATCTCTCTCTGCCCCTCCCCTCCTGCTCTTTTTCTCTCTCCCTTTCTCTCTAAAAATAAATAAATAAAATCTTTTAAAAAAAGCTCCTCGGCAGTGCACACAGCAATTTGAGAACTTTTGTCACAAGGTTCTTAAGTAGGGAAGAACTATGATCAGATTTTTTTTTAAAGAACTTGTAACAATGTGGAGGTTTTCTGACCTGAGGCAAAGATTCAGATGGGAAAAGCAACTTAAAAAGCTGCTGTAGAGTGGGCAAAATAACAGGTCACCCGTGGCAAACCAATAGAAGGTTCTGCTTTTAGGTGTTAGGAAAGAAGTTGGAAGTCTGGAATAAATGGCTATAGTTTCTGAAATTCCACCTCAGGCCTCCCCCATAGAAGTTTGTGTCCTTTATTTAAAAACTATTTTAGAGGGGTGTTCATTCACCCTTGTCCATCACAAGGAAGGAGCTCACTTCTCCCATTTAAACCAGACCTACCATTGCATCTGTGTAAAGGATTGTGCTACTGAAGCAGTGGATCTAAGTAGTCCTTCTCAAAATGTGGTCCTCTGATCACCTGCATTAGAATCAGCTGAAATGCTTTCCAGGTGACACTGATACATAATAAATTGGAAAGGTAGTGTTCTATAGTGTTTGTATTCTTGCTCTTCCTGAGAAAGTCTTTGCCTCCATCTCTACCTGTGGAAATACTGCCCCTCTGTATAGTCCCAGCCTTCCCTGATCCACTTGCCCCAACCCCAACAGATGTAACCTTTTCTGTTGCTGTGAAGGTGGGAAATATGAGGAGACATCATGGCTGGGGTGCAGGGGAGGGTTGGGGAACACCGAGACTGGAGGTGTGGGAAGGACCCGGGGTTTGTCCTTAAAATTTCTGCAATTGAGTTGAAGTTACAAAATCTACAAGAATTTCAGGTAATTCTGATGACCACTGATGTTCAAGAGCCACTGCTTTAGGGTTGTCAAGGTGGCGCAATTAGGTGTCTGACTCTTGGTTTTGGTTCAGGTCCTGATCTCAGGGTCCTGGGATCCAGCCCCGCATCAAGCTCCCTGCTCAGCACAGAGTCTGCTTAAGATTCTCTCTGCCCCTGTCCCTCCCCCTGCCCTTCCCCCTGCTCTCTCACTCAAATAAATTAGTAAATATTTAAAAAACAACAACAAAACAAACTACTGTTTTAATGGATACACTGTACTTAGTTCATATGATCTCAAATTTTTGAAGCTGGTTTTATTTTCATGGTGTATTATCTCTTGGTGGATAGCACAGTGCTTATTTTTATTTACTCTTGGCTGAAGTATGGTTTTCTTTCATGTATCCTAAACCACTAGTTCACAAACTTCAGTGTGCATACAAATCAACTGAATATTTTGTTAAAATTCAGGTTGTGATTCAGTAGGTGTGGGGTGGAGCCTGAGGTTCTGCATTTCTTTCTTTCTTTTTTAATAATTAATTTTTAATTTGTTATATTAGTCACCATACAGTATATCCCCAGTTTTTGATGCAATGTTCCATGATTCATTATTTGCGTATAACACCCAGTGCACCATGCAATATGTGCCCTCCTTACTACCCATCACCAGTCTATCCCATTCCCCCACCCTCCTCCCCTCTGAGGCCCTCAGTTTGTTTCTCAGAGTCCATACTCTCTCATGCTTCATTCCCCCTTCTGATTACCCCCCCTTTCTTTATCCCTTTCTTCCCCTACCGATCTTCCTAGTTCTTATGTTCCATAGATGAGAGAAACCATATGATAATTGTCTTTCTGTGCTTGACTTATTTCACTTAACATTATCTCCTCCAGTGCCGTCCATGTTGCAGCAAATGTTGAGAACTCGTTCTTTCTGATAGCTGAGTAATATTCCATTGTATATATGGACCACAACTTCTTAATCCAGTCATCTGTTGAAGGGCATCTCGGTTCCTTCCACGCTTTGGCTATTGTGGATAATGCTGCTATGAACATTGGGGTGCATGTGGCCCTTCTCTTCCCTACGTCTGTATCTTTGGGGTAAATACCCAGTAGCGCACTGGCTGGATCACAGAGTAGCTCAATTTTTAACTTTTTGAGGGACCTTCACACTGTTTTCCAAAGTGGCAGTACCAACTTGCATTCCGACCAACAGTGTAAGAGGGATCCCCTTTCACCACATCCTCCCCAACATTTGTTGTTTCCTGCCTTGTCCATTTTTGCCATTCTAACTGGTGTAAGGTGGAATCCTAGTGTGGTTTTGATTTGAATTTCCCTGATGGCTAATGATTTTGAACATTTTTCATGTGTCTGTTAGCCATTTGTATGTCCTCATTGGAAAAGTGTCCATATCTTCTCCCCATTTTATGATTTATTTGTTTCTTGTGTATTGAGTTTGAGATGTTCTTTGTAGATCTTGGATACCAGTCTTTTATCTGTAGTGTCATTTGCAAATAACTTCTTCCATTCTGTGGGCTGCATCTTAGTTATTTTGACCATTTCCTTGGCTGTGCAGAAGCTTTTTATCTTGATGAAGTCCCACAAGCTCATTTTATCTTTTGTTTCTCTTGCCTTTGGAGATGTGTCATGAAAAAAGTTGCTGTGGCCGATGTCAAAGAGGTTGCAGCTGATGTTCTCCTCTAGGATTTTGATGGATTCCTGTCTCACATCAAGGTCTTTCATCCATTTGGAGTTGATCTTTGTGTATAGTGTGAGAGAGTGGTCAAATTTCATTCTTTTGCATATAGCTGTCCAATTTTCCCAGCACCATTTATTGAAGAGACTGTCTTTTTTTTTTAAAGATTTTTAAATTTATTGACAGAGATAGAGACAGCCAGCGAGAGAGGGAACATAAGCAGGGGGTGTGGGAGAGGAAGAAGCAGGCTCATAGCAGAGGAGCCTGATGTGGGGCTCGATCCCATAATGCCGGGATCACGCCCTGAGCCGAAGGCAGACGCTTAACCGCTTTGCCACCCAGGCGCCCCTGAAGAGACTGTCTTTTACCCACTGGATGTTTTTTCCTGCTTTGTCAAAAATTAGTTGCCCAAAGAGCAAAGGATCCATTTCTGGGTTCTCTATTCTGTTCCATTGGTCTATGTGTCTGTTTTTGTGCCAGGACCATGCTGTCTTGGTGATCACAGCTTTGTAGCGTAGCTTGAAATCTGGCAACGTGATGCCCCCAGCTTTTTTTTTTTTCCTTTTAAACATTTCCTTGGCAATTCAGGGCCTTTTCAGGTTCCACACAAAATTGAGGGCTGTTTGTAACAGTTCTTTGAAAAATGTCATTGGTATTTTGATCAGGATGGCATTCAAAGTGTACATTGCTCTGGGTAGTGTAGACATTTTAAGTATGTAATGCTTTTCCATCTTTTTGTGTCTTCTTCAATGTCTTTCAAGAGTGATTTGTAGTTTCTAGAATATAGGTCCTTTACATCTCTGGTTAAGTTAATTCCGAGATAACATATGATTTTTGGTGCTATTGTAAATGGAATGGATTCCCTAATTTCTCTTTCTTCAGTCTCATTTTTCATGTATAGAAATGCAACTGATTCTGAGCATTGATTTTGTATCCCGCCACATTACTGAATTGTTCTATAAGTTCTAGTAGTTTGGGGGTGGAGTCTTCTGGGTTTTCTATATAGAGTATCATGTCATCTGCGAAGAGACAGTTTGACTTCTTCTTTGCCGATTTGGATACCTTTTATCCCTTTTTGTTGTCTGATTGCTGTTGCAAGGACTTCTAGTACTATGTTGAATAATAATGACGAGAGTGGGCATCCTTGTCTTGTTCCTGATGTTAAAGGAAAGGCTTTCAGCTTTTCCCTGTTGAGAATGATATTCGCTGTAGGCTTTCATAGATGGCTCATAAAGAGATTGAGGAATGTACCCTCTATCCCTACACTCTGAAGGGTTTTAATCAGGAAAGGATGTTGTATTTTGTCAAATGCTTTTTCTGCATCAATTGAGAGGATCATATGGTTCTTGAATCTTTTCTTGTTAATATGATCTATCACACTGATCCATTTGCGAATGTTGAGCAACCTTGCATTCCAGGGATGAATCCCGCTTTCTCTTCATGGATAATCCTTTTAATGTACTTTTGGATCCTAGTAGCTAGGATTTTGTTGAAAATGTTGGCGTCCATATTCATCAGGGAAATCAGTCTGTAATTCTCCTTTTTGATGGGGTCTTTGCCTGGTTTGGGGATCAAGGTAATACTGGCCTCATAGAATGAGTTTGGTAGTTTTCCTTCTGTTTCTGTTTTTTGAAACAGCTTCAGGAGAATAGGTATTATTTCTTCTTTGAATGTTTGGTAGAATTCCCCGGGGAATCATCAGGCCCTGGAGTCTTGTTTTGGGGGAGGTTTTGATCACTGCTTCAATCTCTTCATAGTTAATTGGTCTGTTTAAGTCATCAATTTCTTCCTGTTTCAGTCTTGGTAGTTTATAGGTTTCAGGAAGGCATCCATTTCTTCCAGGTTGTTTAATTTATTGGCATAAAGCTGTTGATAAAATTCTCTAATGATCCTTCCTATTTCATTGGTGTTGGTTGTGATCTCTCCCCTTTCATTCATAATTTTATTATTTTGGGTCCTTTCTCTATTCTTTTGAATAAGTCTGGCCAGTGACTTATCGATCTTATTTATTCTTTCAAAGAACCAGCTTCTAGTTTTGTTTATCTGCTCTACTGTGTTCCTGGTTTCTAATTCATTGATCTCTGCTCTATCTTGATCACCTGCCTTCTCGTGTGTTGGTTAGGCCTGTTCTTCTGTTCAGCTCCAGCTTCTTGAGGTCAGAATATAAAAACTGCATTTTAGATTTTTCTGTTCTTTTGAGTGAGGCTTCGATGGCCATGTATTTCCCCCTTAGGATCGTCTTTGCAGTGTACCATATGTTTTGGACTGGTGTTTTTCATTTTCATTGGTCTGTAAAAATTGTTTAAACTGATTTTTAATTTCCTGGTTTACCCAATCATTCTTGAGCAGGATGGTTATTAGTTTAAAGTATTTAAGCTTCTTCCAAATTTTTCCTTGTGATTGAGTTCCAGTTTCAAAGCATTGTGGTCTGAGAAGATGCGGGATATCTCAGTCTTTTGATATCAGTTGAGACCTGTTTTGTGACCCAGTATATGGTCTATTTTGGAAAAAGTTTCACGTACATTCGAAAAGAGCAGTATTCTGTTGTTCTGGGGTGTAGTTTTTTTTTTTAATATTTTTTTAAATTATATTATGTTAGTCACCATACAGTACATCCCTGGTTTTTGATGTAACGTTCGATGATTCATTAGTTGCGTATAACACCCAGTGCACCATGCAATACGTGCCCTCCTTAATACCCATCACTAGCCTATCCTATTCCCCCACCCCCTCCCCTCTGAAGCCCGCAGTTTGTTTCTTGGAGTCCATAGTCTCTCATGCTTCATTCCCCCTTCTGATTACCCCCCCTTTCTTTATCCCTTCCTTCCCCTACCGATCTTCCTAGTTCTTATGTTCCATAGATGAGAGAAACCATATGATAATTGTGTTTCTCTGCTTGACTTATTTTACTTAGCATTATCTCCTCCAGTGGGGTGTGTGTTTCTATATATCTCTGAGATCCATCTGGTCCAGTGTGTGATTCAAAGCTCTTGTTTCTTTGTTGATTTTCGGCTTAGGCGATCTGTGTATTGTTGAGAGTGAAGTGTTGTGGTCCCCTACTATTAACGTATTTTTATCTATATATCTGCTTATTCTGGTTAAGAGTTGGCTTGTGTATCTAGCTGCTCCCTGTTGGGAGCATAGATATTTATAATTGTCATATCCACTTGTTGGATACATCCTTTAAGAATAATATAGTGTCCTTCTGTATCTCTAACTACTGTCTTTTTTTAAAATCTAATCTGTCTGATATGAGAATTGCTACCCCAGCTTTCTTTTGTGATCCATTGGCATGAAAAATGGTTTTCCATTCCTTCACTTTCTGTCTGGATGTTTCTTTAGGTTCAAAATGAGTCTCTTGTGAACAGCAAATGGATGGGTCATGTCTTTTTACCCAATCTGCATCCCTGTGTCATTTATAGCACATTTAGGTCCATTCACATTGAGAGTGATTATTGAGAGATATGATTTTAATCATGTCATGTTTCCTGTGAAGTCTTTGTTTCTATAGATTGTGACTTTCTGTTCTGTATCACTCTTGGGGCCTTTTTACTTTTATAGAACCCCCCTTAATATGGTTACGAATTCCTTCAGTTTCTGCCTATCCTGGAAGGTCCTTATCTCTCCATCGATTCTGAATGACAGCCTTGCTGGATAAAGGATCCTTGGCTGCATGTTCTTCTCAGATATAGCTTTGAAAGTACCCTTCCACCCTTCCTAGCCTGCCAGGTCTCTGTAGACAGGTCTGCCGTTATTCTGATATTTTCCCTCTATACGTAAAGATTTTCTTCCCCTGACTGCTTTCTAGACTGTATCTTTGGATCTAATATTTGTGAATTGCACTATGACATGACATGGTGTAGGTCTGTTCTCATTGACCTTGGGAAGGGTCCTCTCTGCCTCTTTGACACGAATGCTTGTTTCCTTTTCAGATTAGGGAGTTCTTGGGGCACCTGTGTGGCGCATTTAATCATCTGCCTTCGGCTCAGCACATGATCCCGGCATTGTGGGATCGAGCCCCACATCAGGCTTCTCTGCTGTGAGCCTGCTTCTTCCTCTCCCACACTACCCCTGCTTGTGTTCCCTCTCTCGCTGGCTGTCTCTATCTCTGTCAATATAAATATAAATCTTAAAAAAAAAAGATTAGGGGAGTTCTCAGCCACAATTTGTTCAAGTATCTCTTCCAGACCTCTCTCTTTCTCCCCCCTCTGGGATGCCGATGACTCTGACATTGGAACGTTTCATTGAGTCAGTAATCTCCCATAATCTACATTCTTGAGATTTGATTTTTTTGAGCCAAGTTTCTGTTTTAACTTTCTCTTCCTCATCCCATCCTCCATTCACTAATTCGTTCTTCTACCTCATTTACCCTGCCGTCAGAGTGTCTAGTTTAGACTGCATTTGATTCATAGCATTTTTAATTTCTGCCAGATTCACTCTCATTTCTGCCCTAGAAATTCTATATTCTCTAAATATTTTTCAAGCCTACACATCATCTTGACCATTGTTACTCTTTACTCCATTTCTGACAATTTGGTTATATCCTTATCCGTCATTTTTGTGGCAGGAGACAGACTCATTATCTTTTCTTTGGTGGGGATTTCTCCTCCTCATCATTCTGATGAGGAGAGCTTGCAGGGATGCCCAGAGCCCAAATTATTGACCAAGACTGAGGCAGTGTGCACTTGTTTTATAGGGACCTTGGGGATATGGGCTTCTTGATTTTTCAGCCTGCCTTCTGGGAGGGCCTGCTGTGCTGATACTCAGGCAACCCTGTTTGGGTAGAGTGCCCATTCCCCTAAAGGGTATGGGGTGGCACAATGTGAGCCAGTATTTCAGGGCTTTTTTCTCTGGCGGCTTTCCTGGCAGTTTTCTGTGACTCTTCTGAGAGTCAGAGCAGCATGGCCGTATCCTATCCTCTGTCTCAGAACAGAGAGATCACAGTCCACTCTCCATTGAGCTCTCCTGGCCACTTTAACTCTGTTCTGTCGGTGCTGCTAATAACCCTGCAGCATCCCGGTTGTGTGCCCCACAGCCGCTCTCCAGCTCTCACTTCCAGGCCAGCACGTCTCTGTCCTTTGTGCACTCCGCCAGCTGCCCCTGGTTCCATCTGTCTCCTGAGCTCCCTGTTTCAGTGTGGTTCGTGCATGCTCCGGATTGCTGGTTTTCAGTCTGGTCACACACTCCTGAGCTCCTGGTATCAGTCCAGTTCCAGTGAGTGCTCCAGAGCTCCAGTTTTCTGTCTGGTTACGTGCGCACTCCCAAGCTCTCGGTTTCAGTCTGTTCGACTGTGTGCTCCGGGCTCAGTTTTCAGTTTGGGTGCGCCGTATTCCGAGCTCGGTTTTACTCCGGTTCCAGTGAGCACTCTGGAGTTCCGGTTTTCAGTCTGGTGGCACGCATGTTCCCAGGCTCACAGTCTCAGTCTGCTCTGTCATGGGTGTTGGTCCGGGAGTCCGGCCCTCTCCCCGTGCAAGTGGCTACTGCTTCCTGGCGCCCTAGTGCGGCGGCTCCCTCCCCCTTCCATTTATCTTCCAATATCTGTGCCCAGATTCATGGCTCCCGCTTTGTACCTCAATATTCAGTGCTGGAGATGTTCATTTGTAGAGATCCAGATGTATCTTCCTGCATCTCAGGCTGATTCCCTGGGTTTTCAGGATGGTCTGGTAAATATCCAGCTCGACTCAGGGGACCAGCTGAGAAAGGGGTCCCCTATTCCTCTGCCATCTTTTCTCCTCCTTGCAGAAAGTGGTCGCTTTTCTGTTCATTGAGTTTCTGCTACTCTTTTCTTCATTCTCCAGTTGCATTCATAGGTATTCAAAATGGTTTGGTAGCTCTCTAGCTGAATTCCTGGGACCAGACAGACTTCAGGTCTTCTGCTCCTCCGCCATGTTGGAACCGGAACCGAGGTTCTGCATTTCTAACAAGCTCCCAAGTAATGCTGTTGCTGCTGGCCCATGGCCCAAACTTTGAGTGCAACTATCCTACACCATTTTTCCAAGTTTTAAAGATGTGCCACTAATTCAGGGATAGCAAATTCCAACTTTACTGGCTAGGCCAGTATGTAATTAAAGTATGTGAAACTATAAGAAGTGATGTGAATAGGGCATGATAGAACCTGTGAGCATTCAAGCACACATTTTTAAACCACATTGGCTGGCCAAATAGTCTACAAGGCACTTCCATCTGAGCAACTGATTTTTGCTCATACAACTATTTTAAAAATTTGTCAATAAGCATTTGTATTCCCATATACCCTTGGGTTTTTAGATTTCCACCACAATCCATTTTCACTCTTTTCCCCCTCTTAATTGGTACTGCTTGATGTAAATATTTTTAAAGTTTATTATTTTAAAGTGTGTGTCCTATATAAGCAACCAGGTTGTAACTCTTCAAGGGCAGGAACTGGGCCTTGTTTCTTTGTCCCCCTCAGTAATGTTTAGTTCAGTGTTCAGCTCACACTGGGCACACAGTCAGATGACTAATTGACTCACTCTCAGGACCAGGACTGTACTTTAGAAGACAAGTGAGTTCACTAGGATGACTGAGATAAGGGCCACAACCTATGTGATCAGCATACAGTTTCTCCTATTTTGAAGGGAAACCAGGATTTAAATTTTTTCCCGTATTAGAACACAGACCAGGCTTACTCCACTGCTATTGTTTTGAATTTAGCAGGGTGTGTTGTGTTTGCATCTTTTGGACTTACTTGGTCTGTTATTTTTCTGCTCTTCATTAAATGGGTTGTTGATATGTAAATAGACAAGTTACTATGCAAAATTGCCCTCATTTTCTTGTGAACTTTCTTCCTGCTGCTTGTGGAAAGGCATTATATTACTTCTCCACATTCAAGTATATTTTAAGTACTTCAGCTAAATTTTAAACCAATTTCAAAACTTGGAAGTGTACCATAAAAGAAAAATGATACAGATAAAATTAACTTGTTTTCAAAAATAGTTTCCTGTTTATTTATATGTATGCAAATATATCTGTATGTGGCATAGATATACACACACATTTTATGGCTTAAAGATTCAACTGGAGTTAATGATCATACACAGGGAAGAACTACTAGCAAATAATTAAGAACCTGTTAGGCTATTTTAAGTTATTTCTTAGCTTAAAGAGGAACTCTCCCTGACTGAAAATTGTGATTCTATAGACTATGAGCTGACCTTTGCTAGAAAAGAGGCTTCTCTTCAAATAAACAAAACAGTGTAGATGACTAGTCAACCAAAGTAGTGTAAACATCAACTGCATTGAATACTTTTGATTATGATTCTCTACTTGTTCGTTTGTTCAGCAACTATTGATTGATCAAAAAGCCATCTATGTGTCAGATGGAGTACTGGGCACAGATGAACAAGGGGTTATGATAGTGAAAAGACATTCATGTTTCTTACCTTCTTGAAACTTACATTAATCCCAAGTCGTATCATCAACTTGGGTGTATATGTGTCTTAGTCCCTTTGGGCTGCTTAACAAAAATATCATGGACAGAGTGGCTTAAACAAGAAATGTTTTCATAGTTCTGGAGGCTGGAAAGTCCAAGATCAAGGTGCTAGGAGTTTAGTATCTGGTAGAGCTCTCTTCCTGCTTCATAGATGGCCGTTTTCTTGCTGTAGCTTCACATGGCAGAAAGGGTGAAGGAACTCTCTGGGGTGTGTTTTATGAGAGCACTAGCCCCATTCACAAGGGTTCCACACTTATAACCTAATCACCTCTCAAATGCCCCACCTACTAATACTATCCCCTTGAGTCAGGTTTCAACACAAAATTTTGGGGAGGGACACAAAAATTCAGTCTATACCAATGTGTATTTGTATATTACGTAATCATAATAATCTTAGATATCTTCTTTATACGATCAAAGAATTATACAGTTGGACGATGCTTTAAAATGACATTTAATTTATTCCTTCATCCTTCAGGTACCTGGAGGAAGTTGTGTGTATGTTACAGCCATTCTGATTGATGAGCCCCACTCCTCTATCCTGGGCACTCATCATTCTGTCTACACACATATGACAGCTTTGAACTACAAGCACCGTGCACTTGTCTTATACTTTTTTGTCGTGCTGGGAGTTAACACATCTCTCTAAACAGTGAAGTCAGCCCTCAATCAAGAACTGGTAGGAACTGTTAGATAAATACCCCAACTCTCTCCCCTTCAGTTGGGATAACTCGGAGGCATGTTATACACTATCTTGGAGAAGGTTCCTCAGGGGGATTTTGAGCTTCAAGTTATCCACAGTGGTGATCTGCTCAGTAATGACTGTATATCCAGCTTCCTTCTCTTCCCTGCAGCACTTTTCTATTTTCCTTCTAGTGTTTCCTGGGATCATCCTCCAAATACACCACTTGTATCACATTCTTGTCTCAGGGTTAGCTTTTGGGGAACCCAAACTAAGTCACCAGTTAACCCTTGGCTATCAAGTTTACACAACGGAATTATATATTCAAGGGCAAATTTATTTTGAAAATCATATGTAATGTAAACTACATCAGTATTATTCATAGACAAATATAAAAGTACATTGTTTATTTTTGTCAAACATTTAGGTCACAAATTAGCTAATTAAGTGTATTTGGAGAAGCTACTTTATCTTTGAGAAAAAGTAAAATTCATTCTAGTTTGGATAATAGAACTCCACTTTTGGTTGGGCAATTTCACTGGAATTTTCAGAAAACCAACTGGTACCCTTTGGGGTGCCTGGGTGGTACAGTCAGTTAAGCATCAGATTCTTGGTTTTGGCTCAGGATGTGATCTCAGGGCCATGAGATTGAGCCCTGAATTGGGCTCCATTCTTGTCATGGAGTCTGCTTGAGATTCTCTCTCCCTCTCCCTCTGTCCCTCCTGCTTTGTGTATTCTCTCTCTCTCAAATAAATAAATAAATAAATAAATAAATAAATAAATAAATATTTAAAAAGAAAGCAATTGGCACCTTTTAAAGATTATGAAATCTTGTTTTAGGATTTGGCTACCTCTTTTAATTTCTTCTCACCCCTTTCTACCCCCATAACCCAGGTCTTCCTGGGATAGAGTGTTGAGCTGGGTGGTTACAACATAACCTCTTCTTTGTTTCATTTTCTGTTGTCTTTTGTTGCTGTTTTCTGTCATCTGCAACTATTTCTGTTTTTCTTATCTTGAATGGAATCTTACCCCTAGATTTATAGACATGTTCAGAATTTCCCTTTGCAGTCTCATAAACACACTGCATATATTTCTCTCTTCCTTTATTGGTGGTGAGGAAGTCATCTGATTTTATCAGACTTAGAGCATTCCAGTCTATAAGATAATATAATGTGGAAAATGAAAACAGACAAGCAACAAAACTGTTGGGCTTATGGTAGGACTGAAGACTTATAACATGAACTTTTTAGCATGGAATGTACAGAGTATAAAAGTTCATGTTATATACACCATAAACAATATTTCAATTGACCCAGCTGTCTGTTTTCATTTCCCATTATGTATTCATGTTTAAATCTGG
>NW_024423319.1:22090351-22098919 GCF_017311325.1 Ursus maritimus
TGATTTTGTATCCCGCCACATTACTGAATTGCTCTATAACTTCTAAAGGTTTGGGAGTGGATTCTTTTGGGTTTTCCATATCGAGTATCATGTCATCTGAGAAGAGAGATAGTTTGACTTCTTCTTTGCCGATTTGGATACCTTTTATCCCTTTTTGTTGTCTGATTGCTGTTGCAAGGACTTCTAGTACTATGTTGAATAATAATGACGAGAGTGGGCATCCTTGTCTTGTTCCTGATGTTAAAGGAAAGGCTTTCAGCTTTTCCCTGTTGAGAATGATATTCGCTGTAGGCTTTCATAGATGGCTCATAAAGAGATTGAGGAATGTACCCTCTATCCCTACACTCTGAAGGGTTTTAATCAGGAAAGGATGTTGTATTTTGTCAAATGCTTTTTCTGCATCAATTGAGAGGATCATATGGTTCTTGAATCTTTTCTTGTTAATATGATCTATCACACTGATCCATTTGCGAATGTTGAGCAACCTTGCATTCCAGGGATGAATCCCGCTTTCTCTTCATGGATAATCCTTTTAATGTACTTTTGGATCCTAGTAGCTAGGATTTTGTTGAAAATGTTGGCGTCCATATTCATCAGGGAAATCAGTCTGTAATTCTCCTTTTTGATGGGGTCTTTGCCTGGTTTGGGGATCAAGGTAATACTGGCCTCATAGAATGAGTTTGGTAGTTTTCCTTCTGTTTCTGTTTTTTGAAACAGCTTCAGGAGAATAGGTATTATTTCTTCTTTGAATGTTTGGTAGAATTCCCCGGGGAATCATCAGGCCCTGGAGTCTTGTTTTGGGGGAGGTTTTGATCACTGCTTCAATCTCTTCATAGTTAATTGGTCTGTTTAAGTCATCAATTTCTTCCTGTTTCAGTCTTGGTAGTTTATAGGTTTCAGGAAGGCATCCATTTCTTCCAGGTTGTTTAATTTATTGGCATAAAGCTGTTGATAAAATTCTCTAATGATCCTTCCTATTTCATTGGTGTTGGTTGTGATCTCTCCCCTTTCATTCATAATTTTATTATTTTGGGTCCTTTCTCTATTCTTTTGAATAAGTCTGGCCAGTGACTTATCGATCTTATTTATTCTTTCAAAGAACCAGCTTCTAGTTTTGTTTATCTGCTCTACTGTGTTCCTGGTTTCTAATTCATTGATCTCTGCTCTATCTTGATCACCTGCCTTCTCGTGTGTTGGTTAGGCCTGTTCTTCTGTTCAGCTCCAGCTTCTTGAGGTCAGAATATAAAAACTGCATTTTAGATTTTTCTGTTCTTTTGAGTGAGGCTTCGATGGCCATGTATTTCCCCCTTAGGATCGTCTTTGCAGTGTACCATATGTTTTGGACTGGTGTTTTTCATTTTCATTGGTCTGTAAAAATTGTTTAAACTGATTTTTAATTTCCTGGTTTACCCAATCATTCTTGAGCAGGATGGTTATTAGTTTAAAGTATTTAAGCTTCTTCCAAATTTTTCCTTGTGATTGAGTTCCAGTTTCAAAGCATTGTGGTCTGAGAAGATGCGGGATATCTCAGTCTTTTGATATCAGTTGAGACCTGTTTTGTGACCCAGTATATGGTCTATTTTGGAAAAAGTTTCACGTACATTCGAAAAGAGCAGTATTCTGTTGTTCTGGGGTGTAGTTTTTTTTTTTAATATTTTTTTAAATTATATTATGTTAGTCACCATACAGTACATCCCTGGTTTTTGATGTAACGTTCGATGATTCATTAGTTGCGTATAACACCCAGTGCACCATGCAATACGTGCCCTCCTTAATACCCATCACTAGCCTATCCTATTCCCCCACCCCCCTCCCCTCTGAAGCCCGCAGTTTGTTTCTTGGAGTCCATAGTCTCTCATGCTTCATTCCCCCTTCTGATTACCCCCCCTTTCTTTATCCCTTCCTTCCCCTACCGATCTTCCTAGTTCTTATGTTCCATAGATGAGAGAAACCATATGATAATTGTGTTTCTCTGCTTGACTTATTTTACTTAGCATTATCTCCTCCAGTGGGGTGTGTGTTTCTATATATCTCTGAGATCCATCTGGTCCAGTGTGTGATTCAAAGCTCTTGTTTCTTTGTTGATTTTCGGCTTAGGCGATCTGTGTATTGTTGAGAGTGAAGTGTTGTGGTCCCCTACTATTAACGTATTTTTATCTATATATCTGCTTATTCTGGTTAAGAGTTGGCTTGTAGTTCAGCTGCTCCCTGTTGGGAGCATAAATTTATAATTGTCATATCCACTTGTTGGATACATCCTTTAAGAATAATATAGTGTCCTTCTGTATCTCTAACTACTGTCTTTTTTTAAAATCTAATCTGTCTGATATGAGAATTGCTACCCCAGCTTTCTTTTGTGATCCATTGGCATGAAAAATGGTTTTCCATTCCTTCACTTTCTGTCTGGATGTTTCTTTAGGTTCAAAATGAGTCTCTTGTGAACAGCAAATGGATGGGTCATGTCTTTTTACCCAATCTGCATCCCTGTGTCATTTATAGCACATTTAGGTCCATTCACATTGAGAGTGATTATTGAGAGATATGATTTTAATCATGTCATGTTTCCTGTGAAGTCTTTGTTTCTATAGATTGTGACTTTCTGTTCTGTATCACTCTTGGGGCCTTTTTACTTTTATAGAACCCCCCTTAATATGGTTACGAATTCCTTCAGTTTCTGCCTATCCTGGAAGGTCCTTATCTCTCCATCGATTCTGAATGACAGCCTTGCTGGATAAAGGATCCTTGGCTGCATGTTCTTCTCAGATATAGCTTTGAAAGTACCCTTCCACCCTTCCTAGCCTGCCAGGTCTCTGTAGACAGGTCTGCCGTTATTCTGATATTTTCCCTCTATACGTAAAGATTTTCTTCCCCTGACTGCTTTCTAGACTGTATCTTTGGATCTAATATTTGTGAATTGCACTATGACATGACATGGTGTAGGTCTGTTCTCATTGACCTTGGGAAGGGTCCTCTCTGCCTCTTTGACACGAATGCTTGTTTCCTTTTCAGATTAGGGAGTTCTTGGGGCACCTGTGTGGCGCATTTAATCATCTGCCTTCGGCTCAGCACATGATCCCGGCATTGTGGGATCGAGCCCCACATCAGGCTTCTCTGCTGTGAGCCTGCTTCTTCCTCTCCCACACTACCCCTGCTTGTGTTCCCTCTCTCGCTGGCTGTCTCTATCTCTGTCAATATAAATATAAATCTTAAAAAAAAAAGATTAGGGGAGTTCTCAGCCACAATTTGTTCAAGTATCTCTTCCAGACCTCTCTCTTTCTCCCCCCTCTGGGATGCCGATGACTCTGACATTGGAACGTTTCATTGAGTCAGTAATCTCCCATAATCTACATTCTTGAGATTTGATTTTTTTGAGCCAAGTTTCTGTTTTAACTTTCTCTTCCTCATCCCATCCTCCATTCACTAATTCGTTCTTCTACCTCATTTACCCTGCCGTCAGAGTGTCTAGTTTAGACTGCATTTGATTCATAGCATTTTTAATTTCTGCCAGATTCACTCTCATTTCTGCCCTAGAAATTCTATATTCTCTAAATATTTTTCAAGCCTACACATCATCTTGACCATTGTTACTCTTTACTCCATTTCTGACAATTTGGTTATATCCTTATCCGTCATTTTTGTGGCAGGAGACAGACTCATTATCTTTTCTTTGGTGGGGATTTCTCCTCCTCATCATTCTGATGAGGAGAGCTTGCAGGGATGCCCAGAGCCCAAATTATTGACCAAGACTGAGGCAGTGTGCACTTGTTTTATAGGGACCTTGGGGATATGGGCTTCTTGATTTTTCAGCCTGCCTTCTGGGAGGGCCTGCTGTGCTGATACTCAGGCAACCCTGTTTGGGTAGAGTGCCCATTCCCCTAAAGGGTATGGGGTGGCACAATGTGAGCCAGTATTTCAGGGCTTTTTTCTCTGGCGGCTTTCCTGGCAGTTTTCTGTGACTCTTCTGAGAGTCAGAGCAGCATGGCCGTATCCTATCCTCTGTCTCAGAACAGAGAGATCACAGTCCACTCTCCATTGAGCTCTCCTGGCCACTTTAACTCTGTTCTGTCGGTGCTGCTAATAACCCTGCAGCATCCCGGTTGTGTGCCCCACAGCCGCTCTCCAGCTCTCACTTCCAGGCCAGCACGTCTCTGTCCTTTGTGCACTCCGCCAGCTGCCCCTGGTTCCATCTGTCTCCTGAGCTCCCTGTTTCAGTGTGGTTCGTGCATGCTCCGGATTGCTGGTTTTCAGTCTGGTCACACACTCCTGAGCTCCTGGTATCAGTCCAGTTCCAGTGAGTGCTCCAGAGCTCCAGTTTTCTGTCTGGTTACGTGCGCACTCCCAAGCTCTCGGTTTCAGTCTGTTCGACTGTGTGCTCCGGGCTCAGTTTTCAGTTTGGGTGCGCCGTATTCCGAGCTCGGTTTTACTCCGGTTCCAGTGAGCACTCTGGAGTTCCGGTTTTCAGTCTGGTGGCACGCATGTTCCCAGGCTCACAGTCTCAGTCTGCTCTGTCATGGGTGTTGGTCCGGGAGTCCGGCCCTCTCCCCGTGCAAGTGGCTACTGCTTCCTGGCGCCCTAGTGCGGCGGCTCCCTCCCCCTTCCATTTATCTTCCAATATCTGTGCCCAGATTCATGGCTCCCGCTTTGTACCTCAATATTCAGTGCTGGAGATGTTCATTTGTAGAGATCCAGATGTATCTTCCTGCATCTCAGGCTGATTCCCTGGGTTTTCAGGATGGTCTGGTAAATATCCAGCTCGACTCAGGGGACCAGCTGAGAAAGGGGTCCCCTATTCCTCTGCCATCTTTTCTCCTCCTTGCAGAAAGTGGTCGCTTTTCTGTTCATTGAGTTTCTGCTACTCTTTTCTTCATTCTCCAGTTGCATTCATAGGTATTCAAAATGGTTTGGTAGCTCTCTAGCTGAATTCCTGGGACCAGACAGACTTCAGGTCTTCTGCTCCTCCGCCATGTTGGAACCGGAACCGAGGTTCTGCATTTCTAACAAGCTCCCAAGTAATGCTGTTGCTGCTGGCCCATGGCCCAAACTTTGAGTGCAACTATCCTACACCATTTTTCCAAGTTTTAAAGATGTGCCACTAATTCAGGGATAGCAAATTCCAACTTTACTGGCTAGGCCAGTATGTAATTAAAGTATGTGAAACTATAAGAAGTGATGTGAATAGGGCATGATAGAACCTGTGAGCATTCAAGCACACATTTTTAAACCACATTGGCTGGCCAAATAGTCTACAAGGCACTTCCATCTGAGCAACTGATTTTTGCTCATACAACTATTTTAAAAATTTGTCAATAAGCATTTGTATTCCCATATACCCTTGGGTTTTTAGATTTCCACCACAATCCATTTTCACTCTTTTCCCCCTCTTAATTGGTACTGCTTGATGTAAATATTTTTAAAGTTTATTATTTTAAAGTGTGTGTCCTATATAAGCAACCAGGTTGTAACTCTTCAAGGGCAGGAACTGGGCCTTGTTTCTTTGTCCCCCTCAGTAATGTTTAGTTCAGTGTTCAGCTCACACTGGGCACACAGTCAGATGACTAATTGACTCACTCTCAGGACCAGGACTGTACTTTAGAAGACAAGTGAGTTCACTAGGATGACTGAGATAAGGGCCACAACCTATGTGATCAGCATACAGTTTCTCCTATTTTGAAGGGAAACCAGGATTTAAATTTTTTCCCGTATTAGAACACAGACCAGGCTTACTCCACTGCTATTGTTTTGAATTTAGCAGGGTGTGTTGTGTTTGCATCTTTTGGACTTACTTGGTCTGTTATTTTTCTGCTCTTCATTAAATGGGTTGTTGATATGTAAATAGACAAGTTACTATGCAAAATTGCCCTCATTTTCTTGTGAACTTTCTTCCTGCTGCTTGTGGAAAGGCATTATATTACTTCTCCACATTCAAGTATATTTTAAGTACTTCAGCTAAATTTTAAACCAATTTCAAAACTTGGAAGTGTACCATAAAAGAAAAATGATACAGATAAAATTAACTTGTTTTCAAAAATAGTTTCCTGTTTATTTATATGTATGCAAATATATCTGTATGTGGCATAGATATACACACACATTTTATGGCTTAAAGATTCAACTGGAGTTAATGATCATACACAGGGAAGAACTACTAGCAAATAATTAAGAACCTGTTAGGCTATTTTAAGTTATTTCTTAGCTTAAAGAGGAACTCTCCCTGACTGAAAATTGTGATTCTATAGACTATGAGCTGACCTTTGCTAGAAAAGAGGCTTCTCTTCAAATAAACAAAACAGTGTAGATGACTAGTCAACCAAAGTAGTGTAAACATCAACTGCATTGAATACTTTTGATTATGATTCTCTACTTGTTCGTTTGTTCAGCAACTATTGATTGATCAAAAAGCCATCTATGTGTCAGATGGAGTACTGGGCACAGATGAACAAGGGGTTATGATAGTGAAAAGACATTCATGTTTCTTACCTTCTTGAAACTTACATTAATCCCAAGTCGTATCATCAACTTGGGTGTATATGTGTCTTAGTCCCTTTGGGCTGCTTAACAAAAATATCATGGACAGAGTGGCTTAAACAAGAAATGTTTTCATAGTTCTGGAGGCTGGAAAGTCCAAGATCAAGGTGCTAGGAGTTTAGTATCTGGTAGAGCTCTCTTCCTGCTTCATAGATGGCCGTTTTCTTGCTGTAGCTTCACATGGCAGAAAGGGTGAAGGAACTCTCTGGGGTGTGTTTTATGAGAGCACTAGCCCCATTCACAAGGGTTCCACACTTATAACCTAATCACCTCTCAAATGCCCCACCTACTAATACTATCCCTTGAGTCAGGTTTCAACACAAAATTTTGGGGAGGGACACAAAAATTCAGTCTATACCAATGTGTATTTGTATATTACAGTAATCATAATAATCTTAGATATCTTCTTTATACGATCAAAGAATTATACAGGTTGGACGATGCTTTAAAATGACATTTAATTTATTCCTTCATCCTTCAGGTACCTGGAGGAAGTTGTGTGTATGTTACAGCCATTCTGATTGATGAGCCCCACTCCTCTATCCTGGGCACTCATCATTCTGTCTACACACATATGACAGCTTTGAACTACAAGCACCGTGCACTTGTCTTATACTTTTTTGTCGTGCTGGGAGTTAACACATCTCTCTCAAACAGTGAAGTCAGCCCTCAATCAAGAACTGGTAGGAACTGTTAGATAAATACCCCAACTCTCTCCCTTCAGTTGGGATAACTCGGAGGCATGTTATACACTATCTTGGAGAAGGTTCCTCAGGGGGATTTTGAGCTTCAAGTTATCCACAGTGGTGATCTGCTCAGTAATGACTGTATATCCAGCTTCCTTCTCTTCCCTGCAGCACTTTTCTATTTTCCTTCTAGTGTTTCCTGGGATCATCCTCCAAATACACCACTTGTATCACATTCTTGTCTCAGGGTTAGCTTTTGGGGGAACCCAAACTAAGTCACCAGTTAACCCTTGGCTATCCAAGTTTACACAACGGAATTATATATTCAAGGGCAAATTTATTTTGAAAATCATATGTAATGTAAACTACATCAGTATTATTCATAGACAAATATAAAGTACATTGTTTATTTTTGTCAAACATTTAGGTCACACTAATTAGCTAATTAAGTGTATTTGGAGAGCTCTTTATCTTTGAGAAAAAGTAAAATTCATTTAGTTTGGATAATAGAACTCCACTTTTGGTTGGGCAATTTCACTGGAATTTTCAGAAAACCAACTGGTACCCTTGGGGTGCCTGGGTGGTACAGTCAGTTAAGCATCAGATTCTTGGTTTTGGCTCAGGATGTGATCTCAGGGCCATGAGATTGAGCCCTGAATTGGGCTCCATTCTTGTCATGGAGTCTGCTTGAGATTCTCTCTCCCTCTCCCTCTGTCCCTCCTGCTTGTGTATTCTCTCTCTCTCAAATAAATAAATAAATAAATAAATAAATAAATAAATAAATATTTAAAAAGAAAGCAATTGGCACCTTTTAAGATTATGAAATCTTGTTTTAGGATTTGGCTACCTCTTTTAATTTCTTCTCACCCCTTTCTACCCCCATAACCCAGGTCTTCCTGGGATAGAGTGTTGAGCTGGGTGGTTTACAACATAACCTCTTCTTTGTTTCATTTTCTGTTGTCTTTTGTTGCTGTTTTCTGTCATCTGCAACTATTTCTGTTTTTCTCATCTTGAATGGAATCTTACCCCTAGATTTATAGACATGTTCAGAATTTCCCTTTGCAGTCTCATAAACACACTGCATATATTTCTCTCTTCCTTTATTGGTGGTGAGGAAGTCATCTGATTTTATCAGACTTAGAGCATTCCAGTCTATAAGATAATATAATGTGGAAAATGAAAACAGACAAGCAACAAAACTGTTGGGCTTATGGTAGGACTGAAGACTTATAACATGAACTTTTTAGCATGGAATGTACAGAGTATAAAAGTTCATGTTATATACACCATAAACAATATTTCAATTGACCCAGCTGTCTGTTTTCATTTCCCATTATGTATTCATGTTTAAATCTGG
>NW_024423319.1:22098929-22113959 GCF_017311325.1 Ursus maritimus
AGAATTCCCCGGGGAATCATCAGGCCCTGGAGTCTTGTTTTGGGGGAGGTTTTGATCACTGCTTCAATCTCTTCATAGTTAATTGGTCTGTTTAAGTCATCAATTTCTTCCTGTTTCAGTCTTGGTAGTTTATAGGTTTCAGGAAGGCATCCATTTCTTCCAGGTTGTTTAATTTATTGGCATAAAGCTGTTGATAAAATTCTCTAATGATCCTTCCTATTTCATTGGTGTTGGTTGTGATCTCTCCCCTTTCATTCATAATTTTATTATTTTGGGTCCTTTCTCTATTCTTTTGAATAAGTCTGGCCAGTGACTTATCGATCTTATTTATTCTTTCAAAGAACCAGCTTCTAGTTTTGTTTATCTGCTCTACTGTGTTCCTGGTTTCTAATTCATTGATCTCTGCTCTAATCTTGATCACCTGCCTTCTCGTGTGTTGGTTAGGCCTGTTCTTCTGTTCCAGCTCCAGCTTCTTGAGGTCAGAATATAAAAACTGCATTTTAGATTTTTCTGTTCTTTTGAGTGAGGCTTCGATGGCCATGTATTTCCCCCTTAGGATCGTCTTTGCAGTGTACCATATGTTTTGGACTGGTGTTTTTCATTTTCATTGGTCTGTAAAAATTGTTTAAACTGATTTTTAATTTCCTGGTTTACCCAATCATTCTTGAGCAGGATGGTTATTAGTTTCCAAGTATTTGAGCTTCTTCCAAATTTTTCCTTGTGATTGAGTTCCAGTTTCAAAGCATTGTGGTCTGAGAAGATGCCGGGAATTATCTCAGTCTTTTGATATCAGTTGAGACCTGTTTTGTGACCCAGTATATGGTCTATTTTGGAAAAAGTTTCACGTACATTCGAAAAGAACGAGTATTCTGTTGTTCTGGGGTGTAGTTTTTTTTTTTTAATATTTTTTTAAATTATATTATGTTAGTCACCATACAGTACATCCCTGGTTTTTGATGTAACGTTCGATGATTCATTAGTTGCGTATAACACCCAGTGCACCATGCAATACGTGCCCTCCTTACTACCCATAACCAGCCTATCCCATTCTCCCACCCCCCTCCCCTCTGAAGCCCGCAGTTTGTTTCCTCTCTTGGAGTCCATAGTCTCTCATGCTTCATTCCCCTTCTGATTACCCCTTTCTTTATCCCTTCCTTCCCTACCGATCTTCCTAGTTCTTATGTTCCATAGATGAGAGAAACCATATGATAATTGTGTTTCTCTGCTTGACTTATTTTACTTAGCATTATCTCCTCCAGTGGGGTGTAGTGTTCTATATATATCTATGAGATCCATCTGGTCCAGTGTGTGATTCAAAGCTCTTGTTTCTTTGTTGATTTTCGGCTTAGGCGATCTGTGTATTGTTGAGAGTGAAGTGTTGTGGTCCCCTACTATTAACGTATTTTTATCTATATATCTGCTTATTCTGGTTAAGAGTTGGCTTGTAGCCTAGCTGCTCTCCCTGTTGGGAGCATAGATATTTATAATTGTCATATCCACTTGTTGGATACATCCTTTAAGAATAATATAGTGTCCTTCTGTATCTCTAACTACTGTCTTTTTTTAAAATCTAATCTGTCTGATATGAGAATTGCTACCCCAGCTTTCTTTTGTGATCCATTGGCATGAAAAATGGTTTTCCATTCCTTCACTTTCTGTCTGGATGTTTCTTTAGGTTCAAAATGAGTCTCTTGTAGACAGCAAATGGATGGGTCATGTCTTTTTACCCAATCTGCATCCCTGTGTCATTTATGGGAGCATTTAGGCCATTCACATTGAGAGTGATTATTGAGAGATATGATTTTAATCATGTCATGTTTCCTGTGAAGTCTTTGTTTCTATAGATTGTGACTTTCTGTTCTGTATCACTCTTGGGGCCTTTTTACTTTTATAGAACCCCCCTTAATATGGTTACGAATTCCTTCAGTTTCTGCCTATCCTGGAAGGTCCTTATCTCTCCATCGATTCTGAATGACAGCCTTGCTGGATAAAGGATCCTTGGCTGCATGTTCTTCTCAGATATAGCTTTGAAAGTACCCTTCCAACCCTTCCTAGCCTGCCAGGTCTCTGTAGACAGGTCTGCCGTTATTCTGATATTTTCCCTCTATACGTAAAGATTTTCTTCCCCTGACTGCTTTCTAGACTGTATCTTTGGATCTAATATTTGTGAATTGCACTATGACATGACATGGTGTAGGTCTGTTCTCATTGACCTTGGGAAGGGTCCTCTCTGCCTCTTTGACACGAATGCTTGTTTCCTTTTCAGATTAGGGGAGTTCTTGGGGCACCTGTGTGGCGCAGTTATTAATCATCTGCCTTCGGCTCAGCACATGATCCCGGCATTGTGGGATCGAGCCCCACATCAGGCTTCTCTGCTATGAGCCTGCTTCTTCCTCTCCCACTACCCCTGCTTGTGTTCCCTCTCTCGCTGGCTGTCTCTATCTCTGTCAAATAAATAAATAAAATCTTAAAAAAAAAAGATTAGGGGAGTTCTCAGCCACAATTTGTTCAAGTATCTCTTCCAGACCTCTCTCTTTCTCCACCCCCTCTGGGATGCCGATGACTCTGACATTGGAACGTTTCATTGAGTCAGTAATCTCCCATAATCTACATTCTTGAGATTTGATTTTTTTGAGCCAAGTTTCTGTTTTAACTTTCTCTTCTACCATCCCATCCTCCAATTCACTAATTCGTTCTTCTACCTCATTTACCCTGGCCGTCAGAGTGTCTAGTTTAGACTGCATTTGATTCATAGCATTTTTAATTTCTGCCAGATTCACTCTCATTTCTGCCCTTAGAGATTCTATATTCTCATTAATATTTTTTTCAAGCCTACACATCATCTTGACCATTGTTACTCTTTACTCCATTTCTGACAATTTGGTTATATCCTTATCCGTCATTTTTGTAGCAGAGGCCACAGACTCATTATCTTTTCTTTGGTGGGGGGGATTTCTCCTCCTCATCATTCTGATGAGGAGAGCTTGCAGGGATGCCCAGAGCCCAAATTATTGACCAAGACTGAGGCAGTGTGCACTTGTTTTATAGGGACCTTAGGGATATGGGCTTCTTGATTTTTCAGCCTGCCTTCTGGGGGAGGGGCCTGCTGTGCTGATACTCAGGCAACCCTGTTTGGGTAGAGTCGCCCATTCCCCTGCAAGGGGGGTATGGGGTGGGCACAATGTGAGCCAGTATTTCAGGGCTTTTGTTCTCTGGCGGCTTTCCCTGGCAGTTTTCTGTGACTCTTCTGAGAGTCAGAGCAGCAGTGGCCGTATCCTATCCTCTGTCTCAGAACAGAGAGATCACAGTCCACTCTCCATTGAGCTCTCCTGGCCACTTTAACTCTGTTCTGTCGGTGCTGCTAATAACCCTGCAGCATCCCGGGTTGTGTGCCCCACAGCCGCTCTCCCAGCTCTCACTTCCAGGCCAGCACGTCTCTGTCCTTTGTGCTTCTAACACCGCCAGCTGCCCCTGGTTCCCACGTGTGCTCCTGAGCTCCCTGTTTCAGTGTGGTTCGTGCATGCTCCGGATTGCTGGTTTTCAGTCTGGTCACACACTCCTGAGCTCCTGGTATCAGTCCAGTTCCAGTGAGTGCTCCAGAGCTCCAGTTTTCTGTCTAGTTACGTGCGCACTCCCAAGCTCTCGGTTTCAGTCTAGTTCGACTGTGTGCTCCGGAGCTCCAGTTTTCAGTTTGGGTGCGCACGTATTCCCGAGCTCCCGGTTTTACTCCGGTTCCAGTGAGCACTCTGGAGTTCCGGTTTTCAGTCTGGTGGCACGCATGTTCCCAGGCTCACAGTCTCAGTCTGCTCTGTCATGGGTGTTGGTCCGGGAGTCCGGCCCTCTCCCCCGTGCAAGTGGCTACTGCTTCCTGGCGCCCGAGTGCGGCGGCTCCCTCCCCCTTCCATTTATCTTCCAATATCTGTGCCCAGATTCATGGCTCCCCGCTTTGTACCTCAATATTCAGTGCTGGAGATGTTCATTTGTAGAGAGATCCAGATGTATCTTCCTGCATCTCAGGCTGATTCCCTGGGTTTTCAGGATGGTCTGGTAAATATCCAGCTCGACTCAGGGGACCAGCTGAGAAAGGGGTCCCCTATTCCTCTGCCATCTTTTCTCCTCCTTGCAGAAAGTGGTCGCTTTTCTGTTCATTGAGTTTCTGCTACTCTTTTCTTCATTCTCCAGTTGCATTCATAGGTATTCAAAATGGTTTGGTAGCTCTCTAGCTGAATTCCTGGGACCAGACGAACTTCAGGTCTTCTGCTCCTCCGCCATGTTGGAACCGGAACCGAGGTTCTGCATTTCTAACAAGCTCCCAAGTAATGCTGTTGCTGCTGGCCCATGGCCCACAACTTTGAGTAGCAATATCCTACACCATTTTTCCAAGTTTTAAAGATGTGCCACTAATTCAGGGATAGCAAATTCCAACTTTACTGGCTAGGCCAGTATGTAATTGTAAGTATGTGAAACTATAAGAAGTGATGTGAATAGGGCATGATAGAACCTGTAGGCATTCAAGCACACATTTTTAAACCACATTGGGCTGGCCAAATAGTCTACAAGGCACTTCCATCTGAGGCAACTGATTTTTGCTCATACAACTATTTTAAAAATTTGTCAATAAGCATTTGTATTCCCATATACCCATTTTATGGGTTTTTAGATTTCCACCACAATCCATTTTCACTCTTTTCCCCCTCTTAATTGGTACTGCTTGATGTAAATATTTTTAAAGTTTATTATTTTAAAGTGTGTGTCCTATATAAGCAACCAGGTTGTAACTCTTCAAGGGCAGGAACTGGGCCTTGTTTCTTTTGTCCCCCCTCAGTAATGTTTAGTTCAGTGTTCAGCTCACACTGGGCACACAGTCACAGATGACTAATTGACTCACTCTCAGGACCAGGACTGTACTTTAGAAGACAAGTGAGTTCACTAGGATGACTGAGATAAGGGCCACAACCTATGTGATCAGCATACAGTTTCTCCTATTTTGAAGAAGGGAAACCAGGATTTAAATTTTTTTTCCCGTATTAGAACACAGACCAGGCTTACTCCACTGCTATTGTTTTGAATTTAGCAGGGTGTGTTGTGTTTGCATCTTTTGGACTTACTTGGTCTGTTATTTTTGCTGCTCTTCATTAAATGGGTTGTTGATATGTAAATAGACAAGTTACTATGCAAAATTGCCCTCATTTTCTTGTGAACTTTCTTCCTGCTGCTTGTGGAAAGGCATTATATTACTTCTCCACATTCAAGTATATTTTAAGTACTTGCAGCTAAATTGTGCTAAACCAATTGTCAAAACTTGGGAGTGTACCATAAAAGAAAAATGATACAGATAAAATTAACTTGTTTTCAAAAATAGTTTCCTGTTTATTTATATGTATGCAAATATATCTGTATGTGGCATAGATATACACACACATTGTGTTATGGCTTAAAGATTCAACTGGAGTTAATGATCATACACAGGGAAGAACTACTAGCAAATTAATTAAGAACCTGTTAGGCTATTTTAAGTTATTTCTTAGCTTAAAGAGGAACTCTCCCTGACTGAAAATTGTGATTCTATAGACTATGAGCTGACCTTTGCTAGAAAAGAGGCTTCTCTTCAAATAAACAAAACAGTGTAGATGACTAGTCAACCAAAGTAGTGTAAACATCAACTGCATTGAATACTTTTGATTATGATTCTCTACTTGTTCGTTTGTTCAGCAACTATTGATTGATCAAAAAGCCATCTATGTGTCAGATGGAGTACTGGGCACAGATGAACAAGGGGTTATGATAGTGAAAAAGACATTCATGTTTCTTACCTTCTTGAAACTTACATTAATCCCAAGTCGTATCATCAACTTGGGTGTATATGTGTGTCTTAGTCCCTTTGGGCTGCTTAACAAAAATATCATGGACAGAGTGGCTTAAACAAGAAATGTTTTTCATAGTTCTGGAGGCTGGAAAGTCCAAGATCAAGGTGCTGTAAGGTTTAGTATCTGGTAAGAGCTCTCTTCCTGCTTCATAGATGGCCGTTTTCTTGCTGTAGCTTCACATGGCAGAAAGGGTGAAGGAACTCTCTGGGGTGTGTTTTATGAGAGCACTAGCCCCATTCACAAGGGTTCCACACTTATAACCTAATCACCTCTCAAATGCCCCACCTACTAATACTATCCCCTTGGGGGTCAGGTTTCAACACAAGAATTTTGGGGAGGGGACACAAAAATTCAGTCTATACCAATGTGTATTTGTATATTACAGTAATCATAATAATCTTAGATATCTTCTTTATACGATCAAAGAATTATACAGTTGGACGATGCTTTAAAATGACATTTAATTTATTCCTTCATCCTTCAGGTACCTGGAGGAAGTTGTGTGTATGTTACAGCCATTCTGATTGATGAGCCCCACTCCTCTATCCTGGGCACTCATCATTTCTGTCTACACACATATGACAGCTTTGAACTACAAGCACCGTGCACTTGTCTGTATACTTTTTTGTCGTGCTGGGGAGTTAACACATCTCTCTCAAACAGTGAAGTCAGCCCTCAATCAAGAACTGGTAGGAACTGTTAGATAAATACCCCAACTCTCTCCCCTTCAGTTGGGATAACTCGGAGGCATGTTATACACTATCTTGGAGAGGTTCCCTCAGGGGATTTTGAGCTTCAGTTATCCACAGTGGTGATCTGCTCAGTAATGACTGTATATCAGCTTCCTTCTCTTCCCTGCAGCACTTTTCTATTTTCCTTCTAGTGTTTCCTGGGATCATCCTCCAAATACACCACTTGTATCACATTCTTGTCTCAGGGTTAGCTTTTGGGGGAACCCAAACTAAGTCACCAGTTAACCCTTGGCTATCCAAGTTTACACAACGGAATTATATATTCAAGGGCAAATTTATTTTGAAAATCATATGTAATGTAAACTACATCAGTATTATTCATAGACAAATATAAGTACATTGTTTATTTTTGTCAAACATTTAGGTGCACATAATTAGCTAATTAAGTGTATTTGGAGAAGCCTTTATCTTTGAGAAAAAAGTAAAATTCATTTGCGATTTGGATAATAGAACTCCACTTTTGGTTGGGCAATTTCACTGGAATTTTCAGAAAACCAACTGGTACCCTTTTGGGGTGCCTGGGTGGTACAGTCAGTTAAGCATCAGATTCTTGGTTTTGGCTCAGGATGTGATCTCAGGGCCATGAGATTGAGCCCTGAATTGGGCTCCATTCTTGTCATGGAGTCTGCTTGAGATTCTCTCTCCCTCTCCCTCTGTCCCTCCTGCTTGTGTATTCTCTCTCTCTCAAATAAATAAATAAATAAATAAATAAATAAATAAATAAATATTTAAAAAAGAAAGCCAATTGGCACCTTTTAAGATTATGAAATCTTGTTTTAGGATTTGGCTACCTCTTTTAATTTCTTCTCACCCCTTTCTACCCCCATAACCCAGGTCTTCCTGGGATAGAGTGTTGAGCTGGGTGGTTACAACATAACCTCTTCTTTGTTTCATTTTCTGTTGTCTTTTGTTGCTGTTTTCTGTCATCTGCAACTATTTCTGTTTTTCTCTATCTTGAATGGAATCTTACCCCTAGATTTATAGACATGTTCAGAATTTCCCTTTGCAGTCTCATAAACACACTGCATATATTTCTCTCTTCCCTTTATTGGTGGTGAGGAAGTCATCTGATTTTATCAGACTTAGAGCATTCCAGTCTATGAATAATATAATGTGGAAAATGAAAACAGACAAGCAACAAAACTGTTGGGCTTATGGGTAGGACTGAAGACTTATAACATGAACTTTTTATACTTGTACATTTTATGTATGTATACTGGGATATATTTACCTCTCTCATTTTAACTTCATTCTTCCCTCCAATTCCCTGCAACTGTTAATATTCTTTCATTTGTGAGCTTGAGGGTGGCCATTCCCAGAGAAGGCAGCATAGGACAAGCTCCCTGATTAGATAGGAGGACTTGTCTTTAGTTACTAAAAGTTTTGTTGTTAGCACTCCATGTTGCTTTCCCCAGTTGCTTGTCTGGATTCTTGAACTCTTGCCTTTTCCTACAAATGTCTTGGTTCAGGATGTTTGCTTAGATTTTGGACTTTGGACCTCTGTCTTATTTTCATTTTCTATGTCCAATGTCCCTGCCTAACTCACTACCTGTTATGAATTTTTGTACTTATATATTTTTAAATATATTTTATATAAGTATTATATATATATATTATATATTTTTATATATTTTCATACTCTTCCTTGCGTGATCCTTCTAAGGCTTCTAAGACTTGAGCCCTTTGCTCCTGACTCTAAACTTTGTCCTGAACTCAAGCTTTTGGGTAATTTTCCAGGGCTGACAAGCTCTTGTGCCTGGATCTTTCCCTTCACCCCCAGCCCTGCCTCAGTTTCTAAGACTTTTAGTTCCTTATTTTGCACCATGACTTGCTGTAATGCTGACAGTCCAATACAAATAATATTAACTAGAATGCTCACTATAAGGGAGCAAGTTAACAAATCTGAGATACACAATCCTGTTTATACTTTTATTTTGAAGGATAATTATGTCTTTGCTTAAGTAAGACCCTATGCATTGAGTGCAGATGTCAGAGCAAGAAAGTGTTGACTAAGACTGGATTCCTGCTGTGCGCGCAAGATGCGTGAAATTCTAGCATATGTGCAGAAATTTAAACCCATCATTTACTGACAGGCAATAATTACTTTAATGAAGTCAGGAGACTATTTCAAATAAGCAATTAGAGTTAACAATAAAACTGTAAATAGGACCCTAATTAATGAATTTTTAAACTGTATTTCCCTCCTCTATGAATGTTGTGGGCTATAAAAAGAATGAGAAAAATAACTCAGATTATTATTGAAAATTTATGTCATGCTGGGCACTGTGTCAGGTACTTTACATATATTGTCTTATTTAATCCTCACAACAATTCTCTGAGGTAAATACTAGTATTACTTCCATTTTGCAGATGAAACAGAGGCTCAGAGGTAAAAAACATTGCCCAAAGTCATACAGGTTAGTAAATGGTGGACCTGTGATTTGAACATTGATTAGTGTGACTATGGAACCCAAGCTCTTATCCATGAGACCGAGACTATATGGTCTACATAGCACGTATGTAAAATCCACTTCCCAATATATTGGTCAATATGTGCTAATAGGAAACACATGGTATATTCAGATTAAGATAATTTAAAGAGGGTCTATTCATAACTGGACTATTTACAGAGCTGTAGGAATAAAGGACCCACAAAGGTAGCATAATAATATCAAAGGGAGCTGATACTATTTCTAAGTTGAAAAGGTAAGTGGAGGGAGCAGTTCTAAGTTGAAAGGGTAAGTGGAAGGAGCAGTTATAGGCAACTAGAAGGATGGACACATTATAGTAGGCTGATATGAGGGGGGCAGTTATATCTGTCTAGAGTTAGAGTGAGACCAAGGCAACTTTGCAGGGATGAAGCCAGAGAAATAAATAACCTCACCTCACCTTCTTCCCTCCCTCCTTCCAATCACCTTTCTGGGCTCTCCATTGGCCAAACCTAACCAGAAGTCAGAGTATAGTCTTATGGGTTATTTGGTAAATGTTTTGGAACTGCAAACCCAAAAGTAGAATATATTTGCTTCTGAAATCCAAAGAGACCTGCCAAGCATTGTGCCTCTTTCTTCAGGGTGGGCGTTACAAGGTATAGCAACTTGTCTCCTACGGTAGAAAAGATATCCAGACTTATCCCAGACCACCAAACCTTCTAAAAACATCACCAGTGTGGTAAGCCCCTGAAATTTTGCAGAATTTATCTTCTACCCTCTGGCATACATATTTCTTACATAGGCATATAGGATTCTTGCTACTTCCTGCTCATTAGATCATTGGCCTTATGTATTATGTAATGAAGCAGCAGGATGTGAAAGGGCCTCTGGACTATATTATGACAGACAGCAGGAGAATTGACACAATCCTGGAGTGCAGTGAAGATATACTATTACCCCTACCATGTAGATTCTAAATGCTTATAATTTTCCATATTAATTGAGATGGAGAAGAAAGCATTTTTTCCAGGTCAATAGCTGTATACCAGGTGCCAGGGTGCCAGGGAATATTTATTTTATTTAGTAAAAACACCATATCTGGAACAGCAGTTGTGATTGGCATCACTGTGTGATTAAATTTTTGCTATTTACTGTTATTCACTAAGACCTACCTAAGCCTTTACACCAGCCAAACAGGCAAGTTTAGTGGGGTTGTGGCAGATATCACCATCCTTATATCTTTCAGGGGCTCAATCTCATGACCCATGACATCATGACCTGAGCCAAAACCAAGAGTTGGTCATTTAACTGACTGAGCCACCCATGTGCCCCCAGGTATTCTTTTTTCCTAGTATATGGCCACAGGTACTTCTGAGAAAAGCTTAGAGAAGATTTAGTTTACTCCTGTGGCCTCAAGGGCTTCAGGTCTATGAATGGACTTAAGTGCGGGAATTGTATGAGAGGCCATGAATTGCCACTACAGTGAGCTGAGTTAGGTTTCTGCTTAGTAGACCAAGTTTTTTTTTCTGCCTATATATGCCAAGCTCCATGTTGGTATGCTTCATGTTTTTCATTTTCAGATTTCCCTGATCAATTCACCATTACCACAGATCCCAGCAGGTGAACACTCTGATTACCACTTTGTCCTTTGGTCTTATATAAATTGCCCTTACTATATCACTGATTGGTAAATGACACCACCCTGCCATTAGCACTTCGGGATGCCATTATTCCCACTGAGAATGGGAGACACAATTCTATGATAGCATCTCCTACATCATCTATAACCTATAAGAAGACAGATACCACAGAACTTTTCGAGGTTGATGGTACTCTCCCTCACCAATGTTTCTTGTAATGCCTTGATAAGGAAATGTTGTCCAAGTCCTCATGGACTAATTGGTATGGCTATTTGATCTTCCAAGACCTTCCCTCTACCTGCACTTCATTCCATTCTATAATAGGAGGCAATTCAAATGTTTATAATGCCACTGCATGTCATGGATTACTTATTCCCGTTTTCCCTCAACAGGGTGGTTATCCTGGTCTTCTTCAATACAACCAAACCAATCTCAGAATCTCATTTTAAAAGTCTATTTCTTGGGGCTACTCTTTAGGTAAAGTTCCAATGGAAATAAGATGGAAAATTAGCATAATTCACGGAAGATTTGTTTATGAAGGGGTTTTTTTATAGAGGTGTAGGTGTAGAGAGACTGTAAGGGATTGTCTAATAACCCAAGGATGGTAGGAGTGAAGACATTACCACACCTAGACCAATGGAATGAAGGAGGGAACAGTTAGCAGGACATGGAAGGGGAAAGTTGTGTAAAGGAAATTATCTGGAGAGGAGTAGTGACCTTTGGATTAGGGGTGCAGCCAGGCCAGAGAAACCTTGCAGGGAGAAACCCAGAACTTATTTTCTTTTTTTCTTCTAATCTACAGTAGATCACATGGGCCAAATCCATCCTGAAGCAAGAGGGAAAGAAGCCATTGACAAGGCCCATATCAGAAGGTAGAGAGCATGATGAGGGCTGTAGAGTAGATCTAGGGGGCAAGTGGAAGGTATCTACCATCTCATGTATTAGTAGAGCATCCTCATCTACCAATGTGCTCTGCTTAGGTTTAGATAGCTGTTCACAATTTCCAGCTAAGCAGAAAATATGAACCCTTCACCAAGTAGGGGTTTATGCCTTTCTAAATGGTTACCGCAAAGTTGTCACTTAATGTCTCAGAAGCACCTAATAATGCAGTCACTATTTTCTTTATTCTGTTGAATTTAAGCCAGAGTTAACTTGACATTTACATTACTGTAGTCTTCTCAGGGTGATAGTTCAGTTATTTATAAATGCGCCTAAAGTTTTTCTATAACTTTTCATTTTTGTCTCCCACTCCTCAATACTTTGTTTTTTTATTTCTGTCTAAAATATCCCAAACTGGAAAACTGATGTCATCTTTGTCATATCCATCTTGTCTAACATCAAGCCAGTCACCAATTACAGTTAATTTTTCCTCTAATTTCTTTTTTAGCTCCAATTTCTCTCTCTCCTATTGTAGTCACATTAATACAGACCTTTACCACTTCACACCTGGATTTTAGTGATAGTCTCTTAATTGCCACATTAATCTTAGATGGTTATTTGAAAATGAAACTCTACCTCAAAAAATGTCAGTGAATCGCCAGTATCTGCAGGAATTGGGCCACACTCCTTAGCATGGCATTCAAAGCCCTCCACAATTCATTTGCCACCTTCCTTTCCAAACTTGTCTCTTAACTGTTTTACCAGGCAATTCTACTCTGGTGAAATCACTTAACTCCTTATGCCCTGAAACTGCTAAAATTCATTTCCTTTTCAATGTGTTGCCTCAGGTAGTTCTTTTTTCTTGGAATGACAGCTTTCTTCCTCTTCAATTGTCTAAATCCCATTCTTCACTTGAGGCTCAGCTCAGCTTCTGTTTTTTTTCAAGACTGCATGTACTCAGTCCTCAGTGAGATCTTCTGCATCCATTAGCCTTTACTGTCTGTGAGTCAAAGTAGTACCTATTTCCTAAGGCTTTAAAAAACAGTGCTTTTGTCATAAGTTTGTTGTGAGTCTTATATAACTTGATATATCAGATATTTTTAGAATAATGCCTGGTATGTAGTAAGTTCTCAATAAATTTTACCTGCTATCAAAATTATTATTTATCATTACTATGATTACAATCCATTTAACAATTAGCATGGTACTTTTATTTATTTATTTTATTTATTTTTTTAATGATTTTTTATTATATTATGTTAGTCACCATACAGTACATCCCCGGTTTCTGATGTAAGGCTCGATGATTCATTAGTTGCGTCTAACACCCAGTGCACCATGCAATACGTGCCCTCCTTACTACCCATCACCAGTCTATCCCATTCCCCCACCCCCCTCCCCTCTGAAGTCCTCAGTTTGTTTCTCATAGTCCATAGTCTCTCATGTTTCATTCCCCCTTCTGATTACCCCCCCTTTCTTTATCCCTTTCTTCCCCTACCGATCATCCTAGTTCTTATATTCCATAGATGAGAGAAATCATATGATAGTTGTCTTTCTCTGCTTGACTTATTTCACTTAGCATTATCTCCTCCAGTGCCGTCCATGTTGTAGCAAATGTTGAGAACTCGTTCTTTCTGATAGCTGAGTAATATTCCATTGTATATATGGACCACAACTTCTTAATCCAGTCATCTGTTGAAGGGCATCTCGGCTCCTTCCACAATTTAGCTATTGTGGACATTGCTGCTATGAACATTGGGGTGCATATGGCCCTTCTCTTCACTACGTCTGTATCTTTGGGGTAAATACGATAGTGCAATGGCTGGATCATAGGAGTACTCAATTTTTAACTTTTTAAGGGACCTCCACACTGTTTTCCAGAGTGGCTATACCAACTTGCATTCCCACCAACAATGTAGGAGGGATCCCCTTTCTCCACATCCTCTCCAACAATTGTTGTTTCTTGCCTTGTCAATTTTTGCCATTCTAACTGGCATAAGGTGGTATCTCAGTGTGGTTTTGATTTGAATTTCCTTGATGGCTAATGATTTTGAACATTTTTTCATGTGTCTGTTAGCCATTTGTATGTCTTCATTGGAAAAGTATCTGTTCATATCTTCTGCCCATTTTTTTGATTTGATTATTTGTTTCTCGTGTATTGAGTTTGAGAAGTTCTTTGTAGATCTTGGATACCAGTCCTTTATCTGTAGTGTCATTTGCAAATATCTTCTCCCATTCCGTGGGCTGCCTCATAGTTTTTCTGACTGTTTCCTTGGATGTGCAGAAACTTTTAATCTTGATGAAGTCCCATAAATTCATTTTATCTTTTGTTTCTCTTGCCTTTGGGGATGTGTCATGAAAAAGGTTGCTTTGGCCGATGTCGTAGAGGTTGTTGCCTATGTTCTCCTCTAGAATTTTGATGGATTCCTGTCTCACATCGAGGTCTTTCATCCATTTGGAGTTTATTTTTGTGTATGGTGTGAGATAGTGGTCAAGTTTCATTCTCTTGCATGTAGCTGTCCAATTTTCCCAGCACCATTTTTTGAAGAGACTGTCTTTTTCCCACCGGATGTTTTTTCCTGCTTTATCAAATATTAGTTGCCCAAAGAGCCGAGGTCCATTTCTGGGCTCTCTATTCTGTTCCACTGGTCTATGTGTCTGTTTTTGTGCCAGTACCATGCTGTCTTTGTGATCACAGCTTTGTAGTACAGCTCGAAATCCGGCATTGTGATGCCCCCAGCTTTTGTTTTTCCTTTTCAACAGTTCCTTGAGGTCGGGGCCTTTTCTGTTTCCATACAAATTTAAGGACTGTTTGTTCCAGTTCTTTGAAAAATGTCCTTGGTATTTTGATCGGGATAGCATTGAAAGTATAGATTGCTCTGGGTAGCATGGACATTTTAACTATGTTAATTCTTCTGAAACATGAGCATGGAATATCTTTCCATCTTTTTATGTCTTCCTCAATGTCTTTCAAGAGTGATTTATTGTTTCTAGAATATAGGTCCTTTATGTCTCTGTTAGTAATTCCAAGGTACGTTGGTTTTTGGTGCTATTGTAAATGGGATGGATTCCCTAATTTCTCTTTCTTCGGTCTCGTTATTCGTGTATAGAAATGCAACTGATTTCTGAGCATTTATTTTGTATCCTGCCACGTTACTGAATTGCTCTATAACTTCTAATAGTTTGGGAGTGGCTTCTTTTGGGTTTTCCATATAGAGTATCATGTCATCTGCAAAGAGAGACATTTTGACTTCTTCTTTGCCAATTTGAATACCTTTGATCCCTTTTGTCGTCTGATTGCTGTTGCAGGACTTCAGTACTATGTTGAATAATAGTGGCAAGAGTGGGCATCCTTGTCGAAGTTCCTGATCTTAAGGGAAAGGCTTCCAGCTTTTCCCCGAGAGAATATTTGCAGTAGGCTTTTCATAGATGGCTTTTATGAGATTGAGAAATGTACCTTCTA
>NW_024423319.1:22113984-22153092 GCF_017311325.1 Ursus maritimus
AGAGACTGTCTTTTACCCACTGGATGTTTTTCCTGCTTTGTCAAAAATTAGTTGCCCAAAGAGCAAAGGATCCATTTCTGGGTTCTCTATTCTGTTCCATTGGTCTATGTGTCTGTTTTTGTGCCAGGACCATGCGCTTGTCTTGGTGATCACAGCTTTGTAGCGTAGCTTGAAATCTACAACACGTGATGCCCCCAGCTTTTTTTTTTCCTTTTAAACATTTCCTTGGCAATTCAGGGCCTTTTCAGGTTCCACACAAATTGAGGAGCTGTTTGTAACAGTTCTTTGAAAAATGTCATTGGTATTTTGATCAGGATGGCATTCAAAGTGTACATTGCTCTGGGTAGTGTAGACATTTTAAGTATGTAATGCTTTTCCATCTTTTTGTGTCTTCTTCAATGTCTTTCAAGAGTGATTTGTAGTTTCTAGAATATAGGTCCTTTACATCTCTGGTTAAGTTAATTCTGAGATAACATATGATTTTGGTGCTATTGTAAATGGAATGGATTCCCTAATTTCTCTTTCTTCAGTCTCATTTTTCATGTATAGAATGCAACTGATTCTGAGCATTGATTTTGTATCCCGCCACATTACTGAATTGTTCTATAAGTTCTAGTAGTTTGGGGTGGAGTCTTCTGGGTTTTCTATATAGAGTATCATGTCATCTGCAAGAGACAGTTTGACTTCTTCTTTGCCGATTTGGATACCTTTTATCCTTTTGTTGTCTGATTGCTGTTGCAAGGACTTCTAGTACTATTTGAATAATAATGACGAGAGTGGGCATCCTTGTCTTGTTCCTGATGTTAAAGGAAAGGCTTTCAGCTTTTCCTGTTGAGAATGATATTCGCTGTAGGCTTTCATAGATGGCTCATAAAGGAGTGAGGAATGTACCCTCTATCCCTACACTCTGAAGGGTTTTAATCAGGAAAGGATGTTGTATTTTGTCAAATGCTTTTTCTGCATCAATTGAGAGGATCATATGGTTCTTGAATCTTTTCTTGTTAATATGATCTATCACACTGATCCATTTGCGAATGTTGAGCAACCTTGCATTCCAGGGATGAATCCCGCTTTCTCTTCATGGATAATCCTTTTAATGACTTTTGGATCCTAGTAGCTAGGATTTTGTTGAAAATGTTGGCGTCCATATTCATCAGGGAAATCAGTCTGTAATTCTCCTTTTTGATGGGGTCTTTGCCTGGTTTGGGGATCAGGTAATACTGGCCTCATAGAATGAGTTTGGTAGTTTTCCTTCTGTTTCTGTTTTTGAAACACTTCAGAGAAATAGGATTATTTCTTCTTTGAATGTTTGGTAGAATTCCCCGGGGAATCATCAGGCCCTGGAGTCTTGTTTTGGGGGAGGTTTTGATCACTGCTTCAATCTCTTCATAGTTAATTGGTCTGTTTAAGTCATCAATTTCTTCCTGTTTCAGTCTTGGTAGTTTATAGGTTTCAGGAAGGCATCCATTTCTTCCAGGTTGTTTAATTTATTGGCATAAAGCTGTTGATAAAATTCTCTAATGATCCTTCCTATTTCATTGGTGTTGGTTGTGATCTCTCCCCTTTCATTCATAATTTTATTATTTTGGGTCCTTTCTCTATTCTTTTGAATAAGTCTGGCCAGTGACTTATCGATCTTATTTATTCTTTCAAAGAACCAGCTTCTAGTTTTGTTTATCTGCTCTACTGTGTTCCTGGTTTCTAATTCATTGATCTCTGCTCTAATCTTGATCACCTGCCTTCTCTTGTGTTGGTTAGGCCTGTTCTTCTGTTCAGCTCCACTTCTTGAGGTCAGAATATAAAAACTGCATTTTAGATTTTTCTGTTCTTTTGAGTGAGGCTTCGATGGCCATGTATTTCCCCCTTAGGATCGTCTTTGCGGTACCATATGTTTTGGACTGGTGTTTTTCATTTTCATTGGTCTGTAAAAATTGTTTAAACTGATTTTTAATTTCCTGGTTTACCCAATCATTCTTGAGCAGGATGGTTATAGTTTCCAAGTATTTGAGCTTCTTCCAAATTTTTCCTTGTGATTGAGTTCCAGTTTCAAAGCATTGTGGTCTGAGAAGATGCGGGAATTATCTCAGGTCTTTTGATATCAGTTGAGACCTGTTTTGTGACAGTATATGGTCTATTTTGGAAAAAGTTTCACGTACATTCGAAAAAGAGCAGTATTCTGTTGTTCTGGGGTGTAGTTTTTTTTTTTTAATATTTTTTTAAATTATATTATGTTAGTCCATACAGTACATCCCTGGTTTTGATGTAACGTTCGATGATTCATTAGTTGCGTATAACACCCAGTGCACCATGCAATACGTGCCTCCTTAATACCATCACTAGCCTATCCTATTCCCCCACCCCCTCCCCTCTGAAGCCCGCAGTTTGTTTCTTTGGAGTCCATAGTCTCTCATGCTTCATTCCCCTTCTGATTACCCCCTTTCTTTATCCCTTCCTTCCCTACCGATCTTCCTAGTTCTTATGTTCCATAGATGAGAGAAACCATATGATAATTGTGTTTCTCTGCTTATTTTTTCAGCATTATCTCCTCCAGTGGGGTGTAGTGTTCTATATATATCTCTATGAGATCCATCTGGTCAGTGTGTGATTCAAAGCTCTTGTTTCTTTGTTGATTTTCGGCTTAGGCGATCTGTGTGTATTGTTGAGAGTGAAGTGTTGTGGTCCCCTACTATTAACGTATTTTTATCTATATATCTGCTTATTCTGGTTAAGAGTTGGCTTGTGTATCTAGCTGCTCCCTGTTGGGAGCATAGATATTTATAATTGTCATATCCACTTGTTGGATACATCCTTTAAGAATAATATAGTGTCCTTCTGTATCTCTAACTACTGTCTTTTTTTAAAATCTAATCTGTCTGATATGAGAATTGCTACCCCAGCTTTCTTTTGTGATCCATTGGCATGAAAAATGGTTTTCCATTCCTTCACTTTCTGTCTGGATGTTTCTTTAGGTTCAAAATGAGTCTCTTGTAGACAGCAAATGGATGGGTCATGTCTTTTTACCCAATCTGCATCCCTGTGTCATTTATGGGAGCATTTAGGCCATTCACATTGAGAGTGATTATTGAGAGATATGATTTTAATCATGTCATGTTTTGTGAAGTCTTTGTTTCTATAGATTGTGACTTTCTGTTCTGTATCACTCTTGGGGCCTTTTTACTTTTATAGAACCCCCTTAATATGGTTACGAATTCCTTCAGTTTCTGCCTATCCTGGAAGGTCCTTATCTCTCCATCGATTCTGAATGACAGCCTTGCTGGATAAAGGATCCTTGGCTGCATGTTCTTCTCAGATATAGCTTTGAAAGTACCCTTCCAACCCTTCCTAGCCTGCCAGGTCTCTGTAGACAGGTCTGCCGTTATTCTGATATTTTCCCTCTATCGTAAAGATTTTCTTCCCCTGACTGCTTTCTAGACTGTATCTTTGGATCTAATATTTGTGAATTGCACTATGACATGACATGGTGTAGGTCTGTTCTCATTGACCTTGGGAAGGGTCCTCTCTGCCTCTTTGCCCGAATGCTTGTTTCCTTTTCAGATTAGGGGAGTTCTTGGGGCACCTGTGTGGCACCAGTTATTAATCATCTGCCTTCGGCTCAGCACATGATCCCGGCATTGTGGGATCGAGCCCCACATCAGGCTTCTCTGCTATGAGCCTGCTTCTTCCTCTCCCACTACCCCTGCTTGTGTTCCCTCTCTCGCTGGCTGTCTCTATCTCTGTCAAATAAATAAATAAAATCTTAAAAAAAAAAGATTAGGGGAGTTCTCAGCCACAATTTGTTCAAGTATCTCTTCCAGACCTCTCTCTTTCTCCACCCCCTCTGGGATGCCGATGACTCTGACATTGGAGCGTTTCATTGAGTCAAGTAATCTCCCATAATCTACATTCTTGAGATTTGATTTTTTTGAGCCAAGTTTCTGTTTTAACTTTCTCTTCTACCATCCCATCCTCCAATTCACTAATTCGTTCTTCTACCTCATTTACCCTGGCCGTCAGAGTGTCTAGTTTAGACTGCATTTGATTCATAGCATTTTTAATTTCTGCCAGATTCACTCTCATTTCTGCCCTTAGAGATTCTATATTCTCATTAATATTTTTTCAAGCCTACACATCATCTTGACCATTGTTACTCTTTACTCCATTTCTGACAATTTGGTTATATCATATCCGTCATTTTTTGTAGCAGAGGCCACAGACTCATTATCTTTTCTTTGGTGGAAGTTTCTCCTCCTCATCATTCTGATGAGGAGAGCTTGCAGGGGATGCCCAGAGCCCAAATTATTGACCAAGACTGAGGCAGTGTGCACTTGTTTTATAGGGACCTTAGGGATATGGGCTTCTTGATTTTCAGCCTGCCTTCTGGGGGAGGGGCCTGCTGTGCTGATACTCAGGCAACCCTGTTTGGGTAGAGTGGCCCATTCCCCTGCAAGGGGGTATGGGATGGGCACAATGTGAGCCAGTATTTCAGGGCTTTTGTTCTCTGGCGGCTTTCCTGGCAGTTTTCTGTGACTCTTCTGAGTCAGAGCAGCAGTGGCGTATCCTATCCTCTGTCTCAGAACAGAGAGATCACAGTCACTCTCCATTGAGCTCTCCTGGCCACTTTAACTCTGTTCTGTCGGTGCTGCTAATACCCTGCAGCATCCCGGGTTGTGTGCCCCACAGCCGCTCTCAGCTCTCACTTCCAGGCCAGCACGTCTGTCCTTTGTGCTTCTAACACCGCCCCAGCTGCCCCTGGTTCCCACGTGTGCTCCTGAGCTCCCTGTTTCAGTGTGGTTCGTGCATGCTCCGGATTGCTGGTTTTCAGTCTGGTCACACACTCCTGAGCTCCTGGTATCAGTCCAGTTCCAGTGAGTGCTCCAGAGCTCCAGTTTTCTGTCTAGTTACGTGCGCCTCCAAGCTCTCGGTTTCAGTCTGTTCGACTGTGTGCTCCGGGCTCAGTTTTCAGTTTGGGTGCGCACGTATTCCTAACTCGGTTTTACTCCGGTTCCAGTGAGCACTCTGGAGTTCCGGTTTTCAGTCTGGTGGCACGCATGTTCCCAGGCTCACAGTCTCAGTCTGCTCTGTCATGGGTGTTGGTCCGGGAGTCCGGCCCTCTCCCCCGTGCAAGTGGCTACTGCTTCCTGGCGCCCGAGTGCGGCGGCTCCCTCCCCCTTCCATTTATCTTCCAATATCTGTGCCCAGATTCATGGCTCCCGCTTTGTACCTCAATATTCAGTGCTGGAGATGTTCATTTGTAGAGATCCAGATGTATCTTCCTGCATCTCAGGCTGTCCCTGGGTTTTCAGGATGGTCTGGTAAATATCCAGCTCGACTCAGGGGACCAGCTGAGAAAGGGGTCCCCTATTCCTCTGCCATCTTTTCTCCTCCTTGCAGAAAGTGGTCTTTCTGTTCATTGAGTTTCTGCTACTCTTTTCTTCATTCTCCAGTTGCATTCATAGGTATTCAAAATGGTTTGGTAGCTCTCTAGCTGAATTCCTGGACCAGACGAACTTCAGGTCTTCTGCTCCTCCGCCATGTTGGACCGGAACCGAGGTTCTGCATTTCTAACAAGCTCCCAAGTAATGCTGTTGCTGCTGGCCCATGGCCCACAACTTTGAGTAACGCAATATCCTCACCATTTTTCCAAGTTTTAAAGATGTGCCACTAATTCAGGGATAGCAAATTCCAACTTTACTGGCTAGGCCAGTATGTAATTTAAGTATGTGAAACTATAAGAAGTGATGTGAATAGGGCATGATAGAACCTGTAGGCATTCACAGCACACATTTTTAAACCACATTGGGCTGTGAAATAGTCTACAAGGCACTTCCATCTGAGGCAACTGATTTTTGCTCATACAACTATTTTAAAAATTTGTCAATAAGCATTTGTATTCCCATATACCCATTTTATGGGTTTTAGATTTCCACCACAATCCATTTTCACTTTCTTTTCCCCTCTTAATGGTACTGCTTGATGTAAATATTTTTAAAGTTTATTATTTTAAAGTGTGTGTCCTATATAAGCAACCAGGTTGTAACTCTTCAAGGGCAGGAACTGGGCCTTGTTCTTTGTCCCCCTCAGTAATGTTTAGTTCAGTGTTCAGCTCACACTGGGCACACAGTCACAGATGACTAATTGACTCACTCTCAGGACCAGGACTGTCTTTTGAAGACAAGTGAGTTCACTAGGATGACTGAGATAAGGGCCACAACCTATGTGATCAGCATACAGTTTCTCCTATTTTGAAGAAGGAAACCAGGATTTAAATTTTTTCCCGTATTAGAACACAGACCAGGCTTACTCCACTGCTATTGTTTTGAATTTAGCAGGGTGTGTTGTGTTTGCATCTTTTGGACTTACTTGGTCTGTTATTTTTTGCTGCTCTTCATTAAATGGTTTGTTGATATGTAAATAGACAAGTTACTATGCAAAATTGCCCTCATTTTCTTGTGAACTTTCTTCCTGCTGCTTGTGGAAAGGCATTATATACTTCTCCACATTCAAGTATATTTTAAGTACTTGCAGCTAAATTGTGCTAAACCAATTGTCAAAACTTGGGAGTGTACCATAAAAAGAAAAATGATACAGATAAAATTAACTTGTTTTCAAAAATAGTTTCCTGTTTATTTATATGTATGCAAATATATCTGTATGTGGCATAGATATACACACATCAATGTTATGGCTTAAAGATTCAACTGGAGTTAATGATCATACACAGGGAAGAACTACTAGCAAATTAATTAAGAACCTGTTAGGCTATTTTAAGTTATTTCTTAGCTTAAGAGGAACTCTCCCTGACTGAAAATTGTGATTCTATAGACTATGAGCTGACCTTTGCTAGAAAAGAGGCTTCTCTTCAAATAAACAAAACAGTGTAGATGACTAGTCAACAAGTAGTGTAAACATCAACTGCATTGAATACTTTTGATTATGATTCTCTACTTGTTCGTTTGTTCAGCAACTATTGATTGATCAAAAGCCATCTATTGTCAGATGGAGTACTGGGCACAGATGAACAAGGGGTTATGATAGTGAAAAAGACATTCTTGTTTTCTTACCTTCTTGAAACTTACATTAATCCCAATGTATCATCAGCTTGGTATATGTGTGTCTTAGTCCCTTTGGGCTGCTTAACAAAAATATCATGGACAGAGTGGCTTAAACAGAAATGTTTTTCATAGTTCTGGAGGCTGGAAAGTCCAAGATCAAGGTGCTGTAAGGTTTAGTATCTGGTAAAGAGCTCTCTTCCTGCTTCATAGATGGCCGTTTTTCTTGCTGTAGCTTCACATGGCAGAAAGGGTGAAGGAACTCTCTGGGGTGTGTTTTATGAGAACACTAGCCCCATTCACAAGGGTTCCACACTTATAACCTAATCACCTCTCAAATGCCCCACCTACTAATACTATCCGGGGTCAGGTTTCAACACAGAATTTTGGGGAGGGGACACAAAAATTCAGTCTATACCAATGTGTATTTGTATATTACAGAATTCATATCTTAGATATCTTCTTTATACGATCAAAGAATTATACAGTTGGACGATGCTTTAAAATGACATTTAATTTTTCCTTCATCCTTCAGGTACCTGGAGGAAGTTGTGTGTATGTTACAGCTCATTCTGATTGATGAGCCCCACTCCTCTATCCTGGGCACTCATCATTCTGTCTACACACATATGACAGCTTTGAACTACAAGCACCGTGCACTTGTCTGTACCTTTTTGTCGTGCTGAGGAGTTAACACTCTCTCAAACAGTGAAGTCAGCCTCATAAATCAAGAACTGGTAGGAACTGTTGAATAACCCAACTCTCTCCCTTCAGTTGGGATAACTCGGAGGCATGTTATACACTATCTTGGAGAGGTTCCTCGAGGATTTTGAGCTTCAGTTATCCACAGTGGTGATCTGCTCAGTAATGACTGTATATCAGCTTCCTTCTCTCTCCTGCAGCACTTTTCTATTTTCCTTCTAGTGTTTCGGATCATCCTCACACCCACTTGTATCATTCTTGTCTCAGGGTTAGCTTTTGGGGGAACCCAAACTAAGTCACCAGTTAACCCTTGGCTATCCAAGTTTACACAACGGAATTATATATTCAAGGGCAAATTTATTTTGAAATCATATGTAATGTAAACTACATCAGTATTATTCATAGACAAATATAAGTACATTGTTTATTTTTGTCAAACATTTAGGTGCATAATTAGCTAATTAAGTGTTTTGGAAGCCTTTATCTTTGAGAAAAAGTAAAATTCATTTACGTTTGGATAATAGAACTCCACTTTTGGTTGGGCAATTTCACTGAATTTTCAGAAAACCAACTGGACTACCCGGTGCCTGGGTGGTACAGTCAGTTAAGCATCAGATTCTTGGTTTTGGCTCAGGATGTGATCTCAGGGCCATGAGATTGAGCCCTGAATTGGGCTCCATTCTTGTCATGGAGTCTGCTTGAGATTCTCTCTCCTCTCCTCTGTCCCTCCTGCTTGTGTATTCTCTCTCTCTCAAATAAATAAATAAATAAATAAATAAATAAATAAATAAATATTTAAAAAGAAAGTAATTGGCACCTTTAAGATTGATAATCTTGTTTTAGGATTTGGCTACCTCTTTTAATTTCTTCTCACCCTTTCTACCCCCATACAGGTCTTCCTGGGATAGAGTGTAGCTGGTGGTTACAACATAACCTCTTCTTTGTTTCATTTTCTGTTGTCTTTTGTTGCTGTTTTCTGTCATCTGCAACTATTTCTGTTTTTCTCTATCTTGAATGGAATCTTACCCCTAGATTTATAGACATGTTCAGAATTTCCCTTTGCAGTCTCATAAACACACTGCATATATTTCTCTCTTCCCTTTATTGGTGTGAGGAAGTCATCTGATTTTATCAGACTTAGAGCATTCCAGTCTATGAATAATATAATGTGGAAAATGAAAAGACAAGCACAACAAAACTGTTGGGCTTATGGGTAGGACTGAAGACTTATAACATGAACTTTTTATACTTGTACATTTTATGTATGTATACTGGGATATATTTACCTCTCTCATTTAACTTCATTCTTCCCTCCAATTCCCTGCAACTGTTAATATTCTTTCATTTGTGAGCTTGAGGTGGCCATTCCGAGAGAGGCAGCGCATAGGACAACTCCCTGATTGATATGGGAGGACTTGTCTTTAGTTACTAAAAGTTTTTTTGTTAGCACTCCATGTTGCTTTCCCCAGTTGCTTGTCTGGATTCTTGAACTCTTGCCTTTTCCTACAAATGTCTTGGTTCAGGATGTTTGCTTAGATTTTGGACTTTGGACCTCTGTCTTATCATTTTTCATTCTCAATGTCCCTGCCTAACTCACTACCTGTTATGAATTTTTGTACTTATATATTTTTAAATATATTTTATATAAGTATTATATATATATATTATATATTTTATATATTTTCATACTCTTCCTTGCGTGATCCTTCTAAGGCTTCTAAGACTTGAGAGCCCTTTGCTCCGACTCCTAAACTTTGTCCTGAACTCAAGCTTTGGGTAATTTTCCAGGGCTGACAAGCTCTTGTGCCTGGATCTTTCCCTTCACCCCCAGCCCTGCCTCAGTTTCTAAGACTTTTAGTTCCTTATTTTGCACCATGACTTGCTGTAATGCTGACAGTCCAATACAAATAATATTAACTAGAATGCTCACTATAAGGGAGCACAGTTAACAAATCTGAGATACACAATCCTGTTTATACTTTTATTTTGAAGGATAATTATGTCTTTGCTTAAGTAAGACCCTATGCATTGAGTGCAGATGTCAGAGCAAGAAAGGTGTTGACTAAGACTGGATTCCTGTGTGCTGGAAGATGCGTGAAATTCTAGCATATGTGCAGAAATTTAAACCCATCATTTACTGACAGGCAATAATTACTTTAATGAAGTCAGGAGACTATTTCAAATAAGCAATTAGAGTTAACAATAAAACTGTAAATAGGACCCTAATTAATGAATTTTTAAACTGTATTTCCTCTCTATGAATGTTGTGGGCTATAAAAAGAATAAGAAAAATAACTCAGATTATTATTGAAAATTTATGTCATGCTGGGCACTGTGTCAGGTACTTTACATATATTGTCTATTTAATCCTCACAACAATTCTCTGAGGTAAATACTAGTATTACTTCCATTTTGCAGATGAAACAGAGGCTCAGAGGTAAAAAACATTGCCCAAAGTCATACAGGTTAGTAAATGGTGGACCTGTGATTTGAACATTGATTAGTGTGACTATGGAACCCAGCTCTTATCCATGAGACCGGACTATATGGTCTACATGCACGTATGTAAAATCCACTTCCCAATATATTGGTCAATATGTGCTAATAGGAAACACATGGTATATTCAGATTAAGATAATTTAAAGAGGTCTATTCATAACTGGACTATTTACAGAGCTGTAGGAATAAAGGACCCACAAGGTAGCATAATAATATCAAAGGGAGCTGATACTATTTCTAAGTTGAAAAGGTAAGTGGAGGGAGCAGTTCTAAGTTGAAAGGAGTAGTGGAAGGAGCAGTTATAGGCAACTAGAAGGATGGACACATTATAGTAGGCTGATATGAGGGGGCAGTTATATCTGTCTAGAGTTAGAGTGAGACCAAGGAACTTTGCAGGGATGAAGCCAGAGAAATAAATAACCTCACCTCACTTTTCTTCCCTCCCTCCTTCCAATCACCTTTCTGGGCTCTCCATTGGCCAAACCTAACCAGAAGTCAGAGTATAGTCTTATGGGTTATTTGGTAAATGTTTTGGAACTCAAACCCAAAGTAGAATATATTTGCTTCTGAAATCCAAAGAGACCTGCCAACATTGTGCCTCTTTCTCAGGGTGGGCGTTACAAGGTATAGCAACTTGTCTCCTACGGTAGAAAAGATATCCAGACTTATCCCAGACCACCAAACCTTCTAAAAACATCACCAGTGTGGTAAGCCCCTGAAATTTTGCAGAATTTATCTTCTACCCTCTGGCATACATATTTCTTACATAGGCATATAGGATTCTTGCTACTTCCTGCTCATTAGATCATTGGCCTTATGTATTATGTAATGAAGCAGCAGGATGTGAAAGGGCCTCTGGACTATATTATGACAGACAGCAGGAGAATTGACACAATCCTGGAGTGCAGTGAAGATATACTATTACCCCTACTATGTAGATTCTAAATGCTTATAATTTTCCATATTATTGAGGATGGAGAAAAGCATTTTTCCAGGTCAATAGCTGTATACCAGGTGCCAGGGTGCCAGGAATATTTATTTTATTTAGTAAAAACACCATATCTGGAACAGCAGTTGTGATTGGCATCACTGTGATTAAATTTTTGCTATTTACTGTTATTCACTAAGACCTACCTAAGCCTTTACACCAGCCAAACAGGCAAGTTTAGTGGGGTTGTGGCAGATATCACCATCCTTATATCTTTCAGGGCTCAATCTCATGACCCATGACATCATGACCTGAGCCAAAACCAAGAGTTGGTCATTTAACTGACTGAGCCACCCATGTGCCCCCAGGTATTCTTTTCTAGTATTGGCCACAGAGTACTTCTGAGAAAAGCTTAGAGAAGATTTAGTTTACTCCTGTGGCCTCAAGGGCTTCAGGTCTATGAATGGACTTCAAGTGCGGGAATTGTATGAGAGGCCATGAATTGCCACTACAGTGAGCTGAGTTAGGTTTCTGCTTAGTAGACCAAGTTTTTTCTGCCTATATATGCCAAGCTCCATGTTGGTATGCTTCATGTTTTTCATTTTCAGATTTCCTGATCAATTCACCATTACCACAGATCCCAGCAGGTGAACACTCTGATTACCACTTTGTCCTTTGGTCTTATATAAATTGCCCTTACTATATCACTGATTGGTAAATGACACCACCCTGCCATTAGCACTTGGGATGCCATTATTCCCACTGAGAATGTGGAGACACAATTCTATGATAGCATCTCCTACATCATCTATAACCTATAAGAAGACAGATACCACAGAACTTTTCGAGGTTGATGGTACTCTCCCTCACCAATGTTTCTTGTAATGCCTTGATAAGGAAATGTTGTCCAAGTCCTCATGGACTAATGTGGTATGGCTATTTGATCTTCAAGACCTTCCTCTACCTGCACTTCATTCCATTCTATAATAGGAGGCAATTCAAATGTTTATAATGCCACTGCATGTCATGGATTACTTATTCCCGTTTTCCCTCAACAGGGTGGTTATCCTGGTCTTCTTCAATACAACCAAACCAATCTCAGAATCTCATTTTAAAAGTCTATTTCTTGGGGCTACTCTTTAGGTAAAGTTCCAATGGAAATAAGATGGAAAATTAGCATAATTCACGGAAGATTTGTTTATGAAGGGTTTTTTTATAGAGGTGTAGGTGTAGAGAGACTGTAAGGGATTGTCTAATAACTCAAGGATGGTAGGAGTGAAGACATTACCACACCTAGACCAATGGAATGAAGGAGGGAACAGTTAGCAGGACATGGAAGGGGAAAGTTGTGTAAAGGAAATTATCTGGAGAGTAGTGACCTTTGATTAGGGGTGCAGCCAGGCCAGAGAAACCTTGCAGGGAGAAACCCAGAACTTATTTTCTTTTTTCTTCTAATCTACAGTAGATCACATGGGCCAAATCCATCCTGAAGCAAGAGGGAAAGAAGCCATTGACAAGGCCCATATCAGAAGGTAGAGAGCATGATGAGGGCTGTAGAGTAGATCTAGGGGGCAAGTGGAAGGTATCTACCATCTCATGTATTAGTAGAGCATCCTCATCTACCAATGTGCTCTGCTTAGGTTTAGATAGCTGTTCACAATTTCCAGCTAAGCAGAAAATATGAACCCTTCACCAAGTAGGGGTTTATGCCTTTCTAAATGGTTACCGCAAAGTTGTCACTTAATGTCTCAGAAGCACCTAATAATGCAGTCACTTTCTTTATTCTGTTGAATTTAAGCCAGAGTTAACTTGACATTTACATTACTGTAGTCTTCTCAGGGTGATAGTTCAGTTATTTATAAATGCGCCTAAAGTTTTTCTATAACTTTTCATTTTTGTCTCCCACTCCTCATACTTTGTTTTTATTTCTGTCTAAAATATCCCAAACTGGAAAACTGATGTCATCTTTGTCATATCCATCTTGTCTAACATCAAGCCAGTCACCAATTACAGTTAATTTTTCCTCTAATTTCTTTTTGACAATTTCTCTCTCTCCTATTGTAGTCACATTAATACAGACCTTCCACTTCACACCTGGATTTTAGTGATAGTCTCTTAATTGCCACATTAATCTTAGATGGTTATTTGAAAATGAAACTCTACCTCAAAAATGTCAGTGAATCGCCAGTATCTGCAGGAATTGGGCCACACTCCTTAGCATGGCATTCAAAGCCCTCCACAATTCATTTGCCACCTTCCTTTCCAAACTTGTCTCTTAACTGTTTTACCAGGCAATTTACTCTGGTGAAATCACTTAACTCTATGCCCTGAAACTGCTAAAATTCATTTCCTTTTCAATGTGTTGCCTCAGGTAGTTCTTTTTCTTGAATGACAGCTTTCTTCCTCTTCAATTGTCTAAATCCCATTCTTCACTTGAGGCTCAGCTCAGCTTCTGTTTTTTCAAGACTGCATGTACTCAGTCCTCAGTGAGATCTTCTGCATCCATTAGCCTTTACTGTCTGTGAGTCAAAGTAGTACCTATTTCCTAAGGCTTTAAAAAACAGTGCTTTTGTCATAAGTTTGTTGTGAGTCTTATATAACTTGATATATCAGATATTTTTAGAATAATGCCTGGTATGTAGTAAGTTCTCAATAAATTTTACCTGCTATCAAAATTATTATTTATCATTACTATGATTACAATCCATTTAACAATTAGCATGGTACTTTTATTTATTTATTTTATTTATTTTTTAATGATTTTTATTATTATATTATGTTAGTCACCATACAGTACATCCCGGTTTCTGATGTAAGGCTCGATGATTCATTAGTTGCGTCACACCCAGTGCACCATGCAATACGTGCCCTCCTTACTACCCATCACCAGTCTATCCCATTCCCCACCCTCCCCTCTGAAGTCCTCAGTTTGTTTCTCATAGTCCATAGTCTCTCATGTTTCATTCCCCCTTCTGATTACCCCCTTTCTTTATCCCTTTCTTCCCTACCGATCATCCTAGTTCTTATATTCCATAGATGAGAGAAATCATATGATAGTTGTCTTTCTCTGCTTGACTTATTTCACTTAGCATTATCTCCTCCAGTGCCGTCCATGTTGTAGCAAATGTTGAGAACTCGTTCTTTCTGATAGCTGAGTAATATTCCATTGTATATATGGACCACAACTTCTTAATCCAGTCATCTGTTGAAGGGCATCTCGGCTCCTTCCACAATTTAGCTATTGTGGACATTGCTGCTATGAACATTGGGTGCATATGGCCCTTCTCTTCACTACGCTCTGTATCTTTGGGGTAAATACCCAGTAGTGCAATGGCTGGATCATAGGGTACTCAATTTTTAACTTTTAAGGGACCTCCACACTGTTTTCCAGAGTGGCTATACCAACTTGCATTCCACCAACAATGTAGGAGGGATCCTTTCTCCACATCCTCTCCAACAATTGTTGTTTCTTGCCTTGTCAATTTTTGCCATTCTAACTGGCATAAGGTGGTATCTCAGTGTGGTTTGATTTGAATTTCCTTGATGGCTAATGATTTTGAACATTTTTTCATGTGTCTGTTAGCCATTTGTATGTCTTCATTGGAAAAGTATCTGTTCATATCTTCTGCCCATTTTTTTGATTTGTTTATTTGTTTCTCGTATTGAGTTTGAGAAGTTCTTTGTAGATCTTGGATACCAGTCCTTTATCTGTAGTGTCATTTGCAAATATCTTCTCCCATTCCGTGGGCTGCCTCATAGTTTTTCTGACTGTTTCCTTGGATGTGCAGAAACTTTTAATCTTGATGAAGTCCCATAAATTCATTTTATCTTTTGTTTCTCTTGCCTTTGGGGATGTGTCATGAAAAAGGTTGCTTTGGCCGATGTCGTAGAGGTTGTTGCCTATGTTCTCCTCTAGAATTTTGATGGATTCCTGTCTCACATCGAGGTCTTTCATCCATTTGGAGTTTATTTTTGTGTATGGTGTGAGATAGTGGTCAAGTTTCATTCTCTTGCATGTAGCTGTCCAATTTTCCCAGCACCATTTATTGAAGAGACTGTCTTTTCCCACCGGATGTTTTTTCCTGCTTTATCAAATATTAGTTGCCCAAAGAGCCGAGGGTCCATTTCTGGGCTCTCTATTCTGTTCCACTGGTCTATGTGTCTGTTTTTGTGCCAGTACCATGCTGTCTTTGTGATCACAGCTTTGTAGTACAGCTCGAAATCCGGCATTGTGATGCCCCCAGCTTTGTTTTTCCTTTTCAACAGTTCCTTGAGATTGGGCCTTTTCTGTTTCCATACAAATTTAAGGACTGTTTGTTCCAGTTCTTTGAAAAATGTCCTTGGTATTTTGATCGGGATAGCATTGAGTATAAGATTGCTCTGGGTAGCATGGACATTTTAACTATGTTAATTCTTCTGAAACATGAGCATGGAATATCTTTCCATCTTTTTATGTCTTCCTCAATGTCTTTCAAGAGTGATTTATTGTTTCTAGAATATAGGTCCTTTATGTCTCTGTTTAAAAGTTAATTCAAGGTGCATTGGTTTTTTCTATTGTAAATGGGATGGATTCCCTAATTTCTCTTTCTTCGGTCTCGTTATTCGTGTATAGAAATGCAACTGATTTCTGAGCATTTATTTTGTATCCTGCCACGTTACTGAATTGCTCTATAACTTCTAATAGTTTGGGAGTGGCTTCTTTTGGGTTTTCCATATAGAGTATCATGTCATCTGCAAAGAGAGACATTTGACTTCTTCTTTGCCAATTTGAATACCTTTGATCCCTTTTGTCGTCTGATTGCTGTTGCAAGGACTTCTAGTACTATGTTGAATAATAGTGGCAAGAGTGGGCATCCTTGTCGAAGTTCCTGATCTTAAGGAAAGGCTTCCAGCTTTTCCCCATTGAGAATAATATTGCAGTAGGCTTTTCATAGATGGCTTTTATGAGATTGAGAAATGTACCTTCTATTCCTACACTCTGAAGGGTTTTAATCAGGAAAGGATGCTGTATTTTGTCAAATGCTTTTTCGGCATCGATTGAGAGGATCATATGGTTCCTGAGTCTTTTCTTGTTGATATGATGTATCACGCTGATTGATTTGCGAATATTGAACCACGCTTGCATCCCAGGTATGAATCCCACTTGATCGTGATGGATAATCCTTTTAATGTACTGTTGGATTCTATTAGCAAGTATCTTGTTGAGGATTTTGGCATCCATATTCATTAGGGAAATCGGTCTGTAATTCTCCTTTTTGATGGGGTTTTTGCCTGGTTTGGGGATCAAGGTAATATTGGCCTCATAGAATGAGTTTGGTAGCTTTCCTTCTGTTTGTATTTTTTGAAATAGCTTTAGGAGAATAGGTATTATTTCTTCTTTGAATGTTTGGTAGAATTCCCCAGGAAAACCGTCCGGCCTGGAGTTTTGTTATTTGAAGGTTGTTTATCACTGACTCAATTTCTTCATAATTAATTGGCCTGTTTAAGGAATCAATTTCTTCCGGTTTCAATCTTGGTAGTTTATAGGTTTCCAGGAAGGATTCCATCTCTTCCAGATTGCTTAGTTTATTGGCATATAGCTGTTGATAAAAATTTCTAATAATCCTTCCAATTTCAATGGTGCTCGTCATGACCTCTCCTTTTTCATTCATAATTTTAATAATCTGGGTCCTTTCTCTTTCTTTTGATAAGTCTTGCCAGTGGTCTGTCAATTTTATTGATTCTCTCCAAGAACCAGCTTCTAGTCCTGTTGATCTGCTCACTGTACTTCTGGTTTCTGCTTGATTGATTTCAGCTCTAATTTTGGTCAACTCTTCCTCGTGCGTGGATTAGGCCTGTCCCTCTGTTGCTGTTCCAGCTTCTTGAGGTGAGAATATAAAACTTCATTTTAGATTTTTCTATTCTTTTGAGTGAGGCTTGGATGGCTATGTATTTCCCCCTTAGGACTGCCTTTGCAGTATCCCATAGGTTTTGGACTGTTGTATTTTCATTCTCATTGGTCTCCATAAATTGTTTAATTTGATTTTTGATTTCCTGGTTTATCGAGTCATTCCTGAGCAGTATGGTTCTTAGTCTCCAAGTGTTTGAGTTTCTTCCAAATTTTTCCTTGTGGTTGAGTTCCAATTTCAGAGCGTTGTGGTCTGAGAATATGCAGGGGATAATTTCAATCTTTTGGTATCAGTTGAGACCTGTTTTGTGTCCCAGAACATGGTCTATTCTTGAGAATGTTCCATGGGCATTAGAACAGAATGAGTATTCTTTGGTTCTGGGGTGTAGTGTTCTATATATATCTATGAGGTCCAACTCGTCGAGTATGGCATTCAAAGCCTTTGATTCTTTGCTTAGTTTTTGCCAGGGTGTTCTGTCTATTTCTGAGAGTGGTGTGAGGTCCCTACTATTAATGTATTTTTATTTATATGTCTCTTTATTCTGGTTAAGAGTTGGCTTGTGTATCTTGCTGCTCCCCTGTTGGGGGCATATATATTTATAATTGTCATATCCACTTGTTGAATACTTCCCTTAAGAATAATATAGTGCCCTTCTGGCCATATGCACCCCAATGTTCATAGCAGCAATGTCCACAATAGTTAAATCGTGGAAGGAGCCGAGATGCCCTGCAACAGATGACTGGATTAAGAAGTTGTGGTCCATATATACAATGGAATATTACTCAGCAATCAGAAAGAATGAGTTCTCAACATTTGCTACAACATGGACGTCACTGGAGGAGATAATGCTTAGTGAAATAAGTCAAGCAGAGAAAGACAACTATCATATGATATCTCTCATCTATGGAACATAAGAACTAGAATGATCAGTAGGGAAGAAAGGGATAAGGGGGTAATCAGAAGGGGGAATGAAACATGAGAGACTATGGACTCTGAGAAACAAACTGAGGGCTACAGGGGGAGGGGGTGGGGAGAATGGGATAGACCGGTGATGTGGTAAGAAGGACACGTATTGCATGGTGCACTGGGTGTTATACACAACTAATGAATCATCGAGCCTTACATCAAAAACCGGGGATGTACTGTATGGTGACTAACATAATATAATAAAAAATCATTATTAATAGAAAAAAAAAAGAATAATATAGTGCCCTTCTGCGTCTCTAACTATAGTCTGTAGTTTAAAATCCAATTTATCTGATATGAGAATTGCTACCCCAGCTTTCTTTTGAGGTCCATTTGCGTGAAAGATGGTACTCCATCCCCTTACTCTCAGTCTGAATGCATCTTTGGGTTTGAAATGAGTCTCTTGTAGACAGCAAATGGATGGGTCATTTCTTTTTATCCAATCTGCAACCCTGTGGCGCTTTATGGGATGGTTCAAACCATTTACATTAAGACTGATTACTGAGAGATATGATTTTAATGTTGCCATGTTGCCAGTAAAGTCTTTGTTTGTATTGGCTGTGACTTTCTGTTCTGTATCACTCTTGGGGCCTTTTTTTATAGAACCCCTGTAATATCTCCTGTAGGGCTGGTTTCGTGGTTACAAAATTGGTTAGTGACTGGCGATTCTGAAATGTCTTTATTTCTCCATCAATTCTGAATGATACCTTTGTGGATAAAGGATCCTTGGCTGCATGTTTTTCTCGAAAGAGCTTTTTAAATATGCTCCCAACTCTTTCTCTCATTCCAGGTCTGTGTAGACGTCTGACGTAATTCTGATGCCTTGCCTTGGTACGTGAGAAATTTCTTTGCCCGCGGCCGCTCAATACTGTATCCTTGCATCTAATATTTGCGAATTACTGCTGACGTGACGTGGCGTAGGTTTGTCATGGTTGACCTTGGGAGGGTCCTCTGCCTCTTGGACACGAACACGTTGTTTCCTCGCTAGATTAGGGGTGTTTTCAGCTACAATTTGTTCAACATATCTTCTTCTAGACTCCTGTTTTTCTCTCCTTACTTTCGGGTTGATGCCATGATTCTAACATTGGATCGTTTCATTGAGTTCGACATGTCTCGCGAACCTACCTAATTCGTGAGGCGTGGATTTTTAAGACCATCTTCTATTTTCATTTTTTCCTCTATTATCCCATCCTCCAATTCACTAACCTCTCCTCTGCTTCTGCGACCCTGGTCGCAAAGTAGCCTCTAGTTTTGCTGCATTTTGGCTCATAGAATTTTAATTTCTGTCAGATTTGCTCCATTTCTGTCCTTAGGATTCTATATATTCTCATAACCTTTTCAATAGTTTTTTCAATTCTACTCATCATTTTGACCATCGTTACTCTGAATTCCATTTCTGATAATTTGGTTACATCCATATCCATTATTTCTGTGGCAGAGGCCACAGACTCCCTGTCTTTTCTTTGCTGGGGGCTTCTCCTTCTTGTCATTCTGATGAAGAGAGGTTGCGGGGTTTCCTGAGCCCAAATTATTGACTGGGTCCCAGGCCGTGCCCCTTGTTTTATAGGGATCTTAGGGATGTGGGCTTCTTCTTTAAAGATTTTATTTATTTATTTATGTGGCAGCCAACCAGTGAGAGAGGGAACAGAAGCAGGGGAGTGGGAGAGGAAGAAGGAGGCTCCCAGCGGAGGAGCCCGATGAGGGACTCCTTTCCAGAACGCCGGGATCACGCCCTAAGCCGAACCGGGATCACGCCCTAAGCCGAAGGCAGGCGCTCAATGACTGCGCCACCCAGGCGCCCGGGTTGTGGGCTTCTTGATTTTTCAGCCTGCCTTCTGGGGGAGGGGCCTGCTGCGCCGATACTCAGGCAACCCTGTTTGGGTAGAGTCTCGGCGTCCCCTGAGAGGGGGGATGGGGATGGGCACTCCCTGAGCCGGTAATTCCAGGCTTTTGTTCTCTGGCGGCTTTCCCTGGCGGTTTGCTGTGCCTCTTCTGAGAGTCAGAGCAGCAGCGGCCGAATCTCAGCCTCTGTCACGGAACAGAAGGATTGCGGCCCGTTCTCTACTAATGTTCTGGCCACTTTAACTCTGTTTCTGTTGGTGCTGCTCAACCCTACAGCATCCTGGGATGTGCGCCCCACACCCGGCGTCCCAGCCCTCACTTCCAGGGCCGGCGCGTCTCTGTCCTTTGTGTTTCTAATGCCGCCAGCCGCCCCGCGCGCTCCCGGGTCTCCCGGTCTCAGTCTATGCCCAGTGAGCACACCGTGATTCCGGAGTTTCGTGAGAAGCCTGGTGGCGCGCGTTCACGGCTCACCGGTCTCAGTCTGCTCTCTCGCGGGTGCCGTCCCTGAGTCTGCCCGCTCCCCTGTGCAGGTGGCTGCCGCTTCCCGGCGCCCAAACACGGCGGCTCCCTCCCCCTTCCGTTTATCTTCCAATATCTGTGCACGGTTTACAGCTGCCCTCTTTGTACCTCAATACTCAGCGCTGGAGATGTTCATTTGTAGAGATCCAGATGCGTCTTCCTGCGTCTCAGGCTGGTTCCGTGGTTGTTTAGGCTGGTCTGGTACCTATCCAGCTCGACTTGGAGGACCGGCTGAAAACGGTGTCTCCTACTCCTCCGCCATCTTAACTCTCTCTAGCATGGTACTTTTATATTGTTACTTTGCTTTGCACCTATATAAAGTATTTCCCTAACTAAATTAGATTACCATCGCCATGAGGAAAGGATATGACTTTTTTTCTTTTAATCAATTGTTATATCCTCAACATTTAGCATAGAGCTTGGCAGAAAGCCCACCTGAATAAATGCTTATTGTGTGGTAGATGGTGGTGGTGGTGGTGGTGGTGATGATGATGATGATGATGCCTCCTACTCTATTCTCTGCTGCTTTTGTAAAGTGGCTGCAATATATATCAATTTATAAAAGCATTAATTGCATTATAAAGCTGGCAAGTACTTCTCAGATAATTTGATTCCACACCATCATCTTCTGGATGGTAAAGCTGAGGTTCAAGGGAGAGGAAACGATTTGCCCTAAGCCAGAGTTACCAGTTAGTGACAGACACAAGGCTAGAACTCAGAATTCTTTCTAGATCATTGAATTGAACAAATATTTATCAAGTACCTACCGTGCTAATTACTATGCTGGTTGTTGGGAACATATCTGTGACCAGGACTGTGTCCCATCTTTTCATGCCACTTACATTTTAATGGTAGGGAGAGACATAAATAAACATATAGGCAAACAAACAAAAATAAACAGTGATGACTGATATGATGGAAATAAAAGGGCAATGTGAAAGACTAACAGAGTGAAAGAAGAGGTAGGTAACTTAGGTCTTCTGAGGTAATAGTTAAGCTGAGTCCTGCACGATGAGAAGGAGACAACCAAGGCAAGTTATGGGCAAAGACAGTTTCAGGTACAAGAGTAATTGCATAGGCCCTGGGGTGGGAATGAGTCTGTTTTGTTCTAGAAACTGAAGGTATGGTCAGTATAGCCAAAACATAGTGCCTGAGTGAGGGGGCGGTAAGATTTGAGGTCAGAAAGCCAGTCAGGGGTCAAATCACATAGCACAATGTAGGCTATAGTAAGGAGTGTGTATTTTAATTTTATCACTCTGTTTATGCCTTAAAATGACCATTTGGGCTGTTGTGGGGAATACTAGTCTATACAGAGAAGGACAAGGGTGTGTCAGAAAAATTAACCAAAATTGGGAAATAGGTAAAATAGGTTACTGAACCACCTTTCACTGCAGTGCGGGGCTTGACTTTCTGTCATATAGGCTATTGTACAGTCCTTTGAGGCAAGTCCTTTAACTTGTAGATTGTTGCCCAGTAGAGAGGCAAATAATTTTTTGCCATTTCCATTGTAAAATATAACCCCAAATTATAGTTGTGGCCTTGTTGGATATTAACTAGTTTTGTATCTAACCCATAAATAATATCCCAACATTATTTATAAGTATTTAGCTTCTCAAATGGTCTCTGGATCAGATTTAAAAATCTTACTGGTTCCTACAAAAATTAATGAATTCACCCACATCTTTGACATGTGTTTATTTGAATCACGAATTTATCTTTTTGAATATTAAACTTTAAGAGGTGGAAGCAGACAGAATAGTTAGAGGGCAACTGGAGTAATCCAGATAAGCTGTGACAATGTCTTGGACTAGGGTCGTGATAGCGGACATGGTTGGAAGCGATTAGATCCTTTATAGGTTGGAGGCAGAACCAACAGGACTTCTGATTGATGAAACATGGGAGATCAAGGGAAGAGTAATCAAGAAATATCCCTAGGTTTTTGGCCTAAGTAACTGCTAGTGCCATTAACTGAAATGGGAGAGATTGGGTGGAAAAGTTTGGCAGAGCATATTAGGTGGACAGTCAAAAGTTCAGTTTTAGATATGCTAAAGTCAAAGACATCAGTTAGTTTTCCATGTGGAAATGTAAAACAGGCTCTCGGATATATGGGTCTGGAACTTAAGGGGGGATTCTAGGCTAGAGATCAAAATTTGGGTGTCATTAGAATTTAGACACTGTTTAAAGCCTAGGCCTAGATGGAGCTGGAGTTCTTAAAGGGATTTAGGGAAAAGAATGGGTATTATTACGCTCTATTACATATTCAGTACATTTAGGGCAGAGCCTGGAAATCTCCAATTCTGTCACATGATGCAGGTGGTGATTCTGACACTGAGAAACGTGACCTAGACAGAATTTGGCAAACTGTTTTCTGTTAAGGTCCAGCTAATAAATATTGTAGGCTTTCTGGGCTGTACAGTCAGCTCTGCCACTCTAGCAGGAAAGCAGCCATAGACAGCACATAAATGCCTGAGCATGGCTGTGTTCCAGTAACATTTTATTTATGGACTTGAAATTTGAATTTCATATAATTTTCACATGTCACAAAATATTATTTTTCTTATGATTTCTCCCCCCATTTTAAAATATAAAAACAATTCTTAGCTTATAAGCCATACAAAAATTGGCAGCAGGCCAAATTTGGCCCATGGGCTGTAGTTTGCTTATACATGATCTAGATCCATGGTCTGTCAAGAGACATACGGGAATAGTGGTTTTTTAAAAATTTTTATTTATTTGAGAATGAGAGAGAGTGAAAGAGAGCATGAGCTGGGGGAGAGGCAGACTCCCCACTGAGCAGGAAACCTGAAATCATGACCTGAGTGAGCCAAAGGCAGATGCTTAACCGACTGAGCCACCCAGGTGCCCTGGAATAAAGTATTTTTTTAAACATTTAATTTCCATTAAAAATTTCTAGTTTTGTAATCTCTACAATGTGATCATCATAATCACACTTAAATGTAGCTCTTTCCATGTGGAAGCACTTTACATATATTAAATCATTTAATTCTCACAAAACCTCTTGTGTTAATAAGAATAGTCTGATCCCGTGATTAGTATCCTCACGTTATAGATGAGGAAACTGAGGAAAGGATGGGTTGAATGAGTTGTCCAATATTACACAGTTGGTAACTAACAGTCAAATTTTGATTCCAGGCAGTTTGGTATCAAAATCTATCTCTTAATATGTGCATATTGATTCTCATAGGTAAGTATTTTTCTCTTCCCCGATCTTGTCTCTCTCTGTCTCTCTCTCCTTCTCTGTCTCTCTCTCTCTCTCTCACACACACACACATATGTCCTGAACTACCTCACTACACTCTATACCATTAAGTGCTTTTAGATCTTTAGCTTTATGAAATTTCTATCAATCAACTTTTCTTATTAAAGCAATCTAGGTCTTTAAAAACAGAAACATTGCTGACAAATGTCAACACATAATAACATTTTTGAAATAAAATAGAGCATCTGGCTCTGAGAGGAAAACATTTCAGAAACCTGGATTTCCTTATTATATTTGCTTAAAGGGAGCTGTAACTCAAGCTGCTTGCCTGCTCACCCTGATCAATGAGGATTTCTGTTTGTTAAATAAGTGAAATGCCTAATTTTATCTGTTTTCCTGTGTTATATTTTGTTGAAGTACAATGAATTTGAAGGCCACACTATTTGGAGGCGTGGATCCTTTTAAATTTCCCCCAGATCCTTTTCTTAACTCTGGCTCCAAATCTGATGTGTTTTCTATAAGATTTGCAGGTAGGAAAAAAGAGAAAGATACTGGGTAAAGGTCAGTATGGGCGTGGGGGGAGGGGGTTTCTGTTCAGAACTGCTCTGCTCGGTCTCCTCTGGAGTATGACAGATGGGGAAGGGTGCCACTGTTGCGGGCACAGGCAGAGCTCCAAAGCTGTAAGGTCAGCAGGAGGAGGCAATGTCAATACCAGAGAAGATAATTATTCTCAGCCTGTAATCTCCCACCCTCACATTCCCTTGTGGCTGCTTCCTGTATATAAAACAGGTCTCAAGGGTGTGTGGGTGGCTGAGGATAGAGGAAGAAAGGCCTTGTACAATGTGTTTGCCCCTAGCTGGTCCAGAGGAGAGCTTTGTGGAGGTTTCACTAAAACTCAAGGAAGGAGAGAGATGTTTGCAGAATGACAAGTAGTGGAACTGTGCCAGAGAAGCCAAAGTCAGAATGAAGGGGAGATCCTGAACTCCTTGAAATGCTCTGGATACAACTCCTTTGACACAACCAACCTTATCCACCCCGACAAAGGCCACCTCTTGCTCCCATATCCTCAATCCAAAGGCTTTTGGGTTGTTATACACTGGAAGCCTATGGGACCAAGGGAGAAGGGGATAATGCTAAGAGGATCTGCATAGGGGATCCTACAAAGTAGAGTTGTTTGAATATCAAAAAGTAGAGAAAACAATAGGAGACCAATCACAAGGAATGGGACAGAGCAGAGTATCCTGGGGAACATTGGAAGAGAGAGATGCAGGAAATGGAATATAAAGCAACTATGGTTTCTCTAAAAGGGGGCTTTTGCTTTATTTTTCATCTCTCAAAAGGTGTCAACTTAAGAAAACCTTACAGCTCCTGTAAGCTGCTTGCTTTCAAAGGGAAATGCATTATTTAGGAGTGTAATGAATAGTTTATCAAACCTCCCTCCAACAGGGTTGCTGCTTAAGCTCGGAGTAATTGGCCAAGAGCAGAAGGGGGGAGGGCCCTTTCCTCTTCTTTCTTCTTCCCTCCCCTTCTCCAGGACAAATGTGGGAGGGCGAGGGTGACTGCCTGGGGTAGATCTTTCATCCCAAATGGGAAGAACAAACAGGTCAAGCCAAAAACAGAGGTCATTCCTAGGACAGGCCTGCAGGAGGAGCCAGTGCCCTTCAGTGGAGCAAGCTCTTTTGCAAAGGGAGGCTCTTACCTGAGAGGGCTCCAAGAGGCCTCAGATTTCGCCCTGAATCCCAGACTCCCAGTGAGAGCAGAGGCAGCAGGTACTCCCAGGCCATTTCGGTCTCCACTTTTCCCTGTTGCAAGCCTTAGAGTCTTTCGGGGTCTGTAAGTTGAAGGTTGTCTAACAGAAAAAGAAGTGCAGCGTAGCATCCAGCCACAAAGCTATGTGTCCAATCTTACCTCTGAACAATCTTGCTTCACCCCCAATCTTCCCTCACTTCTCCACTTCCTTTATCTCACAAACAACAAAATAACACTCACCTACCCACGCCCACACAGCCACACACTTAATGGAAATGGCAAAAGGATGGGCCCAACCTTATGAAAACAGATTCCATGCTGAAGAAGCTGCATCTTTTTAATGGCAAAAAAAGAAAGGACCTGATCAGAGTTGTAAAATCACTGACAGGATTGGAGGAAGACAGACGAGAATTATAGTTGGCCTCAGCCAGATCAGTAGATGAGGTGAGACGTAATATGATGCAGTGCTTCTCTTTTGTTTGCCCAATACAGGTTCAAATCAGGACTGTGCTCCTACACTATTTGACCTTGGGCCCTTCACATAACCCCTCTAAGACTCCGTTTCCCTGTCTATAACTTGGGGATGGTAATAGCTCTCTCACAAGAATATTGTGAGGATTAAACAAGCTATAAAATGCTTGGCCTACATCAAGCATTTGGTAAATGCTAGATGTTGCTGTTGTTATTATTATTATCCTTCCCCCACATTTGTCATAGATCACATGGGGGACTGGGTAGAAGAATTTGAATGGCTCTGGGAAAATCCACTCTTTACTGCTGGAGAAAACAATTTGTGTCCAGGTCCTATGTCCTGTCTCTTCTAGGCACTGGATTGTTTTTCTCACCAAACCGTTCTGTTGCCATTCTAATGCACTCTTGCTCTTTCTCTTGTTCCTTCTCTCTGTCCCCCTTTCCTTTCCTTCTGCCACATGTGTTCTAGGACAATTTTTCTGAAGTGTTTTGAAATGTCTGCTTTATAGTACCACATTCTACTACTAAAAGATTTGCATTATATTACTAAGCCTAGTTGACCAAAACTTCATTAGCTACTGTTCTAAACCTGACTTTACTTTGCACAAAGAATAGATTAACTACACAGACACAAGCACACTCACATGCACATGAATAATAAGTGTCCCAGTTGACTCCTGTTCTTCCAAAAGATTTAGAAAATCATTTAGTACAATTATTCCTAATACATTGCCCATCAGCTCTAAGGCAGTTGTGAAAAACAGCTGCAGTCATTTTACTCAAAGTAATGGATTAAGATGATAACTATGACAAGATCTGCCTAGCAAAGTTAACATTAAACTAACATGGTTCTTTTCCGTCATTTGGAATTGCCTCTTTTGACAAAAGAAATGTTCTGAGTAGGAGCATGTTAGTCTCCCAATAAGTGAGAAAAGTTGCAAACGTGGGGTATTTGTGTAGGAAGCTCATAAGTTCAGTTGCCTAAGGACCCTGGCAATTGTGGCTGGACGTTTACTGCTCAGTGCCAGAGTGTCCTCTGTGCCTAAGGTGTGGCAAGCTTGCTGTTACCTGAAGAGCTCCACATAAGTACGGATGATCTTCGGGCTTCTGTGTGTGAGGAGCAAAGTCTCTGTGGCCAGGAGGCTTTCAAATGCCCACTAATAGGCATTGTTGTTGGTTTGTTCATTCATTAACCTGATGTTTGCACCTAGCATGCACTATATTCTAGGCAACCGAACTACAGAAAGGACTAAAACATGGTCCCTGCCCTCAGGGAGCTTATAGTGTAGTCATGGAGACAGGAACATATAATGAGTTGAAATTAAGAGGCAAACACTGTATATGTCTGGCATATGCTGTGGTAGGTTCTTCATGCCATCTGTCTTTAATTATCTGACCAATTTCATATAGAAGAACAATTTGATTTGCTCTCCATAGCTGTTCAGGGCCGAACTAGGAACTAAGAATAAAAATAATTTCATGATTTGAGTGCTGCTTTTGTGCTTGGCACTTTACACGTATTACTTCATTTAATCCTCATAGCAACTGTATTAGTCAGCTAGGACTGCTATAACTGGGTGGCTTAAACAGCAGAATTTTATTTTCTCACAGTTCCGGAGGCTGGGAAGTCCAAGAATCAAGGTGCTGGTTGATTCATTTCCTGGGGAGAACTCTCTTCTTGAATTGCAGATGGCTACATTCTTGCTGTATGCTCACATAGCCTTTCCTCAGTGTGTGCTCATTGAAAGGTGGGGAGCAGAGAGAGAGAGAGAGATTTCTCCCCTGCTCTCCTTACAAAGTCACAGTTCTATTAGATTAAGATTCCACCCTTATGACCTCATTTAACCTTAATTACCTCCTGAAGACCCTATCTCCACATATAGTCGCATTGGAGGCTAGGGCTTCAACCTATGAATTTTGGGGGGAGACACAATTCCAACCATAGCAGCAAGCCTGTGCCTTAGATGATGTTATCCCCATTTTCCAAATGAGGCAACGGAGGCTCAGAGAGGTTAAGTGACTTCCCTAAGGTTACGCAGCTAAGAAGTTGCAGAGATAAGATTCTAGGTGTAGCTGACTAAAGGGCAACTGCTTTCTGTTACATTCTGTTGTCTCTTGGATCATTGGTAGCTCACACACCACTGGGTAGTAGATTTTGAGTCAAAATAAGAGAAAGTTTTGATGTTTGGAATGATTAGGACTGGTATCACATTTTTAAGATAATGAGGTCTCATCACTGAAAGTTAACACTTTCAGAAGAGGTCAGATGCTGCAGAAGAGAATCTTGGACTGCGTAGAAAATTGTACTGGAACAATAATTCTCAGTGTGCCAAGTAAGGAGGTGGGCTCTGGGATGCTCATACCTACCCCCTGATCAATCAGAGCCACTCAGTATTCATCTACTATGATAATGTGGTAATTTTTATTGAGCATTTACTAGGTACTATTTAACAAGTTTCCTGTGTGTTTACTCATTTAATCACCACAGTAGTGCTCTGAGGTAGATACTGTTATTACCCCCATTGTACAGGTGGCAAAAAAACAGAGGCCTGGAGAAGTGAAGAAACTTGTCCAAGGTCATGTAGGTGAGGTTAGCAGTAGAGCTGGCATTTGAACCTAGGCTGTCTTGGATGTACTCCCTATGCAGTATGCCAACAAGTTTCTCTATTTTATTAGAAATAATGGGTTTCCTTGAAAGAATTCATATGGATGAAGAGTGATATGGATAACACTTTTTGAAAATTACTATAATTGTATCCTCACAGGTTTCAAGTTTCATTGGTTCAATCATCGTCCTCCATGTTGGGTTGGTCAAGAAACTCCTATACTCTTTCTACCCAGGTAAGACCTTGGTCTCAGCCTCTAACTATAGACTTGAATCTTGCCCTTGACTGCTAATCTAGAACTTGCTGGGTTTGACCCTGGTTGTATTTGCTAACTGGCAAGTTGCTGCAACCTGACCTAGTCTTCCAGTTCCAGACTTTACTCTCTGGCTCACAGCTCTTGACACCAGTCTGTGACATGTCTATACACTAAAAGTAGCTGGTCTACTGGTTCCACTCAGTTTGAGCATAAATGGGTATTAAGGTTCATTGGACACATTTGGTGAACTGGTGGAGCACATAAGCCCAAAGAGCCTTCTGGGGGAGGACTTTTCTCCAGGGAAGAAGGAGCCAGGTGGGAGTGATGAGACTGACCCAGTGAGAAAGCCCTAGTCATCACACTGGAGGGGAATAACCATTGTGCAACATGGTTGTTGGTCTTTTAGATTTGTCTCCTGGTCAAGACTGCCATGGACTCATGCTTCATTGTTGTGGGGAGTAGGAGGCTTATACATAAAAAATTAAGAGTACTTGCTCATGTAAAACTCCATATAACAACTGGGCACCAGCAGTGCTGCTTAAGTATGGCTCTAGCAGAGCCAAACCTGAATGACTAAGTCAGTCATTTAGCTACCACTTAGTTATCAACATGGATTGAACCTCCATGATGTTCAGAGTCCAATGCTTGTTTTTTTGTTTTTTTTGTTTGTTTTTGTTTTTTCTTTTTTGCAGAGCAAGGAATATACATTTTTACTGGAAAGGGGATATAGAATAGGGGAAGAACATGGTCTTTATCTGGCAGTGTCAGCAGAGAGTGAGGGAATAAAAATACAATATTAGAGAATGCATGACCAGAAAGCACCTAAATATGCATGAACTGCATATAACCTTGTTGTCAGAGATTCAGTTTCCATATCTTCTAAATATGGCTATTAATATCTACCTTGCAGGGTTGTTGGGTGAATTAAATAAGAAAATGTATATACATGAATATAAAATGGCTAGTTCAGTGCCTGTTATATAAGGGCACTGATAAATGGAAGACCTTATTTATTAGTAGTACTAGTAGTAGTAGTAATACAGGTAGTAGTATAATTATTATTAGCACCCACAAAATATATCATTCTAAGTTAGCAAAGAACGTGAATCTAGAAATAATCTGAGTCATGGTTATGTTTTGTTTGTAAGTATTAACTTTAATAGCTTAATCTATGTGATCTTTTTATTGAATATACTCTGGATGTTATTTTTGTCTTACTAGCTGGATAGGTAGTTCCTTGAGAACAGAAATTTCTCTCCATCAAATTAGAATCTTGCTATGGAAAAGAATATAAAGTCTTCCCAGCTCTATTGAAGAGTTCTGTAATCAGATATGGAACTACCTGAAATCTGGATACAAGTCTCTGCCATTGGACGTTAGGTCTCTCCAAGGACATAGAACCATCATCCTCCTCCTTTTTATTACTAGGGAGTTGGTATCACAAGTCATTTAGTATTATATACTGCAAGTGACTTAATATTACTGGTAGACTGAACTGGAGTAAGAAGACAGGAAAGAGATGGGATCAGATAGGGTCCAGAAGCCTCATCATAGTTGAAATTCAATGGAATATCAAAAACCATTTTACTATTCAATATTTTGCAGCTAGCAAATATTTCCAGACACCTCACTGAGATGTTTTGCTTAATTTCTAAGCCTGGGCTCATTTTAGGACCTATCGAATCCATGTGTTTCCAACTGATTTACATTCAACACATCAAGATGTTGTTTTGTAAGAGAGATTTGATGTCCAAAAAGCCCACTGAGCTCCTTTTATGAACATTTTAAATCCTTTCTCTTTGAAGGGATTGAAACCTGGGCAGTGCTCCCTGTTGTTTCTGTTCTCAGAAGGCCAGAAGGTGCTGGAATAGTGGAGGGTCCTGGGATAGCCTATCTCATATAGAGTGACTGGTGATCTAGAGTAGGTGAGAGACTGAATAGAAATGTGGATCAGGTGTGGATGGAATATATTCTTTGTGTGTGATAGCTAGACAAACATCTGAAATCCCAAATATTATCTATTAAAACTAGTTCGGGCCCTAGCTCTTTCAATGAGTCTTTCTTCTTTCTCCTTCAAACTTTGCCTTCCTCAGTTTTTAAACTTTCATTCAAAAAACCACAGTGCTAGGCACAGAGAAGTTGCTTGACTGAATGTTACTTTGGTGCAGGCGTATGGAGTGTGCCTGTTGGAAGAGTAAAAGAATGCAAAAGGCATGAGAAGCCATTAGAGTTGAATGGACATTAGGTACAGAGCACCTGATTCAGTGGTCCTAAATACAAATGCCCATGGGTGAAGCTGGTGGGTGGAAGACACTAGGGAGTAGAGGGCACTTGGGGGAAGTAGAGCATACAGTCTCCATCTATAATTACTTAAAAAAATTGAACACCAAGCAAGCCAAGCAAAGTATATTAATGGACCCTGTTCACCACACAGATCTCTGTCTTACAGAATCTTGGTCTAATTCAATCTTCAAATTTATCAACAAAGAACCCTAAGGCTTGAGAACTGTAAAGTAAATTGTCAGAAGGTGCCCAGCTAGTAAATGGCAGAAAGAGACTTGAACTTTAAGCTTTTTGAACATAAGCATTTCAAGTCTAGTGCTTTTTTTCATTACACAATGATGCCTCCTTAGGTTGAACCTTATAAATAAGAAAATATAAGAGCTATACACATGAAACCAATAAAGGAAACTCATATGAATCATCACAATGTCCAGTGCTGGTACTTTTGTGGGGAGAAGACTTTCAAATTTACAAAGGAGAAAAAAATGAAGTAATGGCCTGGCATCAGAATTAAGGCAACAATTCATGGCAATAGCCACTCCCTCTGAAAAGTTAGTTAAGGGAGTCTGAGTCAAATTTTTAAGGGACAGTTATCTATGGTTGATATTTGAATTAGTGGTTGGGAAGCTTACCTGAAACTATCAAAGCTAATAATTAGAGGAGAGAATATTTGCATTTATCTGGAGGCTTTGATTTTAAGCCATGCAATGTACACATGTGCACACATGTGTGCATACTTCTGTGTGTCTAGAATTATAAGTTAAATACTACTGTATGCCTAAGACCAGATGTTTGACCGACAAGAAACTAAGTTACACTGTACAAGTATCTGATGCCATATATATATAGAGAGAGAGAGAGAGAGAGAGAGCGCTAAATTTTGACAGACAGCTTCTCCTGGAGAAAATTGTACCACCCACAAGTATCACAGTCCTCATTTAATTGCTGTCTAATTTTTGCATGCAGTTAGAAGTTGATATTATGTGCACCTGTGAGGTATCATTTCAGGCCCTCTGTTTTCCTAACCAACTCTGTGCTGTAATTTTGAGGGTTGACACTGTTCAATAACACCCCCCAAAGGATAAAATTTTAGATAAATTTAAGGAACCCATAAAGTAGATTACTTTAGGGACATAGTCATCTTCTACATATCGGGGTGGCAGGTTCAAATCTCAGTCCACAAATTTTTTCCTCTCCATTTTCCAAGCTTTTGTCCAGGAGGCAGGTTGCAAAGATTTTCTTGCTAGGTTCCAGTCACATTTATAGTCTCAAAATTTCCCTGTCTCTTCCCTTTTCATGGCAAAGGGTCTTTTCTAGTCTGAGGAAATATGAACTACTTCCCTCCTCCATAAACATGTTAACTTTGTACTCTGTCCTGTCTAGTGCCCTCAGAAACTAAGGTTTTGGGCACCAAAGCTGAAGAACTTTTTTCTGTTTTTGTTTAGTCATATCCCTCTCTATGGAAATGAAAATAGAACTGCTGAACTGATGAGTTGGGAAAAGAGTGGTGGTTATTGGGGTAGAGACTGGACTACCAGGAGAAAAATAATTTCAAATGCTATCATCCTGATCTAAAACTTAAATGATCTAAAAATCATCATGAGAGACTATGGACTCTGAGAAGGGGGGTGGGGGAATGGGATAGGCTGGTGATGGGTAGTAAGGAGGGCATGTATTGCATGGTGCACTGGGTGTTATACACAACTAATGAATCACAGAACTTTACATCAAAAACCAGGGATGTACTGTATGGTGACTAACATAATAAAATAAAAAAATATTAAAAAAATAAAAATAAAAATCATCGTGATGATCAGCATCACTATTTATTCTTTGTTACCTAAATACTCCTCTTGATCTATTATGTGCACTTTGAGTTATTTCTCAAGGACCAAAATCAAACTTTTCTGGAGCTAGTCCTACCATTCTTATTCTCAAGGAACTGCTGGGATTCTGAGGTGGAGCATCAGGGGTAGTCTATGGCCAGGGAACTAACTAGGCAAAACAGACCACAGGGCAATCAATTGATGCCAAATCTTCCTTGCACCTCTCACTTTAGTGTCTAAAGTCATTGCCTTGCTTAAAGATGTTGTTTAAAGGATTCCTTTTTGAAAGGGCTAAACTACTCTAACGATTCTGAAGAAGCAGTGTGTGTACTTCTTGGTTTGCTTACGATTTCTAGTTGGAAATCCAGATACCTTTGCAAATCTTTTCAAACCTTAACACTTCTTGTAGAATATGTGTGTGCACATGCATGCATTCACATAAGGAGGTAGGTCAGGAAGGAACACAGACAACAGACAGAAAAGAACCAGTTAGGACAATACACAATAAGGGGCAATAAAAGACTTTTCAAATTTCAGAAAACCAATAAGTACTTGAATTATGGGTAAGAGCAACGGAATGGAGCTGATGTGTGGAGGGTTAAAATAGGAACATTGGCTTTGTTTTCAATAAGAGACAAGAGGCTTGCAGGATAGGGGAGAAAAGAAGCTGCAAATGTTAATTCAAGCTCATTGCCCCTTCTTTGCTCTCCTCTCACCCTACCTCCTCATCCCGTGGTGAGAAATAATGAACATGTTCTGCACTTGGAAGATTGGGTAATGGGAGGCATGGTGAGAGGAAATGGCTTTCTCAGCTAATTGTTAGCAGAGGTTGAAGGACCCATAAGTAGTGGCTCCTGGGGTGCTTTCTCATACACAATTCCAAAGCAGACGCAGGCTGGTTAACTCAGCTGGTCAGAATCCTGTGTTAATGAGACCGTGATTGTAGGTTTCTTCTCTTTTGAGCCAGGTAGCTTTACTCTGTTTTCAGATATAGACTGAACCGAGGCCATGAGTTTTAAAACTAAGGGTAGTCTCAGTCCTAGGCCCTAACCCTTGTTATGGGTTAAGTTCCTTACCCCAGCCATAGATTGAACCTCTAACCCTGGTTAGCTACTTTGATATATGGGTCAAAAAGGGACCAGGAAAGAAGGTACGGACATTGTAGTGTGTCTCTACTACTTCTACTAAAAACAAAAACCAAAAAATAACCCTCCCCCCAAAACTCAATAAACCTACCCTGCTAATAGGACAGGAGTGGCCTGTTTTCATATGGTAACAAATGCTACACATATGCTTTTATACTAGAAGCTGCAGGACTGGAGTGAATATGGATATGAGAACTATTCCCCCTAGCTCAGAGGATAGAAGCTAGGATAAAAGTGATAAGATCTCTTTTTTTTAATGATTTTTTATTATATTATGTTAGTCACCATACAGTACATCCCTGGTTTCCGATGTAAAGCTCGATGATTCATTAGTTGCATATAACACCCAGTGCACCATGCAATATGTGCCCTCCTTACTACCCATCACTGGTCTATCCCATTCCCCCACCCCCCTCCCCTCTGAGGCCCTCAGTTTGTTTCTCATAGTCCATAGTCTCTCATGTTTCATTCCCCCTTCTGATTACCCCCCCTTTCTTTATCCCTTTCTTCCCCTACCTATCATCCTAGTTCTTATGTTCCATAGATGAGAGAAATCATATGAGAGTTGTCTTTCTCTGCTTGACTTATTTCACTTAGCATTATCTCCTCCAGTGCCGTCCATGTTGCAGCAAATGTTGAGAATTCGTTCTTTCTGATAGCTGAGTAATATTCCATTGTATATATGGACCACAACTTCTTAATCCAGTCATCTGTTGAAGGGCATCTCGGCTCCTTCCACGATTTAGCTATTGTGGACATTGCTGCTATGAACATTGAGGTGCATATGGCCCTTCTCTTCACTACGTCTGTATCTTTGGGGTAAACACCCAGTAGTGCAATGGCTGGATCATAGGGTAGCTCAATTTTTAACTTTTTAAGGGACCTCCACACTGTTTTCCAGAGTGGCTGTACCAACTTGCATTCCCACCAACAATGTAGGAGGGATCCCCTTTCTCCACATCCTCTCCAACAATTGTTGTTTCTTGCCTTGTCTATTTTTGCCATTCTAACTGGCGTAAGGTGGTATCTCAGTGTGGTTTTGATTTGAATTTCCTTGATGGCTAATGATTTTGAACATTTTTTCATGTGTCTGTTAGCCATTTGTATGTCTTCATTGGAAAAGTGTCTGTTCATATCTTCTGCCCATTTTTTGATTTGTTTATTTGTTTCTCGTGTATTGAGTTTGAGAAGTTCTTTGTAGATCTTGGATACCAGTCCTTTATCTGTAGTGTCATTTGCAAATATATTCTCCCATTCTGTGGGCTGCCTCTTAGTTTTTCTGACTGTTTCCTTGGCTGTGCAGAAGCTTTTAATCTTGATGAAGTCCCATAAATTCATTTTATCTTTTGTTTGTCTTGCCTTTGGGGTGAGTCATGAAAAAGGTTGCTTTGGCCGATGTCATAGAGGTTGCTGCCTATGTTCTCCTCTAGAATTTTGATGGATTCCTGTCTCACATCGAGGTCTTTCATCCATTTGGAGTTTATTTTTGTGTATGGTGTGAGAGAGTGGTCAAGTTTCATTCTTTTGCATGTAGCTGTCCAATTTTCCCAGCACCATTTATTGAAGAGACTGTCTTTTTCCCACCAGATGTTTTTTCCTGCTTTATCAAATATTAGTTGCCCAAAGAGCCGAGGGTCCATTTCTGGGTTCTCTATTCTGTTCCATTGGTCTATGTGTCTGTTTTTGTGCCAGTACCATGCTGTCTTTGTGATCACAGCTTTGTAGTACAGCTCGAAATCTGGCATTGTGATGCCCCCAGCTTTGTTTTTCCTTTTCAACAGTTCCTTGGAGATTCGGGGCCTTTTCTGTTTCCATACAAATTTAAGGACTATTTGTTCCAGTTCTTTGAAAAATGTCCTCGGTATTTTGATCGGGATAGCATTGAAAGTGTAGATTGCTCTGGGTAGCATGGACATTTTAACTATGTTAATTCTTCCGATCCATGAGCATGGAATATCTTTCCATCTTTTTATGTCTTCCTCAATGTCTCTTTGCTGATTTGGATACCTTTTATCCCTTTTTGTGGTCTATTGCTGTTGCAAGGACTTCTAGTACTATGTTGAATAAGAGTGGTGAGAGTGGGTATCCTTGTTGTGTTCCTGATCTTAAGGGAAAGGCTTCCAGCTTTTCCCCATTGAGAATAATATTTGCTGTAGGCTTTTCATAGATGGCTTTTATGAGATTGAGAAAAGTATCTTTTCTTCTTCTACTCTGTGGGGTTTTATTCTGAGAAGGATGCTGTATTTTGTCAAATGCTTTTTCTGCATCAATTGAGAGGATCATATGGTTCTTGACTCTTTTCTTCTTGATATGATGTATCACGCTGAATGATTTGCGAATGTTGAACCACGCTTGCATCCCAGGTATGAATCTCACTTGGTCATGGTGGATAATCCTTTTTAATGTACGGTTGGTTCTATTAGCAAGGATCTTGTTGAGGATTATGGCATCATTATTCATTAGGGAAATTGGTCTGTAATTCTTCTTTTTGATGGGGTCTTTGCCTGGTTTGGGGATCAAGGTAATATTGGCCTCATAGAATGAGTTTGGTAGCTTTCCTTCTGTTTCTATTTTTTGTAATAGCTTTAGGAGAATAGGTATTATTTCTTCTTTGAGTGTTTGGTAGAATTCCCCAGGAAAACCGTCTAGGCCTGGAGTTTTGTTATTTGGAAGGTTGTTTAAAAAGTGATAAGATCTCTTTGAAAGTGTATCTGGCATTCCTTGTATTTGTTAAAGGGACAAATACAAATATTGTCTAGTATAACTTACTCTACTTTCTTATGTTCAAAATTCCATCGCCAGTGGCCATTTGTGAAAATGGCACCTAGTACTGAAAACCCCTTTTATTACTGAATCATTTACCCCATGAGTGTGCCAAAGCATCTGAAACCTCGAACATTACAGTCACTCTTTGGGTTTTGACATTTAGTAGCCCTTGTTTATCTGAAACGTCCCAATTATATAAATATTGGAAATTCAAGTGCTTTTGGCTAAGGAATCTAGTCTGAGTAACCAAAATAAAATATTTCCAGAATTCAAACCAGTCCAAAAATTTGTGGGTAAATTGTACAAGAGGTTTAACTACAAATTGGACAAAGAAGACTTAAAATGGAGTAAATCTCATTTGATAGTTAAAAAAAAATTAATGCAATTTTGAAATCTTACTTCCAACATTTTTAAAAGGAAAAGGAAAAGGAAAAGCTAATTTTAAATACCTAAAGGGCAACCATGTTAAAAGCAGGGAGAGGCAGAGGGTGACCACTTCTAATAGTTAAAGCCTAAGTGATAAATTGAAGTTGGCTAGAAGGTATAGAGTATTTCACACATATTGCCCAGGGATAGGCTTATAACCCATTTGAGTTTTTTAGTTGGAAGTCTAGCTATCATAGCATATATTTTCAAATATTGATATTTCTGATTACAAAAAGGCTCATATCTATTAGGGAAGTATGGAATATGGATTGCTGGAAAAGATGTTGGGACTATGAAAGACCTCGATGTGAGACAGGAATCCATCAAAATCCTAGAGGAGAACACAGGCAGCAACCTCTACGACATCGGCCAAAGCAACCTTTTCATGACACATCTCCAAAGGCAAGAGAAACAAAAGATAAAATTAACTTGTGGGACTTCATCAAGATAAAAAGCTTCTGCACAGCCAAGGAAACAGTCAAAAAAACTAAGAGGCAGCCCACAGAATGGGAGAATATATTTGCAAATGATACTACAGATAAAAGACTGGTATCCAAGATCTACAAAGAACTTCTCAAACTCAATACACAAGAAACAAATAATAAAATGGGCAGAAGATATGAACAGACACTTTTCCAATGATGACATACAAATGGCTAACAGACACATGAAAAAATGTTCAAAATCATTAGCCATCAGGGAAATTCAAATCATTAGCCATCAGGGAAATTCAAATCAAAACCGCACTAAGATACCACCTTACACCAATTAGAATGGCAAAAATTGACAAGGCAAGAAACAACAATTGCTTGAGAGGATGTGGAGAAAGGGGATCCCTCCTACATTGTTGGTGGGAATGCAAGTTGGTACAGCCACTCTGGAAAACAGTGTGGAGGTCCATTAAAAAGTTAAAAATTGAGCTACCCTATGACCCAGCAATTGCACTACTGGGTATTTACCCCAAAGATACAGATGTAGTGAAGAGAAGGACCATATGCACCCCAACGTTCATAGCAGCATTGTCCACAATAGCTAATTTGTGGAAGGAACCGAGATGCCCTTCAACAGATGACTGGATTAAGAAGTTGTGGTCCATATATACAATGGAATATTACTCAGCTATCAGAAAGAACAAGTTCTCAACATTTGCTGCAACATGGATGGCACTGGAGGAGATAATGCTAAGTGAAATAAGTCAAGCAGAGAAAGACAATTATCATACGATTTCTCTCATCTATGGAACATAAGAATTAGGAAGATCGGTAGGGGAAGGAAGGGATAAAGAAAGAGGGGTAATCAGAAGGGGGAATGAAGCATGAGAGACTATGGACTCTGAGAAACAAACTGAGGGCTTCAGAGGGGAGGGGGGTGGGGAATGGGATAGACTGGTGATGGGTAGTAAGGAGGGCATGTATTGCATGGTGCACTGGGTGTTATACGCAACTAATGAATCATCAAACTTTACATCAGAAACCAGGGATGTACTGTATGGTGACTAACATAATATAGTAAAGAAACATTAAGAAAAAGTTGGTGGGACTATAAAAGGCTGTTTTCTGTATCTTCAATCTCTTCTGTTTTTAATCAGTCTCAAGTACCTTGACTCAACATAAACAAAAGAAAAACTGTCCTTCAATACCATATTCCCATTCCTAGCCAAATGTATCAAAACAACAGGGTAAACTCACTATCTCCAGTCCCTCAACTACGTTTAATATTACATTTTAAATTTATTGAGGTATAATTTACATATAATAAAATGTTTACTTTTTAAGTGTACATTAACGAGTTTTGACAATTTTTTACACCTGTGGTGTGTAACCATCATCACAGTCATGATACAGAACATTTTTATCTCCATAAAATTCAGTTGCTCCTTTCCAGTCAATCCTTCACCTCCCAGGCAATGATTTATCTGCTTTTTGTCACTATAGATTAGTCTTTTCTAGAGTTTTATATCAACGGAA
>NW_024423319.1:22153102-22249213 GCF_017311325.1 Ursus maritimus
AAACTCAATACACAAGAAACAAATAATAAAATGGGCAGAAGATATGAACAGACACTTTTCCAATGATGACATACAAATGGCTAACAGACACATGAAAAAATGTTCAAAATCATTAGCCATCAGGGAAATTCAAATCATTAGCCATCAGGGAAATTCAAATCAAAACCGCACTAAGATACCACCTTACACCAATTAGAATGGCAAAAATTGACAAGGCAAGAAACAACAATTGCTTGAGAGGATGTGGAGAAAGGGGATCCCTCCTACATTGTTGGTGGGAATGCAAGTTGGTACAGCCACTCTGGAAAACAGTGTGGAGGTCCATTAAAAAGTTAAAAATTGAGCTACCCTATGACCCAGCAATTGCACTACTGGGTATTTACCCCAAAGATACAGATGTAGTGAAGAGAAGGACCATATGCACCCCAACGTTCATAGCAGCATTGTCCACAATAGCTAATTTGTGGAAGGAACCGAGATGCCCTTCAACAGATGACTGGATTAAGAAGTTGTGGTCCATATATACAATGGAATATTACTCAGCTATCAGAAAGAACAAGTTCTCAACATTTGCTGCAACATGGATGGCACTGGAGGAGATAATGCTAAGTGAAATAAGTCAAGCAGAGAAAGACAATTATCATACGATTTCTCTCATCTATGGAACATAAGAATTAGGAAGATCGGTAGGGGAAGGAAGGGATAAAGAAAGAGGGGTAATCAGAAGGGGGAATGAAGCATGAGAGACTATGGACTCTGAGAAACAAACTGAGGGCTTCAGAGGGGAGGGGGGTGGGGAATGGGATAGACTGGTGATGGGTAGTAAGGAGGGCATGTATTGCATGGTGCACTGGGTGTTATACGCAACTAATGAATCATCAAACTTTACATCAGAAACCAGGGATGTACTGTATGGTGACTAACATAATATAGTAAAGAAACATTAAGAAAAAGTTGGTGGGACTATAAAAGGCTGTTTTCTGTATCTTCAATCTCTTCTGTTTTTAATCAGTCTCAAGTACCTTGACTCAACATAAACAAAAGAAAAACTGTCCTTCAATACCATATTCCCATTCCTAGCCAAATGTATCAAAACAACAGGGTAAACTCACTATCTCCAGTCCCTCAACTACGTTTAATATTACATTTTAAATTTATTGAGGTATAATTTACATATAATAAAATGTTTACTTTTTAAGTGTACATTAACGAGTTTTGACAATTTTTTACACCTGTGGTGTGTAACCATCATCACAGTCATGATACAGAACATTTTTATCTCCATAAAATTCAGTTGCTCCTTTCCAGTCAATCCTTCACCTCCCAGGCAATGATTTATCTGCTTTTTGTCACTATAGATTAGTCTTTTCTAGAGTTTTATATCAACGGAATTAATGGAGTATAGCGTGGGCATTTTTACATCTGACTTTGGATAAGTATAATGTTTTTGAGACTTATCCATGTTATAGCATGTATCAGTAGATTGTTAGCTGTAGGTTTTTTAAAAAAATCATTTTATTTTATTTTCATCGTGATAAGTGTACTCTTTAATCCTCATCCCTTATATCCCCCATCCTCCAACCTATTTCCCCTTTGGTAACCATCAGTTTGTTCTCTCCAGTTAAGAGTCTGTTTCTTGGTTTGTTTCTGTCTCTCTTATTTTTCCCCTTGCTTATTTGTTTTGTTTCTTAAATTTCACATACGTGTAAAATCATATGGTATTTGTCTTTCTCTGACTGGCTTATTTCACTTAGCATTATACTCTCTAGCTTCCATACATGCCATTGCAAATGGCAAGATTTCATTCTTTTTATGGCTGAATAATATTCCATTGTGTGTGTGTGTGTGTGTGTGTGTGTGTGTGTATGATATGTGTATATCATATACACATACCACCTCTTCTTTATCCATTAATCTATTGATGGACACTTGGGCTGCTTCTGTAGTTTGGCTATTTTAAATAATGCTGCAATAAACATAGTAGTTCATGTATCCATTTGAATTAGTGTTTTTTGGGTAAATACCCAATAGTGTGATTACTGGATCACATGGTAGTTCTATTTTTAATTTTTTGAGGAACCTCCATACTGTTTTCCACAGTGGTTGCACCCACAAACAGTTGTAAGAGGGTTCCTTTTTCTCCACATCCTCACCAACACTTGTTTTTTGTCTTGTTGATTTTAGTCATTCTGACAGGTGTGAGGTGATATCTCACTGTAGTTTTGATTTGCATTTTCCAGATGATGAATGAAGTGGAGCATCTTTTCATGTGTCTGTTGGCCATCTGTATGTCTTCTTTGGAGAAATGTTTGTTCATGTTTTCTGCCCGTTTTTAAACTGGATTATTTTTTTGAGTATTGAGTTTTATAAGTTCTTTATATCTTTTGGATTCTAACCCTTTATCAGTTATGACATTTGTAAATATCTTCTCCCATTCAGTCTTTTAGTTTTTTTGATTGCTTGCTTTGCTGTGCAGAAGCTTTTTATTTTGATGTAGTCCCAATAGTTTATTTTTGCTTTTGTTTCCCTTGCTTCAGGAGACATACCTAGAAAAATGTTGCTATGACTGATGTTAGCCATAGGTTTTTTATATATACCTTTTATCAGATTGAGGAATTTCACTCATATGCCAACTTTCCAAAGAGTTCTTGTAAGGAACGGATGGTGGATTTTGTCAAATGTGTTTTCTGCACCTTTTGAGATAATCAGATATTTTTTACTTTTTTAGTCTCTTCATATGGTGACTTATTTTGATTGATTTTCAAATATTAAGTCAATCTTGCAATACTGGGATAACCCCACCCCCCAATCATCATGTATTGTCTCTTTTATATATAGTTAGATTTAGGTTCTTAAATTTTGTTAAGACTATATCTTTTCATGAGGGATATTGGTCTGTAGTTTTCCTGTAATATCTATGTCATGTTTTGGTAATAGGAATGCTGGCCTCATAAAATGAATTGGGAAATATTCCTTCCTCTTTAATTTTTGAGAAGTATTTGTGTTGAATTGACATTATTTCTTCTTTAAATATTTGGTAGAATTCCCCAGTGAAACCATCTTGGCCTGGAGTTTCTGGGAAGATTTTTAACTACAAATTTAATTTCTTTAATAGATATAGGTTTATTTAGGTTATCTATTTATCCTTGAGTGTGTTTTGGTAGTTTCTTTCTTGCAAGGAATTTACCAATTTCACGTAAGTTGTCACCTTTATTAGCAAAATTTCTTCATGATATTCTCTTAATGCCTTTTAATATTTGTAAAATTTATACTAATGGCACCACTCTCATTTCTTATATTGGTAATTTGATTTTTCCTGATCAGCCCAGCTATAGGTTTATCATTTTTATTGGTTCTTTCAAGGAATCAGTTCTTGGTTTCATTGATTTTCTCTATGGTTTTTCTGTTTTCTATATCATAGATTTCCATTCTGATTTTTATTATTTTCTTTATTCTGATTATTTTGGGTTACATTTGCTCTTCTTTTTTCTAGTTTCAAATGTAGAAGACCTTTCTTTCTCTCAAATATATGCATTTAATGCTATAAATTCCCTCCTAACTACTGCATTAGCTACCTTCTACAAATTTTCATATGCTATGTTTTCATTTTCAATCAATTTAAAATGCCTTGTAATTTCCCTTTTTATATTCTTGTTTAACCCATTGGTCGTTCATAAGTGTGTTGTTTAGTTTCTAAACATTTGGAAACTAATGTGTATTATTGCCTCTCATCCTTTCATCCTTTATGGGTGCCCCCCCCCCAGGATTGGGTAGTTTCCTCGCACTGGATGTGCTAATCAGTACTCCTCTGAGTATTCAAGGAGGACTCTCTACAGCTCTCCAGAGTTCTCTGCTATCGAGAAGCTTGCCCCATGAACTCTAGTCTCCTGACCTCTCTGGACTTCTGGCTCTATCTTACCAACTCAAGAATTCTGTTAAGCTAGGACTGGGTTTCCTCTCCTTGTGCCACAGTATAGAAATTCTTTCCATGTAGTAAGCTGGAACAATCATAGGCATAGGGCTCACCTCATTTATTTCCCATCTCTCAAGGATCACTGTCATTTGTTGCTTGATGCCCAATGTTTGATAACTATTGTTCCATATATTTTGTTCCTTTTTGTTAGTTGCTTCAGGCAAGAGGGTATGTTCAGTCCCTGTTAGCTTATCTTGATGAGAAGTGGAAGTCCCAGCAACATTTACTTTTAAGTACACTCAAATTAGGCTTCTATGATCATGAGACTGAAACTTCCCTGGAAGGAAAAACCAACATTTTATTGACAAATTCAATGCATGATTTGTAACCTTTTATTTTACCTTTTGGTAGCATTTGACCCTGTTAGACCAGTACTTTCATCTTGAAATACTCTCTACCTTTGACTTTTGTGAAATTACACACTGTCCTAGTTTTTTCTCCAGCCTTGCTGGTACCCCTTCTCAGTCTATTTCATAAACTCATTTTCTTGGATTTGTCTCTTTAATATCAGTATTTTAAAAAACAATAACAAATATTAAGTGAAGCATGCCTAGCTGCTAGATGCAGTGCAAAGTGATATAGGGACCTCAAACTCAACATACCTCAAACCAAAAATCATATTCCTTTACTTCTGACCCTGACCTCATAATTTACTTTTTCTGTGTTTCTTCTCTGAGGAAATGTCTTCCAGTGGTCCCAGCTGGAAACTTAAGAAAATCCTTGGTTTTACCCTCTCTGTCACCATTTGTCTTTTTCCATTCAGGCTGGTATAACAAAATGTAATAGACTGGGTGGCTGATAAACAACAGAAACTTATTTCTCATGGTTCTGGGGATTGGAGTCCAAGATCAAGGCACTGGTGGATTTGGTGTCTGGTGAGAGCTCTCTTCTTGGTTCATAAACGACCATCTTTTTGCTGTATGTGACCTTACATGGTAGAATAAGGGGAGGGGTCTCTTTTGTAAGGGTTTTATGAAAGATAAGGGCATTAATCCCATTCATGAGGGCTCTCAAAGGCTCCACCTACAAATACCACTACAGTGGGGATTAGCTTTCAACATATAAATTTTGCGGGGCACATAAATATTCTGTCAGTAGCATTGTGCTCCTGGGCCCCCCCAAATTTATGTCCTCTCATATACAAAATACATTCATTCCATGTCAGTAGCCTCCAAATTCTCACCATTTTCCAACATCAACTTAAGAATCTAAAGTCCAAAGTCTCATCTAAATTAGATATGAATGAGACACAAGATACATTCATCCTGAGGCAATTGTTCTCCAGCTGGGACTCTCCAAGGTCAAACAAGTTATGTTCTTCCAAAGTACAATGGTGAGACAGTCGTGGGAAAGACGTTCCCATTCCAGAAGGGAGAAAGAAGAAAGGAGTGATAGGTCTTGAGCAAGCCCAAAACTTACCACATCACAGCACTTTAATTATAATTGCCTATTTAGTTGTTTCCCTTTCTAGCTTGCCTTGAAAGCAGGGACTCTTTCTTGTTCATCATTATATTGTCAATGGTGAACATGATTTCTAGTACATAGCACATTTTAGGAACAGATTTGTAAATGACAAATTTGACCTACATTTAAGAGGAATTAATACCTTTAATGTGTCTCAGAAGTACCCCTAGGTTGCCCTCAGATTTTCTTCTCTATTCCTACAGGAGGTATGGATGAGGGAGAGAGTACTTTTCAATGGAATGATCAGTGAGGCTTCCTGGGAAAGTGAATTTCAAGCTGGATTTTGAAAAACAGAAAAAAATTTTGACAAGTGATCATGGAGAAGGGCATATTCAAACCCAGGGAACAATTTGAGCAAAGCAAAAAGGAAAACATGATTGTGTGTGGAATGTTTGGGGATGAGTTAATGGTTTAGTGTAATTAGAAGAAAGGGTTGCTATTATATGTAGAAAACCCTAAAGACACCACCAAAAAACCACTAGAACTGATAAATGAATTCAGTTAGGTCACAGGATACAAAATCAATATACAGAAATCTGTTGCATTTCTATACATTAATAACTGAAACAGCAGAAAGAGAAATTAAAAAAAAAAACAATCCCTTCACAACTGCACCAAAAATAACAAAATACCTGGGAACAAACTTAACCAAGGGGGTAAAAGAACTGTACTCCAAAAACTATAAAACACTGAGCCAGGAAATTGAAGAAATCATAAACAAATGGAAAGATATTCCATGCTCATGGAATGGAAAAACAAATATTGTTAAAATGTCCATACTACCCAAAGCAATCTATAGATTTAATGCAACCCCTATTAAAATACTAACAGCATTTTTCACAGAACTAGAATAAACAATCCTAAAATTTGTGTGGAATCACGAAAGACCCTGAATAGCCAAAGCAATCTTGAAAAAGAAAAACAAAGTTGGAGATATCACAATCCCAGATTTCAAGTTATACTACAAAGCTGTAGTAATCAAAATTGTATAGTACTGGCACAAAAATAGACACATGGATCCACAGAATAGAATAGAGGGCCCAGAAATCAACCCATGATTACATGGTCACTTAATCTTTGACAAAGGACACAAGAATATGCAATGTGAAAAGGACAGTCCTCCAACAAATGGTGTTGGGAAACCTGGATAGCTACATGCAAAAGAATGAAACTGGGCCACTTTCTTTCACCACACACAAAAATAAAATGGATTAAGGACTTAAACATGAGAACTGAAACCACAAATACCCTAGAATAGAGCACAGGCAGTAATTTGTCTGACATTGGCCGTAGCAACATTTTTCTAGATGTGTCTCCCAAGGCTTGGGAAACAAAAGCAAAAATAAACTATTGGGACTACTCAAAATAAAAAAAGCTTCTACACTGGAAAGGAACCAGTCAACAAAACAAAAAGACCACCTATGGAATGAGAGAAAATATTTGCAAATGACATATCTAACAAAGGGTTAGTATCCAAAATATATAAAGAACTCATACAACTCAACACTAAAAAAACAAATAATCCAATTAAAAAGTTGGCAGAAGACATGAACAGACATTTATCTGAAGAAGACATACAGATGGCCACCAGACACATGAAAAGATGCTCAACATATTTATCATCAGGAAAAATGCAATTCAAAACCACAATGAGATATCATCTCACACCTGTCAGAATGGCTAAAATCAGAAACAAGAAACAATAAGTGTTTTCAAGGATGTGGAAAAAGGAATCCTTTTACACTTTTGGTGGAAATGCAAACTGGTGTAGCCATTGTGAATACAGTGTAGAGGTTCCTCAAAAATTAAAAAAATAGAACTACTGTGTGATCCAGTAATTCTACTAGTGGGTATTTACCCAAAGACTATGAGAATACTAATTTGAAAAGATATGTGCACTGTTGTTTATTGCAGCATTATTTACAATAGCCAAACTATAGAAGCAGCCCAAGTGCCCATTGATAGATGAATGGATGCACACACACACTGGAATATTACTGAGCTATTAAAAAAGAATGAAATCTTGCCATTTGCAACAATATGGAAGGATCTAGAGGGTATAACGCTAAGTGAAATAATTCAGAGAAAGACAGATACCATATGATTTTACTTGTTTGTAGAATTTAAAAAAACAAAACAACTGAACAAAGAAAAAAGATACAAACCAAGAAACAGACTCTTAACTACAGAGAACAAACTGAAGGGAAGTGGGGGGGGTAGGTGAAATAGGTGAAGGGGATTAAGAGTACATTTACCTTGATGGGCATGGAGTAATGCATAGAATTTTTGAATCACTATATTGTACACCTGAAACTAATATAACACTGCACATTAATGATACTAGGTTTAAAATGGAATTAAAAGAAAGGACTGATACAGGGGTGTGTAATAAGAGATGAATCTAGAAAGGTAGATTGGAGATCTGAAGTTAGAAACTTTGAGTGGACATGCAGAATTTATTCTGTGGTCTCTGAGAAATGTTTTTCAGATGTTTATAATGTATTACAAACTTCTTAATGCTTTGAAGGGATTGGGCTATCTTTTTTTTAAAATAATATTTATTTTGTTATATTAGTCACCATACAGTACATCCCCAGTTCTTGATGCAATGTTCCATGATTCCTTACTTGCATATAACACCCAGTGCACCATGCGATATGTGCCCTCCTTAATACCCATCACCGGCCTATCCCAATCCCCCACCCCGCTCCCCTCTGAAGCCCTCAGTTTGTTTCCCAGAGTCCACAGTCTCTCATGGTTCATTCCCCCTTCTGTTTACCCCCCTTCATTCTTCCCTTCCTTCTCCTACCAATCTTCCTATTTCTTCTGTTCCATAAATGAGTGAAACCATATGATAATTGTCTTTCTCTGCTTGACTTATTTCACTTAGCATAATCTCCTCCAGTCCCGTCCATGTTGCTGCAAATGTTGTGTAATCATTCTTTCTGATGGCTGAGTAATATTCCATTGTATATATGGACCACAACTTCTTAATCCAGTCATCTGTTGAAGGGCATCTCGGCTCCTTCCACGATTTAGGTATTGTGGACAATGCTGCTATGAACATTGTGGTGCATATGGCCCTTCTCTTCACTACATCTGTATCTTTGGGGTAAATACCCAGTAGTGCAATTGCTGGATCATAGGGTAGCTCAATTTTTAACTTTTGAAGGGACCTCCACACTTTTTTCCAAAGTAGTTGTACCAACTTGCATTCCCATCAACAGTGTAAGAGGGATCCCCTTTCACCACATCCTCAAATCAAAACCACCTTGAGATACCACCTTACACCAGTTAGAATGGGATTGGGCTATCTTGAAAACACTGTGTATTTTATCTTTTTTTTCTGGGAATATATCCTAGAAATTGTACTATAAATCAAGGGAGAAAGGATTATTTTACAAACATCTGTTTTGCAGACAACCTTTCAAGAGCACCTGGTTTTCTTTAAATGATGTGAATTTAAAATATATGTTAAACTCAAATGACTTTGAAATGAATCTGCAGTTTTGGACTATACTTACCATGACTTCCTTTTTAGCAGAGATAATTGACAGTTAACTATATATTAAATAGACAAACTGTCAGCCTGATCCATGATGCTTTACCCCTGCCAAACATCTTAAATTATGGTTGCAATTCTTAGGATCAAATGCAGTAATAAACCACGTCAATTGTTAGCTATGGCAGGAGAGGGCAATGTGAGTTAGTGGGATGGGGGTGGAGGGAGAATATGAATCACTGAACTACAAAGCAAAGGAACTGGTTCTAGTCTTACTCTGATTCTGGCTAATTGTGTGATTTTGGAGGAGTCACTTTACTTGTTTGTTCTTGAGTTTCCCCAACTGCAAAATAAAGATGTAACTCTAACATTATGTATGGCTTTATTTATGTCAACATTTTTCAACCAAGGCATCTTTATTTGTTGAGAGAAGATACTGTTTCTTACACCAATTGTTTCTAGTGAGTTATTACCCTGATCACTTGGCTTATTTATTTGGTTCCAATCAGTAGAAACAAAATAAAAACAAAACAAAAAATTATTTTCTCTACATACTGCTTTATTGAAAATGATTCAAGTTAGGTCCCAAGATAACTGTCCCCCATTTAGAAACTGTTCCAGTCTCCTCATTACTTCTCGGTATTCATTCTGGCGGGTGATTTAATATACTCTTTCTTGCAAAAGACTTCTCAAATCTATGTATTTTAGTTTTGGCCTTTTTTTGTGAAATTTGGATTTGAACTTCCAACAGCTTTTGGGACATTTTCACTCAGATATCCTTCAGGCACCTCAAACTCAAACTGTGTCAGAATGAAGTCCTCACCAGCAAAGAGTAACAATGAGGAAATAAACAAAATCAAATATAGTTCTCTCCTTATTCCCTAACTCAGTGAATGGTACAAGAAGTGCAACTTAACATCACTGATGTCTCCTTCTTTTTTCCCAACTCTTAAACCTAATCATTTACACATGCTTTACAACATCTCTTAATTTTTTGCTTTCCTTCCCTCTCCTACTGCCACTGTCCTTAAGCCTCAGTCATCTCTGGTCTGTTGCAAGAGTCCCCTAAATTGCTTTACCTTTCCACTTCTGTCTGCACTCCACATGCCCACCAGAGTCATCTTTCTAAAGCACAGCTGCCATCATGTCATTTTCCTCTTCACAAATTGCCACTGTCTCCATCTGCATTGCTTATAGAATAAAACCCAAACAACTCAGATTTGTGTCTGAAGCCCTCCACAGTCTGGAGGACTGAGCCTACCTTTTCAGGCATATTTTCCTCTTGCATCCTATTCTCTATATTTGAAACCTCTCCTGTTCTTTCTTGCCCCTATACCTTTGTTGACATATTACCTTCTGCCTGCAATGTATTTCTCTCCATCTCTGCCTGGTAAAAATTCTTCCCATCCTTTAGCTTGTTATGTATACTTTCTTCAAATATTTTGTGATTCTTGATTATGAAATTATCTTTATTGATGAGACTCTTTACTACTCCTGTTTACTACTCCATGCCAACCAGCAGCCACAACCACTGTTCAGCTCTAATCATACACTTCATGCCTATCACCAACAACTATTCATTGGCATTTCCCATCACCAGCAACCATTATCTATCAGCCATTCCTACTGCAAGCAGCCATGCAAGCAGCCATGCAAGCATCCATTAGCACTGACCACACCACTTGTTCCCCCTGCTACCAACCATATTTGTCAATCTTCCTTGCTACCACTTTTCCTCTATCAGGTCCCCTTCACCTTCTGGGCTGGTTTTGCTCATACTCATTCCTCTGCTTAGAGTGCTTCCACCCTCTTCTCTCTCCCAGACTCACTCTTGATTCAGATAATGCCAACTCACCTTTCATTTCTCAGCTTAATCATTGGCCTCTAGTAGTAAGTTAGAACCTCATTTTATTTGTCTTTTATCTTTCGTTCACAAACCATTACATGTTTAAATCACTTAATTGCCACTATTTATTTAAGTTCTTTTAGGGCACATTTATATTTTGTTCACCATTGTATCCCTCAGGACCTAGCACAGTTCCTGGCTCATAATCAGTGTTCAAACATTTGTTGGCTGACTCACTGACTGACTAGGTGACTGTTTATTCTTGGGCTAGTCCTTCAGAGTGTTCTGGTTGTGTGAATTAAATTGAACCTTGAGATATTTCTTTTCCCCTTGTCTCCCCAGCCATTGGCCGGGGAGCTGATGTTCCCACTGTTCCTTACTCTTCTGTGTTGAGGCTTTAAGGACACATGTAAAAATGCAAAAATAGTGACTATTGATTATTACTGGCAAAAAGGACTTAGCCTAGATCACAAGGCCCTTTGGGATGGACATTAAGCCAGTAGGTTATGATGGTAGGGAAGGACGGAACTTGGTAGAGAAATCCTACAGCCTGAATTCTGGGGAGGGTGTGTGAGAGCAGTTTCCAAGCACTCAGTATAAGGATATTGATGAACCAGGGCAGGAGTAGGGATGGAGAGAGGCAGTGATGCTATAAATAAGGTGCTACTTAGTTTAAGTTAAGATATGTGTACATTATTTTGGTTTATATATGGGAATTTGTTGGCAAAAATTGGGGCTTTTCTGTGAGAAATAAAAATCCTAACCTTTTATCAAATGACACTGTGAGAATTATAATTAGATAATTGTGGTTCTCTCCTGAGGGGACTGTCAGTTTGCAAATGATTCTTACCAGATTATGGTGGGATCAATAGGAGCTGAATAATTAAAATTCGATAGTACTATGTCTTTCTCAATAACACTGTGGAGAATGATGTATGACAGATTTAATTGAATTTGTCAGACACCATGGCTGCATGCATAGATCATGGGGGATATTTTTAGAGTTATGTATTTGATTTTCTGATGAGACTCGCAATGGGCCTTTTTAACATTTGAGGTTCCTCCTAAGTCCTGCACTGTTGTGCTCTGGGAGTGTTGACAAGGCCAGGGAGCACTGACCTGACTTTGTGCCAAATGTCAAAAAGCCTAAACATAAAGAGGAATGGTGGAGGTGGCTGCTAACTGCACAGAAAAATTGATTTGGGGGGTAAAAGGCCTTAAAGGACAAAAAAACCCTCCTGCTACCTAATAATTGTTTTCTCATAGCATTTTATTAGCCACTGCAGAGAGGATTCAGGAATAACTCAGGTAACTTGAGTTCTAGTCCTAACTCTGACATGCACTAGATCTGTGACCTCCAAAAGTCACCTACATCTCTCATATACAGGATGATGGAGTGATACCATCTATTTGCCTTTTCTCCCTCAGTATATTATCACAGACGAATAAAATAGAAAGCTTTAAAGTGCTTTGTAAACTGTGGTTTACTATGAACATGTAATGTGTTGTATTTTATTTTTGATAACATTGCCTCCATTTGTTCATTCATCAATCTATTCATTTGCTTATCCATTTAATCGTCCACCCACCATTAATTCAATGGAGTTCTGCTAAGAGTGAACTGTGACAAGATCTGCATAGTCCTTGTTTTTGAGGGGCACCATGTCTGGTGAGGGAACAAACCAATATACAATTAAGTGCTTTAAAGTGCTACGGGTATTATGATAGAATCACGTACTGGTTGTGGGGCACAAATTAGGTCATGGTGAAGACATCAGAAAAGACTTGAAAGAGAAATTTAACATGACGTGAGTTGTGCGTATTGGGTAGGTGTTCACCAGGCAGATGGGGGTGCAGGAGAAAGTATTTAAGGTAGAGGGAGCACTATAAACACACAAAAATATGAAATAGTCTGGTGTGTTCTGGCAACCCCAAATAGTTCAGTGTGTTTGGAGAGCTGAATCTGGAGAAGTAGGTGGGCTTAGTTCATGAAGTGCTTTGTACATCATTTGAGGGTACTGGATCTTTATGCCCAGGGAAGTGGGAAACCACTGAGGGGCTTTAATTTAAGCAAGGGAGTGATATGAAGAGATTTGCATTTGAATTAGAATCCTCTGGCAGCAGTGTGGAGGGTGGATTAGAAGGGGAAGGGTAGAGGCAGTAAGACCAGTTAGAAGCTTATTATGATAGCTCTAGGGAGCAAAAATGTGGTTCTGACTTACAGGTTTAAAGCCTACATGAATGATGACTTAGTCATTTCAGTGAAGATACTCATGATGGGAGAAGGATTTTAGACAAACTTCTCTTCTGTGACAACTTTTCAATTTCCCTCCAACTCTGGCTCTCTATCCACTATTCACAGTTTCAGAGACTGGCTCTATCATTCTTCTATTTGCACAAGTCAGAAACTTGCCCCTTTCTAACTTTTGATATCCAATAGTGCTGATTCTACCTCCAAGGAAAGCAAAATAAACAAAATTAGTGTAAAAAGTGTTTGACAATCTTGTTTACGTTGGTGGGAAAAGATAGGATCCATTTTTGGTGTATTAAGTGTCCTAGAGTCAAACTAGTTCTTTTGTCTATTGAAGGTGGTGGTGGGTAGTGATTTACAGAATCCTATTTCCATACAGCTTACTTTCCTTTCTCTTACAGTGTGGAGGTGGTCATGTCTCACCTATTTTCATTATTTTATTTTTTTAAAGGTGTGTTTCTGTTTATTTGAGAGAGAGAGAGAGAGAAGGGGCAGAGGGAGAGGGAGAGAGAGAATCCTCAAGCAGACTTCCTGCTGAGCACTGAGCCTGATGCCAGGGTTTACCCTGGGATCATGACCTGAGCTGAAATCAAGAGGCATTTAACCAACTGAGCCACCCAGGTGCTCCTCACTTATTTTTAAATTTAGCAGACACTTTACTTTTTTAAAGACCTCTCTCTCTCTGGTTTACTCACTGTTATGCTTAGGTACCAAATGCCCTTTGCTCAGTATCTCATTTATGCTACCCAGTTTTGTTCTTTTCACAAATGTTTATGGACCTAGCATCTTAAAAAAGTAGAGTAGACAGCTGTGTACAGAGTAGGATTTCACAGACTCATAAGGTGTCAAAACTGGAAGGGGCCTTAAGGATTATCTCTGCCAAGGCCCTGGAAACAATGTGGTCAGAAACACACATCTGAATGAAAATCTTTCTTCTACTACTCACAAGCTTTGCAGATTTACACAAGTAACATAACTGCTCAGAACTAGTGTTCTTTATCTATAAAGTAAGCATTATAACTGCTTGGGAAGATTAAGGGAATGATTGACATAAACAGCCTTGAGCACAGTGTCTAGCACATGGTAAAAGCTCTATAAATTTTAGTTCTTTTGATCTTCTTCCTTTCATTTTATTAATAAAGATACTGAGACTAGGAGAGAAGTGACTTCCCCAAGCTCATATAGCTCGATAGGGTCTGAATTAGAACACAGGTTTTCTATTCTCTCATTCATGTTTGTAGTTATACTTAGAAGCCCCCTACTCTGGTGCGGGAACAGGTAGAGGGTGGGAGTTGGTAGGACTTTGTGTTGCTGGCCTAGGAGATAGGAAAAGAGAAGAGGAAGGGGAGGAAGAACAGAGAAGCCAGTGAAGACAGACTTCACCACCCTCTTAATTTTGCTAAGGGATATAAGGGCTGCTTTCATCCTAGAAAATGATGTGGTCTTATTTATCATTGATGATTTCTACTTATGAGTTTGTCTATTGTCAGCACACAGGGCTGCGAGAGACAGGGATACACCAGATCCCTAGGGGACCTTCCTAGCAACACGTTGCATGATAGGAAGTGTTAACTGGAAGGAGCCATTAGCATCTGGGGAATAATTGAGAAATGGCTGGTTTCCCGAGATTGTTAGAAAAAGACACATGAATGAATCCCCAACAATTAATAACAGGCAGAACTTAACAGTTGTTTCAGAATGTGCTGCCTTGAGGTCATTCAGATATTTTTTCCATATTTCAAATATAATGCCATTGGGAGACTGAAATTTATTTTATGAGCCATTATTTACAGCTCAAAGCTACAACAAATGACAATGATGTTGGATGTTTCACATTTAGATACTCCTAAGGTTGTTGCTTTCAGACATTTATTGTCCATTCTGCTTATAAATATTTACTTTCATGGATATTCTTGCACCATGGCTCATTTCCTATTTTTCTAATATGAGCAGAGTCAGGGTTATGTCAGTAAACACAATAAAAAACACATCTTGATGTTGTTGACCATGAAGCTCTGAGGTCTAGGTAGAGTAGGCTCTCCTTAATTCACTTTGTTTGTCTACATAAGAGACTCTATTGTTATCTGTCCCTACTCCTATCTCTCATCTTTTACTGGTGGATTATAAATTAGAGTTGATAACTTGGTATCCTTCCTATAGCAAAGTAAAACTGATGATTCATAGTCAATTAGAAAAGACGTGTCCTTTGAATTGTGTCTCTACTGGTGGGGCATGGGGTTTCTCTGAATCAATCATACTTTTTTTTTTAAGATTTTATTTATTTATTCGACAGAGATAGAGACAGCCAGTGAGAGAGGGAACACAAGCAGGGAGAGTGGGAGAGGAAGAAGCAGGCTCATAGCGGAGGAGCCTGATGTGGGGCTCGATCCCACAACGCCGGGATCACGCCCTGAGCCAAAGGCAGACGCTTAACCGCTGTGCCACCCAGGTGCCCCTGAATCAATCATACTTTTGTTGGTCCTCTTAGTGTCCAGCCATAAATATCTGTCAGATGGCCAGGGTTAGAGTTTAGCCTGTGTTTAGTGTTAGGGGCTCAATCTGGGGCCAGGGTTAGCTAGGTGCCGGGGGACACAGTGAAAATAACTGGATTATTTACCTTTGGTGGAATTGTTAGTTCAGATTGGTCCCAATTGGATTTCTCCTTAAACCCCCATTGTTATTTGCTTATATGATCCAGCACCTACCACATTCTACTCAGAGCACAACCTTGAGGGAAGAGAGCCAGAACTGGAAGGTAGAGGGCAAAAGAAGAAGGAAGGGAAGGTCAGAACAAAGTCCAGGCTAGGATAACATATGAGTCAGTTGTCACTGTGGGATGCCTGAAGACATCAGGTCCTGTCAGATATACTGTGCAGGAAAAGAACATGAAGACTGAGGAACCTCAGAAACAAACCTCACATACGTCACAACTTTGTCTTTCACAACTTCTATAGAATCTAGCACTTCTGTCTGGTGGGCTTTTAAAAGGAGACGTTTTGGAATATAACACATGGAATGACATCTGTGATGTTTGTTTTTTTTCACCCTTGAAGCCACAGGCTACCTTTGGTGTGTTAACCACCTTGAGCAATCTCCAGGTCCCATTGGTAGTCAGGACCTTTGCATGTGAGTACTTGCAGTCTGGTCATGTAGGATGCTGTTTAACCTGGAGGTCTGAGCCTGCTGCCAGGCCTCTCACCTGGGAGAGGACAAGACTTTCATTGGCTGCTGGATGTGATAATCAGAGAAGGTATCTCATAGGAAAACCCTTTTAAAGGTATTCAAATTTAGTGTCACTACAGATGCCTAGTACAGCTTTGTAAAGAAGACAGGAAATGCCCTTGGTGTCTGCCACGGGACATATGCTAGAATGCAGTTGCAATGGCAGCCAGTTTAAAAAGACTCTGGTGAAGAATCAGGCAGTTCAAGAGGATTGTGGCTTAGGGTGTACTAAAGTAGTGGTTCCCAAAAATATCCTAAGATCTTGTTGAACATGGGGATGCCAGGGCCTTATGTGGAGATTTTGATTCATTCCATCTAGGGTGGGGCCAGGGAAGCTGTACATTTGACAAGTGCCTCAAGTAATTCTGATGCTATTGATGCTCATAACTATTGCCGTAAGAATTCATTATTTTAAATTCTTTGCATTGGGCTTTGTGGTCATTCTGATGTGAGTTGAACTGAACCTTCTGTTGGGATCTGTGATCAGGTGTCACTTTAGCAGTGAAACACTGCAAACAAGTTCAAAATAGGGAGAACAGTTTACTTGCATAGAATACTCTGACTCTAGGAGAACCAGACATTTGCAAGCACTATCAGATTATTGATTTTTGTACTAAAAATTATATGTACATTTCTGATGAGTTTTTTTCTTTCTTTGTGGTATATTCCATAAGGGCCTCTAATATACAATGCTTTCTTTTCCAAGTTTAGGTTAATATTTGTAAAATTTTATTTATGAGAGAGAGAGTGAATGTGCCCATGGGGAGGAGTAGAAGGAGAGGGTCATGCAGCCTCCATGCTGAGTTCGGAGCCTGATAAGGGACTCAATCTCAGGACCCTGAGATCATGACCTGTGCTGAAACCAAGAGTCAGATGCTCAACTGACTGAGCCACCCAGGTGCGCCTCCAAGTTTAGGTTAATATTGAATGACAGAATGAAAATCTGCTTCTGGTTTTAAAAAAAAGTCCAGTGCAGGGGTGCCTGCGTGGTTCAGTCATTAAGTGTCTGCCTTTGGCTCAGGGCAAGGTCCCGGAGTCCTGGGATCGAGCCCCGCATTGGTCTCCTTGCTCTGCTGGGAGCCTGCTTCTTCCTTTCTCACTCCCCCTGCTTGTGTTCCCTCTCTCGCTGGCTGTCTCTCTCTCTGTCAAATAAATAAATAGAATCTTAAAAAAAAAAAAAACAAAGTCCAGTCCAGATTGACTGGGTTGACTTCCTCACAATATAGTAGAATTACAGACATGAAGCTAGGGGTATAAAGGAGAGATCAGCAGTTGAATTGAAGGAAAGATGGACTTCAAATAAAGGACTTTTGAGCTTCTTGACATAGAGATCTTTACTAATATCTGCCTGTTCCCCCCTGCAAAATCCTATTTTTATCAAGCTCAAAGCGTTAAAAGCCAGAAAAGAGGGAAGGAGAAAGAAGGGGTGGGAGTGAGAATGTAAGAAAGGGAGAATCAAAGGGCTATTTAGCAAGTCTGAACAAACTTCTGAGGTCTTTTGATTTCTTTTGCTTTGGTGATGGAGATTTTGTCAACTTTCTCCAACTCTGACTTCCTTTTACAGTGTAGACATAGGAAAGGGTATATAGGAAGATTTGGAAACAGAGGAGCAGTCAGCCCAATTCCAGCAAATCCTCCATAGCCCATTCTTTTTTTTAAAGATTTTATTTATTTGTTTGTTAGAGATAGAGAGACAGAGAGCACAAGCAGGGGGAGAGGTAGGCAGAGGGAGAAGCAGGCTCCCTGCTGAGCAAGGGGCTCAATGCAGGACTCGATCCAAGGACCTTGGGATCATGACCTGAGGTGACGGCAGCCACTTAACCAACTGAGCCACCCAGGTGTCTCCTCCACAGCCCATTCTTTAGCAGCATCCCAATACTGTCCCTGCACCACCCTGGGTATAGTACTCTTCATATATAGTACAGTAACCCGGTTTGCTGACTGTTTCCTTGTCCCTAAGCCAAAGCTCACATGCCCAATCAGCAATTTGTTTTGCCTTGGCAGGGGCAGTGAAGACTATTGTACATATAATTAGCTGACAGCTAAACTTAATTATATGAAGTTGTGGTCCCAGAATAGAGAAGCCCTATTAAATAAAAAATATGGAATTTGGGGCCTCAAATAACACAAAGGTTGTGGAAGGGGCAGGTTGTGTGTTATAGATGGGAAGATACCAACTTTCCTGATTCCCTTGTATCTCCATAAGCTACAAGGAATACATAGCAAAGATGGGAGATAGATGGAGTTGGGGAAAAGGTAGACTTTGGTTGTCTATCATAATTGGTGGTCATAGATCTCTTAGTCTCTTTACTTTAAACGGTACAAATCATAGTGTTGTTTAGGACAGTGCTTCTCAAACTGTAACCTATATCAGATCTTGTTAAAATACAGATTCTCGTTCTCTGGTCTGGTAACAGGTCTGATATTCAGCATTCCTAACACTGCCCATGGTATGGGTGAGGGCAAATGGGGAATGCTTCAAGGAAGAGGTATGTCTTGAGCAAAGCACTGAACAATAAGATTAGGTTTAGACAGACAGAGAAGGAGGCTACATTGGTGCAGATGTACATTGTGTAATGCAGAGGAATAGGAGAGACATATGAAATAAGGGCACTGAGTATGGGGTAAGCATATGTGGCCAGGACAATGAAAAATTGATCTTTGCAGGACAGAAATCTCATTTGAGGAAGTAGGTGAAGCTAGGATTGGGTTGGTAAGGTGGGGGCATTGCGTGGAAGAGAGTCCTGAATGCTGGTCTGAGGAGTTTGGGCATTGTCCTGTAAATAAACAAAGAATCAATAAAGTATTTTGAGAGAGGAATAACACTCTGGAAGTTGTGCCTTCAGAAGAACTAATCTTACAGTGGTCCATAGGATGGATCAAAGGGAAGAGAACCTTAAAGCAAGGTAAAAGATCAATTGCAGTAAGACAGGTGTGAGGGGATGAAGTCCTGGATCAGGGTGGCAATAGAGCTTGAAAAACAAGTCATGAGACTGGGAAACAGCAGGACTCTGTGACTGATTGATGCTCCCCCTGTGTCTTTCTGCCCCTCCTTCAAATCACCTCATTTGGAAGACGTAAGAGGCTGTGGGGCCAAGTTTATCTCACTGGTGCATTTTTGAAGCTCTTGTTAAACTCCTGAAAATCATACTGTGAAGTGAGATGGCTGCAGTGACCTTGTGGGAGAATCAGCCCTCTCTTGTATTGCCAGAGGGGCTGAAAGGTGATGTTCTAAATGGTATATAAAATTGTGAAACGATGGGACAAGTGGTTGCCAATAAGCCTTGTGAGACAGTAACTACTGCCGAAACACAAGGTCATAGTCAGACCTTGGAGAAGCTAGAAGTGAAGAAAGCAATTTAGGCTGGATTTTATTTACAAGGTAGGTGTAATTGGAGACCATACTGACAAGAGTTTGGCTATAAATATAGATTTCATCCAGGAGCTATTTGAGAACAATGCCTGATATGCTGTGGGAATGAAGGGTTAAGAGGAAGAAGTAATTGTGTGTTTTATCCTTTCAGAATTTCGGAGGCCCATGCTTGATTGGCCAAATGTTCTTCTGCCCTTTCCAATACCTACATTGTGCTCCCACAGCATGACAATCATCTCTTGTGTTCATTTCATTCAGAAAAGTGACATATGCCCCTATTCCTGGGCTGTGAATTGAACATGGTACCAGAAAGCCTCTTCCCCTGTCTATCAGTCCCTCCCATCATTAATCTGCCATGAGGCCTGAAATGCTCACCATGTAAGTCACTCTGTGAAGGCACAGGGTCCTGTGAAAAGGTAAGTATGTTAAATTAAGAAGAGTAACTTCAGTAGAGATTGCTTTTACTACCTCCTTAGCATAGAGAGAACTCAAGGGTATGGGAATATAGGGCAAGTAAGTTGTGGTGAGGGGAAACAGGAAAGTTCTGGGTGATGAGATAGTGCTGGGAAAAGGCTCCCCGATATGCGTGTAGGTGGTACTAGGTAGGTAAGGGCCACTGCTAGGTGTGGAGATGAAGGACTTGTGTCAGTTTACATGTGTTCCTGGATCAGCGCATAGAATCCCGACAGCTAAGGAGCAGCAATCTTGAGAAAGTCTTAAGTTTTGAGGTCTGGTAAGTGACAGTTTTCTATTGCAGGGAAGCTGGTGATACGTGGTGTTTGAGAGATATCTTGCCAGGCATCAGACTTTTGTGAGAAGAGCATTAATTCATATCATAACTATATGTTTCAGCTGAGATGAAAAATAACCTGCTAGACCTTAATGGAAGAAATTTACTAACACTGAGACTAATATCCTAGATTCCTTTGTAGCACCAAGAAGTGGTACTGAAGGGGAATTTTAGACTGTGAACAATGTGAGAGCTCCCATTACCTGGCAGATTCAGCATTTGATATGTGTTCATTGAATAAATGAATGAACAAAATATAAATTTCCTGAAGCACTAAATTTAAGGCCACAAGGTCTGGGTTCAAATTTCTGGACTGCCATTTTAAGCTGTTGGACCTTTGGTAAATTGTGTTCTCTCTCTGGGCCTCATTTTCTTAATATTTAAAATGAGAATAATAATATTTGCCCTGTCTCCCTCACATAGTTATGGGAAAAATAGTATACAAAAAGAAATTTTCATTTTGAAACCTCTAAAATAGAGGTGTCCTGAGCTGACCAAGGATGGCCATTTTGGTGTTTGCTAAGATAAAGGTGTCTCTGGAGCTCATTAATGGAGGGTCACTAGAGCTGGTCTCTGCCCCTAGGTGTATCCTCCTAAAGAAACCTCTGTGCTGTCCAAAATCCAATCCCGAACTCCTATGCAATCAGTATACAAATCAGATTCCTGTTCTGCCTGGCTGGCCTGCCTTCCTGAGTGACAGAGAGCACAAGAAGCACTGTGGGCTTTGTATGCAATATCATGGGAACATATCAGCCAGAAGGCTGTGCTGTCTCCGCTGCGGGCACAGTCATCCCTCCAGGGATAAGAAAGTCATCTCAGGATTTTTTTTCTGTATCCTCAACTGTCTCCATGATGATACTGTCCCAAGGAAGAGAGTGAGGGGACAGGAGTAAGAGAAGAATGGATCTCCCTCTTTCTTTCTCTTTCTGTCCTCTCACCTTGTGATTCATAAGGAACAGTTGACTTGACTTTTAATCAGTTTCCTCTTTGTGTCCCACTCCTTTCATCTGAGGTCTCACTCCTCACCTTGGGCTCTGCTCAGTTGATCTCAAAGGAAGCTCCCTCACATTCCCTTTCTTGGACACATTGTGCAGAGTCCCTATTTAAATGGATGCTTTGTTCTCGGGGTTAGGGGAGAGAAGGTGGGATGATTTAAAAATCCTGCCCGGAGTCCTTGAGAAAGCAGACTGGAGTACCGTTTGCAGAAGTCAATAGGCTTGCTGTAAGCAGGCATTGTGTGTTCTAGCACAGGCGGCTGAAACAAATCAATTTCAATTTACTTGTCCAGCAAAAGGAGCCATTATTTAGAACTGAATGGCTAGAGCTCCCATAATATATTGTGAAAACTTACTGTAATTTTTACTGAGAACTAGCTTATGATGAAATTATTTGTTTAGAAACAAAGTGTGGATGTTTACGGAATATAAATTCTGGAGGTATTGATTAGAGGCAGTTGAAGAATGAGTCACATTTCTTTTCTAAATGTGGTGGCCAGGTGATATTCATCTGACATTGATATCAGAGTACATTGCTGGCTGGAAAGCTGGCAGGATCCTTATTGTGACAACAAGCACAATTAACACCAGCAGAGCGTGTTTGCTAGTTAGGGAGATATGATGGTTAAGGCTGAAGTTCATTCACCTTTAAAGAGCAAGTTGGCTCATAAATTTGGCTCCCTTACATTTTCCCTTACAAGACTGTCTATCCTGCCTCTATATTCTACATTAGCTATATGGCTTCGTATATTAAGTAAATTGTCGAAACTCACTGTAGGAGTAACATTTAATGCTTGATTCACTGAAGTTTTATGTTTCCCTTTTTGCACAGTTTACACTGAAAACAACAACAACAATAAGGTATTAGGTTTGAGATATGATTTATGCCTCTCCTCCAAATTGGCTGATGATATATATGTTTTTTATTTATCGGGTTTTTTTCTGTGCATCTTTTGTAACTTCTGATGACTACTCTTTTGGAGAATGGCTACAGTTTCTACTCTATATATTTCAGCTTTCTGTTGAAGAAGGTCTTTCTACCTCTTCCATGAATGCAAGTTTTCATGTTTTCTACAAAGGTCAGATACATTTACCTATTACCATCACGGGGGTCTAGCAGAATTTTGGATCCTGTTTAGTTGACTTAGTTGGGTAAGACACTAGGCTGCAGAGTAATAACTGATGACAACTTAATACAAAACTTTAGTGTCTGGTGGTAACCTAGAGGTTGTTCTTGTCTTACTTGTGGAATCCTGCTTGTACTTGCCTTTCTCAAGCAGTGATCCCCATACTAGCTCCCTCAACTCTTCACCTTGAATGTCTTATCAATAGAACTTACATAGAGATTGAATTTAGTGGATACTAATTAAATGTTTATTAAATGAATGAATGGAAGGATGCCTTAAGGGTACAGAGGTAGACAATTTAATATACTAAATCAAATAATCTTATAGTTATGACTTGGTATGCTCTTTTGCTCAGGTATAATATTAATATTTAACAGAGACTTATATGGTGGGAAATTTAGATACCATAGATATCCCCAAGGTGGACCATAGCTATCCCCAAGGTGGCATCAAGATTATATCCCATAAGTAAATAACCTGTGTGTGATTTGGACTTGCCCTGTTTTCAAGACTTGCCTTTATTTACATGTGAACCTTGTTTTGGAAGGGGAATGGAGGGTGGATTAAATGCAGCCAGAGTTCAGTGAATACTAGACAGGTAATTCAGACTCAAAAGCCAGGAATTGATAACCTAAGGTAAATTGGCTGCTTTAACCCTGGGATGCTTAATGATCCAGAAAAAGGCATGATCGATGTGATTCATATCAATTTGAATTTTCAAACAGTAAAGAGCAAGGACTTGGTCACACCATTTTAATATAGTGCCAATACAAGTGGCTAATTAGGGCAGCTCAGTGAGCAGACATTGGTGGCAACCCAGTAAAACTGGTTGTTTGCAACATAGAGAACAATGAAACAGAATTGAAAGCCCTGAAATTAGCCCATGCATATACAGTCAACTAATATTTGACAAGGAAGCTAAGAATATTCAATGAGGAATGGATAGTGTCTTCAATAAATGGTATTTAGAAAGCTGGATATTCACCACTCAAAAGAATGAAATTGGACCCCTGTCTTATATCACTCACAAAAATTAACTAAAATTAAATTAAAGACTTAAATATAAACCCTAAAACAGTAAAACTCCTAGAAGAAAGCATAGGGGAAATTTTCCTTGATATTGATCTTGACAATGATTATTTGGATATAGCACCAAAAGTACAAGCAATAAAAGCAAAAATAAATGAGTGGGACTACATGAAACTAAGCAGCTTCCGCACAGTGAAAGAAAACAGCAAAATGGAAAGGCAGCCTACAGAATGGGAGAAAATATTTGTAAGCCACATACCTGATAAGGGTTTACTATCCAAAATATATAAGGAACTCATACAACTCAGTAGTATAAAAACAAACAATCTGAGTAAAAAAAAATGGGCAGAGGATTTGAATAGACATTTTAAAACAAGATATACAAATGTCCAAAAGGTACATGAAAGGTATTTGACATTACTAATCATCAGAGAAATGCAAATCAAAACCACAGTGAGTTGTCACCTCACACCTGTTAGGTTGGCTATTATCAAAAAGACAAGGGATAACAAGTGCTGGCAATGATGGGGGGAAAAGGGAACCCTTGCAAAGTGTTGGTGGGAATGTAAATTGGTACAGGTACTATGGAAAACAGTATGGAGTTTCCTCAAAAAATTAAAAATAGAGCTGTATGATCTAGCAATTACACTAATGGGTGTATATATCTTAAAGAAATGAAATCATTATGTTTAAGAGGTATCTGTACCTCCATGTTTATTGTAGCATTATTCACAATAGCCAAGGTATGGAAACAACCTCAGTGTCCGTCTACAGATGAATGGATGAAGAAAATCATATATATATACGTATATATATATCATATATATATACGTATATATATATATGAGTATTTTGTATTTAAATTCAATTAGCCAACATAGTTGGTTTCATTAGTTTCAGATGTAGCGTTCAATAACTCATCAGTTGCATACAATACATCATGGGCCCTCCTTAATGCCCATCACCCATTTACCCCATCCCCCCACCCATCTGTCCTCCAGCAGCCCTCAGTTTGCTTTCTATAGTTGAGAGTCTCTGATGGTTTGTCTCACTCTCTGATTTCTTTCCATTCCTTTTTTCCTCCCTTCCCCTATGATCCTCTGTGCTGTTTCTTATATTCTACATATGAGTGAAACCATATGATAATTGTCTTTCTCTGAATGACTTATTTCACTCAGCATAATACACTCCAGTTCCATCCACGTCGATGTAAATGGTAAGTATTCATCCTTTCTGATGGCTAATATTCCATTGTATATATATACCATGTCCTCTTTATCCATTCATCTGTTGATGGACATCTTGGCTCTTCCCATAGTTTGGCTATTATGGACATTGCTGCTATAAACATTGGGGTGCATGTGGCCCTTTGGATCATTAATTTTGTACCTAGTAATGTTGTACACTACTAAATACCTAATAGTGTAATTGCTGGGTCATAAGGTAGCTCCATTTTTACCTTCTCGAGGAACCCCCATATGGTTTTCCAGCATGGCTGCACTAGTTTGCATTCCCACCAACAGTGTAAGAGGATTCCCCTTTCTTTGCATCCTCACCAACATTTGTTGTTTTCTGTCTTGTTAGTTGCAGCCATTCTGACTTGTATGAGGTGATATCACATTGTGGTTTTGATTTGTATTTCCCTGATGCCGAGTGATGTTGAGCATTTTTTCATGTGTCTATTGGCCATTTGTATGTCTTCTTTGGAGAAATATCTGTTCATGTCTTCTGCCCATTGCTTGACTAGATTATGTTTTTTGGGGTGTTGAGTTTGAGAAGTTCTTTGTAGATCTTGGATACTAACCCTTTATCTGATATGTCATTTGCAAATATCTTCTTTCGTTCCATAGGTTGCATTTTAGTTTTGTTGAGTGTTTCCTTTGCTGTACAGAAGTTTTTATTTTGATGAGGTCCCAATAGTTCATTTTTGCTTTTGTTTTCCTTGCCTTTGGAGACGTGTCTAGCAAGAAGCTGCTGAGGCCGAGGTCAAAGAGGTTGCTCTCTGTGTTCTCTTCTAGGATTTTGATGGATTCCTGTCTCATATTTAGGTCTTTCATCCATTTTGGGTTTATCTTTGTGTATGGTGTAAGAAAAATGGTCCAGTTTCATTCTTCTGCATGTGGCTGTCCAATTTTCCCAACACCATTTGTTGAAGAGACTGTCTTTTCCATTGGATATTCTTTTCTGCTTTGTCAAAGATTAATTGACCATAGAGTTGAGGGTCCATTTCTGGGTTCTCTATTCTGTTCTGTTGATCTATGTGTCTGTTTTTTGTGCCAGTACCATACTGTCTTGATGATTACAGTTTGTAATATAGCTTGAAGTTCAGCATTATGTTGCTACCAGCTTTGGTTTTCCTTTTCAACACTCCTCTGGCTATTTAGGGTCTTTTGTGGTTCCATACAAATTTTAGGATTGTTTGTTCCATCTCTGTGAAAAATGTTGATGGTATTTTGATAGGGATTACATTGAATGTGTAGATTGCTCTGGGTAGCATAGGCATTTTAACAATATTTATTCTTCCAATCCATGAGCATGGAATGTTTTTCCATTTCTTTGTTGTCTTCCTCAATTTCTTTCATAAGTGTTCTGTAGTTTCTAGAGTATAGATCCTTTACCTTTTTGGTTAGGTTTACTCCTAGGTATCTTATGGTTTTGGGTGCAATTGTAAATGGGATCAATTTCTTAATTTCTCTTTCTTCAGTCTCATTGTTAGTGTATAGAATGCAACTGATTTCTGCACATTGATTTTATATCCTGCCACGTTGCTGAATTGCTGTATGAGTTCTAGCAATTTTGGGGTGGAGTCTTTTGGGTTTTCCACATAAAGTATCATGTTATCTGTGAAGAGTGACAGTTTGACTTCTTCTTTTTGAATTTGAATGCCTTTTATTTTTTTAAAATATTTTATTTATTTATTTGACAGAGATAGATAGCCAGCGAGAGAGGGACCACAAGCAGGGGGAGTGGGAGAGGAAGAAGCAGGCTCCCGGCAGAGGAGCCTGATGTGGGGCTCGATCCCATAAGGCCAGGATCACGCCCTGAGCTGAAGGCAGACGCTTAACGACTGAGCCACCCAGGCGCCCCTTGAATGCCTTTTAATTCCTTTTGTTGTCTGATTGCGGAGGCCAGGACTTCTAGTACTACGTTGAACAATAGTGGTGAGAATGGGCATCCCTGTTGTGCTCCTGACCTTAGGGGACAAGCTCTCAGTTTTTCCCCATTGAGGATGATATTTGCTGTGGGCTTTTTGTAGATGGCTTTTATAATATTGAGGTATGTTCCCTCTATCCCTACACTGTGAAGAGTTTTAATCAAGAAAGGATGCTATACTTTGTCAAATGCTTTTTCTGCATCTTTTGAGATGATCATATGATTCTTTTCCTTTCTTTCATTAATGTGGTGTATAACATTGATTGATTTGTGAATGTTGAACCACCCTTGTAACCTAGGAATATATCCCACTTGGTCATGGTGAATATACTTTTAATGTACTGTTGGATCCTATTGGCTAGTATCTTGGTGAGAATTCTGGCATACATGTTCATCAGGCATATTGGTCTGTAATTCTCTTTTTTGGTGGGGTCTTTGTCTGGTTTTGGGATCAAGGTAATGCTGGCCTCATAGAACGAGTGTGGAAGTTTACCTTCCATTTTAATTTTTTGAAACAGCTTCAGAAGAATAGGTATTAGTTCTTTAAACATTTGGTAAAATTCTGCTGGGAAGCCATCTGGCCCTGGACTCTTGTTTGTTGGGAGATTTTTGATTACTCCTTCAATTTTCTTTTCTTTTCTTTTAAGATTTTAATTATTTAATTGACAGAGAGACAGCCAGGGAGAGAGGGAACATAAGCAGGGGGAGTGGAAGAGGAAGAAGCAGGCTCTCAGGGGAGGAGCCTGATGTGGGGCTCGATCCCAGAACGCTGGGATCACACCCTGAGCCGAAGGCAGACGCTTAACGACTGTGCCACCCAGACGCCCCAACTGCTTCAATTTTCTTGCTGGTTATGGGGCCATTCTGGTTTTCTATTTCTTCCTGTTTCAGTTTTGGTAGTTCATAAGTTTCTAGGAATGCATCCATTTCTTCCAGATTGCCTAATTTGTTGGCATATAGTTGCTCATAATATGTTCTTAAAATTATTTGTATTTTCTTGGTGTTGGCCATGATTACTCCTCTTTTATTCATCATTTTATTAATTTGGGTCCTTTCTCTTTTCTTTTTGATAAGTCTGGCTAGGGGTTTATCAATCTTATTCTTTCAAAGAGGCATTATAAATAAATAAATAAATAAATAAATAAATAAATAAATATATTTAAAATAATATTGCATACAGTGAAAGGAAGGCAGTAATGAAGAATATATCTATAAAATGCATGGGACGCCTGCATGGCTCAGATGGTTAAGCGTCTGCCTTCAGCTCACCTCATGATCCCAGGGTCCTGGGATCAAGCTCCAAATCAGGCTCCCTGATGAGCCTGCTTCTCCCTCTCCTCTGAACTCATGCTCTCTCTTGCTATCTCTTTTTCTCTCTCTCTCAAATAAAAAAACAAAATGTTTAAAAAATGTAAATGTAAAAATGAAAATTAAAAAAGACTTAAAAAGAGACATATAGATAATAATACATTAATAGTAGGGGACCTCAACACTCCGCTCTCAGAAATAGACAGATCACCTAAGCAGAAAATCAACAAAGAAACAAGAGCTTTGAGGGACATACTAGAACAGATGGACCTCACAGATATATAGAACACTACACCCCAGAACAACAGAATACTCATTCTTTTCAAATGCACATGGAACTTTCTCCGGAACAGATCATATACTGGGTCACAAAACAGGTCTTAACCAATACCAAAAGACTGAGATTATTCCCTGCATATTCTCAGACCACAATGCTTTGAAACTGGAACTCAATCACAAGGAAAAAATTGGAAAAAACTCAAACACTTGGAAACTAAGAACCATGCTGCTCAAAAATTATTGGGTAAACCAGGAAATTAAAAATCAGTTTAAACAATTTCTGGAGACCAATGAGAATGAAAACACATCGGTCCAAAACCTGTGGAACACTGCAAAGGCGGTCCTAAGGGGAAAATACATAGCCATCCAAGCCTCACTCAAAAGAATAGAAAAATCTAAAATGCAGTTTTTATATTCTCACCTCAAGAAGCTGGAGCTGGAACAGAAGAACAGGCCCAACCCATGCACAAGAAGGCACTTGATCAAGATTAGAGCAGAGATCAATGAATTAGAAACCAGGAGCACAGTAGAGCAGATGAACAGAACTAGAAGCTGCTTCTTTGAAAGAATAATAAGATCTATAAGCCACTGGCCAGACTTATTCAAAAGAATAGAGAAAGGACCCAAATTAATAAAATTATGAATGAAAGGGGAGAGATCACAACCAACACCAATGAAATAGGAAGGATCATTAGAAACTTTTATCAACAGCTTTATGCCAATAAATTAAACAACCTGGAAGAAATTGATGCCTTCCTGGAAACCTATAAACTACCAAGACTGAAACAGGAAGAAATTGATGACTTAAACAGACCGATTAACTATGAAGAGATTGAAGCAGTGATCAAACACCTCCCCCCAAACAAGAGTCCAGGGCCTGACGGATTCCCCAGGGAATTCTACCAAACATTCATAGAAGAAATAATACCTATTCTCCTGAAGCTGTTTCAAAAAACAGAAACAGAAGGAAAACTACCAAACTCATTCTATGAGGCCAGTATTACCTTGATCCCCAAACCAGGCAAAGACCCCATCAAAAAGGAGAATTACAGACCGATTTCCCTGATGAATATGGACGCCAACATTTTCAACAAAATCCTAGCTAATAGGATCCAAAAGTACATTAAAAGGATTATCCATGAAGAGAAAGCGGGATTCACCCCTGGGATGCAAGGTTGCTCAACATTCGCAAATGGATCAGTGTGATAGATCATATCAACAACAAAAGATTCAAGAACCATATGATCCTCTCAATTGATGCAGAAAAAGCATTTGACAAAATACAACATCCTTTCCTGATTAAAACCCTTCAGAGTGTAGGGATAGAGGGTACATTCCTCAATCTCTTTATGAGCCATCTATTAAAAGCCTACAGCGAATATCATTCTCAACAGGGAAAAGCTGAAAGCCTTTCCTTTAACATCAGGAACAAGACAAGGATGCCCACTCTCGTCATTATTATTCAACATAGTACTAGAAGTCCTTGCAACAGCAATCAGACAACAAAAAGGGATAAAAGGTATCCAAATCGGCAAAGAAGAAGTCAAACTGTCTCTTCGCAGATGACATGATACTCTATATAGAAAACCCAGGAGACTCCACCCCCAAACTACTAGAACTTATAGAACAATTCAGTAATGTGGCGGGATACAAAATCAATGCTCAGAATCAGTTGCATTTCTATACACGAAAAATGAGACTGAAGAAAGAGAAATTAGGGAATCCATTCCATTTACAATAGCACCAAAAATCATATGTTATCTCGGAATTAACTTAACCAGAGACATAAAGGACCTATATTCTAGAAACTACAAATCACTCTTGAAAGACATTGAAGAAGACACAAAAAGATGGAAAAATATTCCATGCTCATGGATCGGAAGAATTAACATAGTTAAAATGTCTATGCTACCCAGAGCAATCTACACTTTCAATGCTATCCCGATCAAAATACCAATGACATTTTTCAAAGAACTGGAACAAACAGCCCTTAAATTTGTGTGGAACCAGAAAAGGCCACGAATCTCCAAGGAATTGTTGAAAAGGAAAACAAAGCTGGGGGCATCATGTTGCCGGACTTCAAGCTATACTACAAAGCTGTGATCACCAAGACAGCATGGTACTGGCACAAAAACAGACACATAGACCAATGGAACAGAATAGAGAGCCCAGAAATGGACCCTCGGCTCTTTGGGCAACTAATCTTTGACAAAGCAGGAAAAAACATCTAGTGGAAAAAAGACAGTCTCTTCAATAAATGGTGCTGGGAAAATTGGACAGTTATATGCAAAAGAATGAAACTTGACCACTCTCTCACACCATACACAAAGATAAACTCCAAATGGATGAAAGACCTTGATGTGAGACAGGAATCCATCAAAATCCTAGAGCAGAACATAGGCTGTAACCTCTTTGACATCGGCCACAGCAACTTTTTCATGATGCATCTCCAAAGGCAAATGAAACAAAAGAAAAAATGAACTTGTGGGACTTCATCAAGATAAAAAGCTTCTGCACAGCCAAGAAAACAGTCAAAAAAACTAAGAGGCAGCCCACGGAATGGGAGAGTATATTTGCAAATGATACTACAGATAAAAGACTTGTATCCAAGATCTACAGAGAACTTCTCAAACTCAATACACATGAAACAAATAACCAAATCAGAAAATGGGCAGAAGATATGAACAGACACTTTTCCAATGAAGACATACAAATGGCTAACAGACACATGAAAAAATGTTCAAAATCATTAGCCAACAGGGAAATTCAAATCAAAACCACACTAAGATACCACCTTACGCCAGTTAGAATGGCAAAAATGGACAAGGCAGGAAACAACAAATGTTGGAGAGGATGTGGTGAAAGAGGTTCCCTCTTACACTGTTGGTCGGAATGCAAGTTGGTACAGCCACTTTGGAAAACAGTGTGGAGGTCCCTTCAAAAGTTCAAAATTGAGCTACCCTATGATCCAGCCATTGCACTACTGGGTATTTACCCCAAAGATACAGACGTAGTGAAGAGAAGGGCCATATGCACCCCAATGTTTATAGCAGGATTGTCCACAATAGCTAAATCGTGGAAGGACCAAGATGCCCTTCAACAGATGACTGGATTAAGAAGTTGTGGTCCATATATACAATGGAATATTACTCAGCCATCAGAAAGAACGATTACACAACATTTGCAGCAACATGGACGGGACTGGAGGAGATTATGCTAAGTGAAACAGGTGAAGCAGAGAAAGACAATTATCATATGGTTTCACTCATTTATGGAACATAAGAAATAGGAAGATTGGTAGGAGAAGGAAGGGAAGAATGAAGGGGGGGTAAACAGAAGGGGGTATGAACCATGAGAGACTGTGGACTCTGGGAAACAAACTGAGGGCTTCAGAGGGGAGCGGGGTGGGGGATTGGGATAGGCCGGTGATGGGTATTAAGGAGGGCCCATATTGCATGGTGCACTGGGTGTTATATGCAAGTAATGAATCATGGAACATTGCATCAAGAACTGGTGATGTACTGCATGGTGATTAATATAACAAAATAAATATTAATAAAAAATTAAGTTCACATGGAAAACAAAAAAAGACTTAAAAACAGAGTTGATAAAATGAGAAACTTGTTAAAAGGAAAAAAAGGAAAAAAGAAAAAAAATTAAACTGAAATGCTATAGTCTCATGAGTAAAAACCTCGAATTCTATATAGTATTTTCCCCTAGCATAAAAGTTTTTCAGTTCTGAGTTATCCACAAACTTTGTATTTGACTGATGTTCCTTCTGGTCCTCTGGGGGAGGGGCCTGCTGCATTGATTCTCAGCTGTCTTTGCCTGGGCAGAGTCACACCACCCTGGCTCCTGGGTTGGGCTTGGCTACTTTGGGTTGCTCTATGTGGCTTTGTTCCCTGAAGGCTTCGCACTGCTTGCAAAAAGTGGTTGCTTTTCTACTTGTAGAATTTCAGCAATTCTTTTCTTAGATCTCAGGCTGAGTTCACAGGTGTTCAGAATGATTCGATACTGACACGTATCTAGTTGAATTCAAGGGACCAGATGAAAGGAGGTCCCCTACTCTTCTGCAATCTTCCCTAGCTCTCCTCCATACAATGGAATATTATTCAGCCATAAAAAGATAAAAAGAGTGAGTTCGTGCCGTTTGTGACAACATGGATGACCTTGAGAGCATTACCCTAAATGAAATAAATCAGACAGAGACAAATGCTGCATGTTCTCGCTTACACGTGGAATCTGAAAAAGCCAAACGTGTAAAACAGACAGTGAAGTGGTGGTTGCCAGATCTGGGGAGTGGGCCAAATGGTAAGATGTTGGTCAAAGGGTACAAACTTCCAGTTATAAGATGAATAAGTTCTGGGAATCTAATGTAGAGCATGGTGACTATCATTAGCAATATTGTATTATATAATTGAAAGTTGCTAAGAGTAGATCTTAAATGTTCTCACTGCAGGAAAAAAGTAATTATGTGAGGTGATGGAAGTATTAGCTAACCTTATTGGGGTAATCATTTTGCAATGTATCTGTGTACTTTTGTACACCTTAAACTTACATATGCTATATATCAATGGTATCTCAATAAACCTGTGGAAAAAGCCTGATTGATTGCATGACATATAGACAGAACTACCAGTTGATTGACTTATTTTCATTTTAGTTGCTTGTAGTATTGTCAAATAAGGCCAGTGGGTGTTCTTGTGGGGCCAGAGAGTAACCAGCATAATGAGACATTTAGTTCTTCCTTGAAGTCATGGTTTGAAAGTCACAGCAGGTGATGCATACCAGTGAACCCTGCACCTTTTACTCAGACCCTTATTTACTTCTTAAACAGCTAGTCAGGAGATTGATTGTGGTAGTCTCATTTGAATCTTGTTTGGATTATTTAATGTCAATAGAAATACTCCTATATTTACCAGAGCTTCAGTTATATTTACAACATTTTCTTCCCAGAAGCATCTACAATCTCTATTTCAGTACAACTCCCTATCTCCTGGCCTGTCTTACTTGGCACATTTCTCTTGACTTACTGTCTGGACCATTGCTTTGCCACTGACTCAGCTGCCTTTTGGCATCTCCTATATTCCATTCTTTTGTGGTTATTTAACATTGTTTTTGGTAGGTTTTGTTTCTCTCAACTCTAGTAAATGCCCTTGAGGGCTGAGACTGTGTCATTCCTTGTTAACCCTTGTGGCCAATAATATTTGTTGAATTAATATTGCATCCGATTTATTGCAATATTTTGTGTTAGTATTTCAAGGAGTAATATTGCCCTTAAATGGATTTAATATGCACAAAATAATAATGGTCATTGAGTCTTTACTACGTATCATTCTAGAAACTTTGCATGTGTTATCCCATTTAATCCTTGAAATGATTCCATGAAGCAATGCCTTTAGTATTGCTATTTTGTAGATGAAGGAACTAAGGTTCAGAGATGTTAAACCATTTGTCCAACATAGCCCAGCTAGTAAGTGGTGAACCTGGGAACTCAGGTTTGTGTGACATGAAAGCTCATGATAAACTCTTCCTCATACCAGCTATTCATGAATTCCTGCATAAACTGTTTTGAGACAACCTCCCTACCCACCTACCCATAACCCAATCCTGTTACCTTCTCCACTTACTCTGTATTGGAAGAAATCCTTCAGCTTCTACCATGGTGAACACACTCTTTCCAGGAGCCACAGTCTATTCCATGACTGAATAATGACTATTACAATGAAGTAAGAGGCCAAAGAATGAAGACAGGCCCCAAATAAATATAGAATATGTACACCTGTTTATTTCCTTTTGTGGAACTATCAAGCTCCAGAAGGTTAACACAATAAAATATTGGGTATTGAGAGTGGCAGTTTAGAAGTCATCACAAGTCTCTTATAAATAATGAGTCTCATAAATAATAATAACAAAGTTGAATTTTCCTAACTGGAAGACCCTCCATGACTGTTCAGTGTTGAAGAGAATGGAGATGTGTACCCTGGCAAAAAGGTTCCTGTCAAGGAGGCTGTATAATCTGTATCATTTGCTTCTTTTGGAAACAATCAGTTCTGGAATTGTATTTAATAGTGTGTATGTTTTTATCAGCTTTATTGAGATATAATTTACATACTAAATAATTTATCCATTTAATGAGTACAGTTCTATGTTTTTCAGTATATTCACAGGGTTATGCAATCATCATCATAAGCTACTTTTAGAGAACACTTTTATCCTCCCCAAAATAGACCCTGTGCCCCTTAGTGGTCACTATTTTCCCGCAGACTCTGCCTCTAAGTCCTAGGCAATTACTAATCTACTTTCTATCTCTTTAGATTTACCTATTCTAGACATTTCATATAAAAATAATTATACAATATGTGATCTTTTGTCATTAGCTTTTTTCACTTGCTCTATTTTCAAGGCTCATCTGGGTTAGAGCTTATATCGTACTTCATTCCTTCTTATATCTGAATAGCATTCAGTTGTATGGATATACTGAATTTTATATATCTACTCATCAGTTGTTGAACATTTGTTTTTTTTTTCTATGTCTTTGGCTATTATGAAAAATACTACCATGAATATTTGTATACAAGTTTTGGTGTTGATGTATGTTTTCATTTCTCTTGGATATATACCTAGGAGTGAGATTGGTGAGTTACTGGGTAACTCTGTGTTTAACATTTTGAGGAACTGCCAAACTATTTTCCAAGCAGCAACATCATTTTACATTATAACCAGCAGTGGATGTGGGTTCCAGTTTCCACATTGTCACCAAAACACTTCATCTGCCTTTTTACTTTTAGCTATACCAGTAGATTGGAAGTGATATTTCATTGTGGTTTTGATTTTCATTTCTCATAGACTAATGATATTGTGGACTGAGTATGTCCCCCTGACAATTCATATGTTGAAGCCCTGGCCTCTAACATTATGGTATTTGGAAATGGAGACTTTGGGAGGTAGTTAGGGTTAAATGAGGTCATGAGGTTGTGGGCCCGGTGATAGGTTTAATGCCATCATAAGAAAAGGCACCAGAGAGCTTTCTGTCTCTCTATATGCATGCCCATGCACTTAGGAAAGGACATGTGAGGAAACAGCAAAAGGGTGGCCATCTGCAAACAAGGAAGAGAGCTCTTGGCAGAATCCGACCATGTTAGCATCTTGATCTTGGACTTCCCAACATCCATAACTATGAGAAATAAAATTCTGTTGTTTAAGCCACCCAGTCTATGGTATTTTGTTATGTAAGCCAACTAAGACAAATGTTGAGCATTTTTTCATGTGCTTTTGGACCATTTGTGTGTTTTCTTTGGAGAAATACCTGTTCACGTACTTTGTCCCTTTTTAAATTGAGTTGTTTTTTTATTGTTAATTTATACTAATACTTTATATATTTTGTGCACAAGTCCATTATCAGTTACATAATTTTCAGATATTTTCTCCCATTCTGTGAGTTGTCTTTTAACTTTCTTGATAATGTCCTTTGAAGCACAGTATTTTTAATTTTGATTAAGTACAATTTATCAATTTTTGTTGTTGTTGCTTATGCTTTTAGTGTCATATCTAAGATTCCATTGCCAAATCCAGGGCAATGAAGGTTAATCCCTATGCTTACTCTGAGAGTTTTATGGGATTTGTCTTTTATTCAGTTCATTGATCATTTTGAATTAATTTTTGCATATGGTGCAAAGTAGTGGTCCACCTTCATTTTTTTGCATGTGGCTATCTAGCTGTCCCAGTATCTTTTCCCCATTGTATTATCTTGGCACACTTGGGTAAAATTAACCATAAATGTAAGGTTTATTTCTGGGCTGTCAGTTCTATTTCATTGATCAATGTCTATCCTTTCCAGTACCATACTCTTTTTTAAAACAGCTTTATTGATGTATAATTGATATATAAAGAACTATATATATTTAATGTGTACAATTTGATGAGTTTGGATAAATGCACACACATGTGATACCATCACCACAATGTGATAGGCATATCCAACTCTTCCCAGAGTTTTCTTGTGTCCTTTTGTGTGTGTGTGTGTGTGTGTGTGTGTGTATAGTAAGATCCCTTAACATGAGATCTACCCTCTCAACAAAGTTTTAAGTACACAATTCCTTAATATGAATTATAAGAACTCTGTTATATAAAAGGTCTGTAGAACTTATTCATCTACCATAATGGGATATTTATACTTGTTGAATAACAACTCCCCATCATCCTCAGTCCCAACCCCTGGCAATCACTATTGTATTCTCTGCTTCTATGACTTTGACTATTTTAGATACTTCATATACATGGAATCAAGCAATATTTGTCCTTCTATGACTTATTTAACTTAGCATACTGTCTTCAAGGTTCGTCCATTTTGTTGCAAATGGCAAGATTTCCTCCTTTTGTGGCTGAATAATATTCCATTGCATGCATATACCACATTTTCTTTATTCATTTGTCTGTTGATGAACACCTGACTTGTTTTTATATCTTAGCTATTGTGAATAGCACTGCAATGAACATGTTAGTGCAGATTTTCTCTTCAAGATACTGATTTCAATTCCTTTGTATATACACCCAAAAGTGGGATTGCTAGATTATATGGTAGTTTTAATTTTTGAGGAATCTCTATACTGTTGTCTATAGCCGATGTATTTCCAACAGCAGTGTATAAGGGTTCCGATATTTCCACAACCTTACCAACACTTCTTATCTTTTGCTTTTAAAATAATTGCTGCAACATGGACGGCACTGGAGGAGATAATGCTAAGTGAAATAAGTCAAGCAGAGAAAGACAATTATCATATGATTTCTCTCATCTATGGAACATAAGAATTAGGAAGATTGGTAGGGGAAGAAAGGGATAAAGAAAGGGGGGTAATCAGAAGGGGGAGTGAAGCATGGGAGACTATGGACTCTGAGAAACAAACTGAGGGCTTCAGAGGGGAGGGGGTGGGGGAATGGGATAGACTGGTGATGGGTAGTAAGGAGGGCACGTATTGCATGGTGCACTGGGTGTTATATGCAACTAATGAATCATCGAACCTTGCATCAGAAACCAGGGATGTACTGTATGGTGACTAACATAATGTAATAAAAAACATAAAAAAATAATAATAATAGCCATCCTAATAGGTGTAAGGTGATATTTCATTATAGTTTTGATTTGCATTTCCCTGATAATTAATGATGTTGAGCATCGTTTCATATACCTGTTGCCATTTGTATGTCTTTTTTTTAGTTAGGGTTTTTTTTTGTTTTTTGTTTTTGCTTTTTTTTTTTTTTTGAGATGGAGAGAGAGGAGGGGCAGAAGGAGAGGGAGAGAGAGAGAATCTTAAGCAGACTTCATGCCCAGCATGGAGTCCAACGCGAAGCTCAGTCTCACAACCCTGAGATCATGATATGAGCTAAAATCAAGAGTTAGATGCTTAACAAACTGAGCCACCCAATTGCCCCTGTATGTCTTCTTTAAAGACATGTCTGTTCAAGTCCTTTGCCCATTTTGAATCTGGTTATTTGCTTTTGTTGTTGGTGTTGTTATTGAGTTCTAGGAGTTCCTTATAGATTTTGAAAATTAACCCCTTATCAGAGAGATGGTTTGCAAATATTTTCTCCCTTTCTGCAGATTGCCTTTCCATTCTGTTGTTTCCTTTGCTGTGCATAAACTGTTTAGTTTGATGCAGTCCCAGTCATTTATTTTTGCTTTTGTTGTCTGTGTTTTTGGTGTCATATCCAAGAAGTTATTACAAGACCAGTGTTAAGAAGCTTTTCTATTATATTTTCTTCAAGGATTTTTAACTTCTCATTTTACATTTAAGTCTTTAATCCATTTTGAGTCAAGTTTTGTATATGGCATAGGTAGGGATCCAATTTCATTTTTTTCCATGTGGCTATCCAGTTTTCGCAACATCATTTATTGAACAAACTATCCTTTCCTCATTGAGTATTCTTGGCTTCCTTGTCAAATACTAGGCTATCATTTCCCCATTGTGTGTTCTTGGTACCCTTGTCAAAGATCACTTGACTCTATATGTGTTGGTTTATTTCTATGCTCTCTATTCTGTTCCTTTGGTTTATATGTCTGTCTTTATGCCAGTACCATGCTCTTTTAATTACCATAGCTTTGTGATATATTTTGAAATCAGGAAGTGTGATGCCTCAGGCTTTGTTCTTCTTTCTCATGATCACTTTGGCTATTCTGGGTCTAGTGGTTACATGCATTTTAGGATTTAAAAAATTCTATAAAAAATGCCACTGGGCTTCTGATGGCAATAACATTGGCTTGGAATTGTTTTTGGTAGTATGGACATTTAAAATATTTAATTTTCCATTTAATGAACATGAGATGTCTTTCCACTTATTTTTGTCATCTTTAATTTCTTTCATCGATACATTGCAGTTTTCAGTGTACAAATCTTTTACCTGCTCGGTCAAGGTTTTTTTTTTTTTTTAAATAAGTGTTTCATTCTTTTTGATGCTTTTATAAATTGTTTTCTTAATTTTTTTGAATGGTTTGTTGCTAGTGTATAATAACTTAATTTTTATATATTGATATTGCATCCCGCAACTTTACTGAATTTGTTAGCTCTAAGAATTTTTTTTTTACATTCTTTAGTTTTGTACAAATAGGATCATGTCATCTGATAATAGATAATTCTATTTTTTCCAATTTGGATTATTTTTATTTATTTTTTCTTATCTATTTGTTTTGGCTTGAACCTCTAGTTAAGTGTTGGATTGAAGTGGCAAGAGTAGACCTTCTTGTATTTTTCCTGATTTTAAGAGAAAGGTATTCAGTTTGTCATTATTATTATATTAGCAATGCATTTTGTATAGACCCTCTTAATCAGTTGAGGCAATCAATCCCTTCTATTCTTGTTTGGTTACTGTTTTTCTCATGAAGGGGTATTGGGCTTGTGAAATCATTTTCTGCATCTGTTGAGGTGATCATGTGGATTTTGTCATTCATTCTATTAATATTGTGTATTACATAGGTTTTCATATGTTAAGTAAAATTTCCATTCCTAGGTTAATTCTTATTTGAGCATGATGTATAAGCCTTTGTATATGTTACTGGATTTGCTTTGCTAGTATTTTGCTGAGAATTTTTGAGTCTATATCCATAAAGATATTGGTTTGTATTTCTTTAATCTTGTGATGCCTTGGATGGTTTTGGTATCAGGATAATGCTGGTTCCATTGAATTAGTTGGGACAAATTCTCTTCTGTATTTGTTTTGGCGGGGGTGGGGGAGAACCTGTGAAGGATTGTTATTAATTCTTTGCATGTTTGGTAGTCTCAGTGAACCCATCTGGGCCTGGGCTTTTCTTTGTGGGAAATTAAAAAAAAATCCTATTTCAATTGCTTCACTTGTCATAGGTCTATTCAGATTTTCTATTTATTCTTAAGTTTCAATGGTTCATGTCTTTCTAGAAATTTATCAAATTTATGTAGGTTATCTAATTTGTTGGCATACAGTTCATAGCATTCTCTTATAATCCTTTTTATTTCTGTAACATCAGTAGTAATCTCCCCTTTTATTTTTCATTTTAGTAATTCTTTTTAGTTTCATCTCAAGAGTACTTTTTAAGTGATGGAAATTGGATATTTTATTGAATCAGTGAAGAAAGATGATTCACTTATAGTGATATTTATTTTAGTTATAGTTAGGGTTGACCTTTGTGAATATTCATTCTGATACAACATAGCATAGTTTATGTGGGCTTTTAAAAGTGAAGACAAAAGTATTTTTGCCTTTCTTTCCTAATTATCTGAGGTCATGTGTATCATCTAGGTCCTATTTGGTTGTTTGGCCAAGTTTACAGATTCCCTTATGGTTATGAGATATTTCTATGTATTTGGGAACAGTTAGGAAATACGGGACTGGTACCTGCATTTGGGGGCAGAGTAATTAGAAAGAAGATTATTTCAAAGACTGTAGTCACTATCATTTATTATTCCCATCTCATAAATGATAATAATGAAATCAAGGGAAGTAAAGTGACTTTTGCAAGGTTTTACAGAAATTTACTGAGAAAGATGAAACTAGAACACAAGCCTCTTACATCTATAGTCACATAGGTACAGCTAACTGCATGAAAGTTTAGATAATGTAGTCTCTGTCTCTGTTACAGAAAGAAGAAAAGAATGGATTTTGGTGGACACCTAATAATATCTAACATACTCTGGTAGTTCAAGTTAGGAAGGCAAGATGGAAGACATATGGAAGCAGTAAATAAAACAAGGAAAAAGAAGCCTCGATTAAATACTGCAGGCTCCTCATAGAATTGTGAAAGCATGCATAAAATAATAGCTATTATTCACTCAGGCACTTGATTAGTGCTTTCAATGAATCATCTTATTTAATGCTTACAACTTTGTGAGATAGTTACTATTATTATCTACCTCTTAAACATAAGGAAAATAAGGTCCAAAGAGATAGGCTACTTATCCACATTCACACAGTTCATAGAAAATGATAGAAGATGGTTATGAAGCCAGACCTGTCCAACTCTAATCACTGTGTGATATTGTATTTTTCTGCATTTTAGTTATAATGCAGGAATGCAAATATGTATTTGGTGAAAGATTATTTTTGCTTGAGATGCCTAGGGAACATTTTATAGAGGAGGTAGAATTTGAGCTGTGCCTTGAAGAATGAGTGGGGTTGAAGTTGGAAGAATCCAGTTTCAGGGAATTCTAGGGAGAAGAAGCCTCATGAGAGCAAAAATTAGTAGGTGAAGGAATGTTTGGGAGATAATGAGTGGAGTAAAGAAGTTTTACAGAGGAACATTGGAAAATGACCCTGGAAAAATTGTGAAGATTTGAATGTTACACTAAGGAGCACAGACTTGATTTTATAGACAGTGGGGACAAATGAAGTACTTTGAGAGGATGTCAACATCATGTTGTTTTTACATATAAGCAAGAAAAATTATTCGTATAATTTGAAGGATGTTGGAAACCCTCCTCCACCCTATTTGCTTACTACTTATAACTTCCTTACTCAACTACCATATTTCTGAAATTCCAGTATTAGGGATTCATTCCTTAGGATTATATTATCTACTCTCTTTTTAAATACAAACATCCTTGGAAAGAATAACATGTCTTTAAGCTTTCAGTCTGAAGGTCTTCATTAGCTCCTTTCATTCCTCAGAGTTGAGGTTCTCCCAAGAGTATGGAGAGCCTAAGCAGGAAGGAGGATGGTTCTCTGTAGGAGAAAAGAAAGGGAGACTGTTGCCACAAAGCCTCTGCCTGCCTCTGGCTTTGAATTACTAACCAATTAGATGTTTGCACCTTCTCTTGAAGAAGAATAGACAAGAGTTGTATTTTTCTCTCTGAACAAAGGTTTCCTTTGAGAATAAGTCACTACCCACTGTGAGAATCCAAATCCCCAGATTGGCCTAATCTCATTCTTTCTCTGAATCAGTTCTTAAATTTATTTGCTGTGCAATAGTCATAGAAATAATGCTTATGTGTTTGCATGAATGTATATGCACATATAGTCATCATTTCTATGGCCATATTTCTATGTCCATATGTTTCTATTTTGGAAGTAAGTGTGAAAGTATTGCAATGGTCTAATTAGTTAGCTTTCAACTTTGGTGCTGAGTTAGCTGAAAATTTCTCTCCATTGTTCTTTGAGTGGAAACAGTTCCTCTGCTGAAAGAGATCAATTTTAGCTTTGAGAGGTAATGGCAGTAAGCAGGAAGAAAAGGAGTGACTGGGGTTGGGACTGTGGGAGTTAGGGTGGATGGTGTGGAAGGAAGATCCTCAGATGTCTTAATCTCAAGTGGGTAGACTACAGTGGGAGAGAAGGGAAGGCAGAGTGAAAAGGGGCAATTAGGCAGGGAATTAGACTCTGACATGTGTCCTCAGGACTCTATTCCAGGAAACAGGGATTTTACAGACCACAGACAGTGCCAGCTCTAAAAACTCTGTGTGGTTCCACATGAAAGCCACTGTCTGTGACAGCAAATGCCAGTCAATAACTTTGGGTGACTGTCTGAGTTGATTTTTTTTCCCTCAAATAAAATGTTGTTCTGTTGAGAGAGTGAGAGAAAAAGAAGGAACGAATGAGATTTTGAAAACTTTTCTAGTCAGGGAGAGCTGGAGGGCCAGGTTTGCTTTGTTAAAACAATTTCTCAAATGGTAACTATCACTGAATGTGTTAACTGATAGGATTGAGAGAATGACAGAGGAGTGTTGTATACCGAAAACCAGCTCTATAGGCATGGTCTGGGCAAATGTTTCCTCAGTCCATAATAATTTCAGTTGGATTGTCTCCTCTTTTTTCTTGTTACTGACTCATAGTCACAGATTACCATCATTGAAGTAATGTTGCAGCTGTTTGTGGGATGATGGGGGTAGATGTAGTATGTGGTGGTATGGGAAGGAGAAAGAAAAATAGCTGGGACTGTACCTATGAAGTGCTGGGAGAAGACAAGTCTTGGGAATCATGTGGCTTTTTTTACCCAATCTCACTAGGTGACCTGATATGCTTTTTTAAAGCCCCCAGCCTAATGTCTCAGAGTTCACATTTTCCCAGGCTAGAGATTCTTTCTCAATCCCTATGTCCCTGATTCCTAATTATGGCTTTGTTGTGCCTTGTGGAGGTCTCCAGAATAGCCTGGAATCTAAAACTAGTGACTTAGTCACTGGAATACTAAACAAACCCACCTGGAACCTGGGAGGTGAGTAAAGAGCTGTAGTGATCAAATAGATGATGATCTGTTAGGGAATTTTGGGCCAGAAACAGGATGTCATGAATTACATTTATTCAACCAGACTTTATTACAGTATGACCAAATGCATGCCTCATGCTGAGTTTCTGGGGCATGTTCTTTCTCTTCCAACTCATTCTCTGCACAGCTGTCAGAGTGATCTAGAACATAAATCAGATTATACCATATTCTACATAGAACCAATTTTCCTATATGTCATTCAAGGACTTTCATAATCTTGTCCCTGCCTACCTCCCCAGCCTCATTTTAAACATGTTATGGCTCTTCTTTAATGCTCCTGGAGATGCTCAGATACACCATTCTGTTTCATATGTCCATGTCTTTATTTGTGATATCCCCTCTGCTTGGAATACCTTTCCTGTTAACTCTTTTTTCAGTAACATTCTTTGAACCTCCCTTTCCCTTCTCCTGCTCTGATGCAACCATAAGTTTACCTCTTTTTAAAAATACTTAACCATATTACATTCAAATTATCTCAAAAAATTATCTCATTATATGTTTGTCTCCCCACCTAGATCGCAGTAGAGTTGATAGGCTCAGGGGTGATCATCTGACCTAACCTGGACCAGAGGCTAGGCTACAGAGATTTGAATTGAGACTTTGGGAAAGATCCTGTCTTTGCCTGGCCAGATTAGTAATGTATGCTCAGGGATTATCTGAAACTATGTTTTTTTTTTTACCCTGTCGTTCCCCAAGGTAAAGGAAACTGGTTTGCAAAGAAAGATAGAGGGACAAAAGTCCATTCCTTATGTCCAGCTCTATTTCTTTCAATGGGTCACATAAGATACTGCCATATCCTTTAATTAAGTCACCATTTATGCTTAAACTCCTTGAGTGGGTTTCTGTGGTTTGCAACCAAAAGCATCCTAACCAATACAATATAGAACATAGTAAGTGCTAGAAGACATTTGTTAAACTGAGCTCAAATGGGAAGTCTTGATTTCTACCCTAAGGGATTTTCCTACCACTCTCTTTTGGGAAGAAAAAGAATGGGTAGAGTTTGCCTTTGACCCCTGGTGTTCCAAAAAAAAAAAAAAAAGGTTCCAGAGAGACTCCTTACAGACCTCAGCAATGCCCTAGATAAATCTAGATGAATATGATCCAAATAACTTCAACATCACTAGGGTGAAGATAAGGATCCCCAAATGAGCTAAATCTTGACTGTGCCAAAAAGGCCTTTGAACAGAAATAATTGGTATCTGTGAGTTTGAAAGTCCCTATGCAGAAAGAGAAGCTATTTCTGCTTTTCTTTTTTTTCCTGTCATTAGCTATGCTAGGCCCAATTCCTTCATGTGACCTGAAAAGATGGCATGGAATGCTTGCATGGGCACCAAATGGCTGGTTTGTTCACTGCTGTTAAATTGCATAGTCTGTAAAGGCCATTTGCTTTGCCTTCCTTGCCACATGGATTTGAAACCTTAGATGTGAGAAAAAAGGTCTGTTTGCCCTAGATTTGGCTGTGTCCCAGGGAGACAAAGCTTTATACAGCTTTTCAACCAGCAACATGAAGGTTTATTAGATGTAAAAAACTATGCATTTGCTATTCTTTCAGGGCAGTTAATGGAGTTACTACATATGAAATCTTGATAATATTTTCTATTGCCCAGGAAAAATTATACATAAGCATGCAGGTATTATAGATATACTGTTAATAGTTTATACTCACACACACAATCTATATTCAATTCACTTCGGGAATTTAGTGTTTACTATGTACTAGTTATGTGTTAGGTATTAGAGGAAAAAGATAAGTAAGACAAAAATTCTTACCTGGAGAATGTTCACAGTATGAGAAATGCAATAAAAAGAGAGAACGTACAGTGTATAGAGTAAGCACAGAGGAAGCATGAATGACCTTTATTTAGGAAATCAGAGAAGACTTCTTTGAAGAGATACTTCTAGCTACTTTTTATAAATGAGTGTGTATTCAGTAGGTATACAAGAAGGAGAAGAAAGGAGAGATAACTGATGCACCAGTATCCTATATACAAAGGGGCAAGGAGAATTGGTAAGTTTTGTTATCAGAACTTTGTAATTCAGATTGCCAGAGCATGAGCTGCAAATGCTTAGGTTAGTGAAGATGAGCCCAGTGCGGCAAGCAGGAGCCCAATCATGAATTAAAATCATATACTTCTTTTTTTTTTTCACATGGTAAGGAGCCAGTGATGGGATTTAAACAATATGCATTCATTTATTCATTCAAGCTGTCAGCCAGTTAATAATATATTGAGCTGCTACTATGTGCCAAACTCTCTGTCAGGCACTGTGGATTTCTCTTAATGGAAGTGGAGAAGATGGATAAGGAAAAAACAAATATAAGTGTGATGATTGCTCTGAAGGATAAGGGAAAAATGCTATGGGCGCTGTCCTAAACTAAGGGGTTGGGGTAGAAGTGATGAAATAGTAACAGAAGTTAACTAAAAGCAAGTGTGGAAGGGGAGAATATCAAAGAAGTGATGGATATATGCAAAATCACTGAGGAAGAAACTAATGAGGTGTTTCAGGTAAATGAAGGTACACCGGGATGACTGAAATGTAAAGGGTCATGGGAAAGAGTAGCAGAAGAGGCTGGTTTGGTTTGTTACTCTTTGTTTTGGAAGAGTTAGATTGGAAGATTATTCTAGCAACAGAATAGGGGATGGGTTGTAGGAGTAGAAACTGGAAGCAAGAAATAAAAAGAGTATTGCAGTAGTACCAGGGAGATAAGATAAGGAGCTGATTTAGGACAACAGCAGTGGGCATGATGAGGAGAGAATGGAATGGAAAGTTGTTTAGATAATAGACCAATAGGACTTAATAACTGACTAAATCTAAAGGCCAAGAAAAAGGAGTAGAAGATTACTTGGTTTTCTGGCTCGGTTACTGGGGAAATGGTAGCCACCAATCAAGAGACAGGGAATATAGTAGATTGTTTCAACTCTTTATGGCTTCCAGTTGCTAACTGCTTGTAGGGACTTTTACCTTCTTCTCTCATTCTGCTGGTCAGCATTGTGCCCTCTGTCAAAAAGCATGCATTTTTATTAAGTTAAAAATAGCACATGAATGTAGTAAAACAATTCAAACAGTATGGAAATGTTTAAAAGGGAACTTAAAAATCTTCCTCCCCATAACTCCTAGTCCATCTCCCCAAAGGCAACCTCTGTTAATAATTTCTTCTTGAAAAATATTTTATGCACCCACCAGCGTACATATGTAGTCTTTGAACAAATAGAATCGTATAGACTTTTTGGTACCTAGCTTTTTTCCCTTTTAATATATCTTGAAAATCATTCTGTATCAGGACATAGCTCATTTTTTTAAAATGGCTATTTAATACTATGGACACTGGGTACTTTCTAGTTATTTATTCTTATTCTTTAAATAGATATTTATTGAGGGACTACTCTGTGCAAGATATAACTTCTGCCTCTGTGAAGTAAATGGTCTAGTGGGGAAGGTAGACATTAATTAAATTACAGAAATGTAGAATTGAACCATGATACCTGTTCCAAAGGAGTGATGAGAACCTGTACTAGGACATTTGACTGAGTCAGAGACCAGGAAAGGCTCCCTTGTGGAATTCACGCTTGAACTGACTCCTGAAAGATGAGCAGGAGTTAACAAAGAGGGAAAAGAACATTCTAGGCAGAGTACAAAGGGTAGATGCATTTTAAAATTTTGATATGCAACAGGAAATCCTTATTATCTAAATATTCATTATCTCATTCCCCACAACTACAAGATTTTATGGAGAAGCAAAAGTCATTAGATGACCACAATATTCTTTAGTGAATTGACCACTTAGGAAACGGTTTCTTACTTAACACTCTACCCTGCTCATCACTGCAGCCTATCCTGGCCTATCGAATACATGTCTTCGACAATCTGTATTATGAAAAGAGAGTACAAATCAAATGCAAAGTGAAATTTCAAATTTTGTAAAAGACACTAGACTTACTGAGGTTGGTGAAAGTAATGGAGATTTGCTTGAGTTCCATAAAGCCATTGGAAGGTGAGGACGTGGCAAAGTTAACTTTTGAGGAAAAGAATAAATTTGCACAGATAGTGATAAGATAGATAGGATGAAAGAGAATAATTGTAATATCAGGAATCAAGAGAAGTCCTTGGGAAAATTGAAGCTCTTCAATATTTTGTACAACTTACTCTTAATGATCCTGTTATGAAATGATGAGGATGACTTATTGTGCTCTCATGCCATTTTTGTCATAAAAGTCACACTAAAGAAAGTGACAATCAACATTTGATTTATTTGTTGTTTGAACAATGCACACATAGTTGCATGAAAACTTTCTTTAAAAAAATAAGATGTAGTAGACTTTTGTAAGTGTAATTTATTTTTGAAAGATAAAATTCCAACTAAATTAAAGAACCTATGATATTCTGGTTCTTATTTATTTTTTTTACTTTTTATTTTTTTTTTTTTGATGTAGTGTTCCATGATTCATTATTTCCGTATAACACCCAGTGCTCTATGCCATACATGCCCTCCTTAATACCCATCACCAGCCTATCCCAATCCCCCACCTCCTCCCCTCTGAAGCCCTCAGTTTGTTTCCCAGAGTCCATAGTCTCTTGTGGTTCATTTCCCCTTCTGTTTACCCTCCCCTTCATTCTTCCCTTCCTTCTCCTACCGATCTCCCTGCTATTTCTTATTTCCATAAATGAGTGAAACCATATGATAATTGTCTTTCTCTGCTTGACTTACTTCACTTAGCATAATCTCCTCCAGTCCCATCCATGTTGCTGCAAATGTTGGGTAATTGTTCTTTCTGATGGCTGAGTTATATTCCACTGCATATATGGACCACATCTTAATCCATTCATCTGTTGAAAGGCTATCATGGCTCCTTCCACAATTTAGCTATTGTGGACAATGCTACTATGAACATTGTAGTGCATATGGCCCTTCTCTTCACTACATCTGTATTTTTGGGGTAAATACCCAGTAGTGCAATTGCTGGGTCTTTGGGTATCTCTACTTTTAGCTTTTTGAGGGACCTCCACAATGTTTTCCAAAGTGGCTGTACCAACTTGCATTCCCACCAACAGTGTAAGAGGGATCCCCTTTCTCCACGTCCTCTCCAACATTTGTTGTTTCCTGCCTTGTCCATTTTTGCCATTCTAACTGGAGTAAGGTGGTATCTCAATGTGGTTATGATTTAGTCATCCCTGATGGCTAATGATTTTGAACATTTTTTCATGTGTCTGTTAGCCATTTGTATGTCTTCATTGGAAAAGTGTCTGTTCATATCTTCTGCCCATTTTCTGATTTGGTTATTTGTTTCTCATATATTGAGTTTGAGAAGTTCTTTGTAGATCTGAGATACCAATCTTTTATCTGTAGTGTCATTAGCAAATATCTTCTCCCGTTCTGTAGGCTGCCTCTTAGTTTTTTTGACTGTTTCCTTGGCAGTGCAGAAGGTTTTAATCTTGATGAAGTCCCATAAGTTCATTTTTTCTTTTGTTTCTCTGGCTTTTGGACATGTGTCATGAAAAAAGTTGCTGTGGCCGATGTCAGAGAGGTTTTAGCCTATGTTTTCCTCTAGGATTTTGATGGATTCCTGTCTCACATTGAGGTCTTTCATCCATTTGGAGTTTATCTTTGTGTATGGTGTGAGAGAGTGGTCAAGTTTCGTTCTTTTGCATGTAGCTGTCCAATTTTCCCAGCACCATTTATTGAAGAGACTGTCTTTTTTCCACTGGATGTTTATTCCTGTTTTGTCAAAGATTAGTTGCCCAAAGAGCCAAGGGTCCATTTCTGGGTTCTCTATTCTGTTCCATTGGTCTATGTGTCTGTTTTTGTGCCAGTACCATGCTGTCTTGGTGATCACAGCTTTGTAGTATAGCTTGAAATCTGGCAACGTGATGCCCCCATCTTTGTTCTTCCTTTTCAACAAATCCTTGATGATTAGGGGCCTTTTCTGGTTCCACACAAATTTAAGGGCTGTTTGTTCCAGCTCTTTGAAAAATGTCATTGGGATTTTGATCGGGATGGCATTGAAAGTGTAGATTGCTCTGGGTAGCATAGACATTTTAACTATGCTTATTCTTCCAATCCATGAGCAAGGAATGTTTTTCCATCTTTTTGTGTCTTCTTCATTGTCTTTCAAGAGTGATCTGTAGTTTCTAGAGTATAGATCCTTTACCTCTATGATTAAGTTAATTACGAGATATCGTATGATTTTTGGTGCTATTGTAAATGGAAGGGATTCCCTCATTTCTCTTTCTTCAGTCTCATTGTTTGTGTATAGAAATGCAACTGATTTCTGAGCATCAATTTTGTATCCCGCCACCTTACTGAATTGTTCTATAAGTTCTAGTAATTTGGGGGTGGAGTCTTTTGAGTTTTCCATATAGAGTATCATGTCATCTGCGAAGAGATAGTTTGACTTTTTCTTTGCCAATTTGGATACCTTTTATCCTTTTTTGTTGTCTGATTGCTGTTGGAAGGACTTCTAGTACTATGTTGAATAATAATGGCGAGAGTGGGCATCCTTTATACATTTACATTTTTTTTAATTGACTTTTAGTAATCTCTACACCCAACATGGGGCTTGAACTCACAACCCTGAGATCAAGTATCACACGCTCCACAGATTGAGCCAGCCAGGTGCCCCTCAACTAGAACTTTAAACTTTTTAATCTACGTATAAGTGAATTGGTTATTTGAAATTTCCCAGACTTTAACCTTCTCACCATCAGAACATGAGGAGAGCCATACTCAATACAAACGTAGCCCTTTTTGTTATATGCCAAAATGAGATCACTTCCACTGAACAGAGAAACTTCCAAGTGCCAATCATCTAATTGATTAAATGTAACTTTATTAACAAAAGCCAACAATAAAGAAATTAGAAGAGAATATTTTAGAGTAAAATAACTTGACACAAAAAGAAAAAATACTAAAAGTTTTTATCTGTTATCTAGAAAGATCTAGAATTGTGGGGCTCAGTGTACTCTCAGTCTTGGTAGTTTATAGGTTTCCAGGAAGGTACCCATTTCTTCCAGGTTCTTTAATTTATTGGCATAAAGTTGTTGATAAAAGTTTATAATGATCCTCCCTATATCCTTGGTGTTGTTTGCTATCTCTCCCCTTTCATTCATAATTTTATTAATATGGGTCCTTTCTCTATTCTTTTGAATAATTCTGGCCAGTGACTTATCGATCTTATTTATTCTTTCAATGAACCAGCTTCTAGTTCTGTTGATCTGCTCTGCTGTGCTCGTGATTCTAATTCATTGATCTCTGCACTAATCTTTGTCAACTGACTTCTTATTTATGGGTTAGGCCTGTTCTTCTGTTCCAGCTCCAGCTTCTTGATGTGATAATATAAAAACTGCATTTTAGATTTTTCTATTCTTTTGAGTGAGACTTGGATGGCTATGTATTTTCCCGTTAGGACTGCTTTTGCAGTATCCCATACGTTTTGGACTGATGTGTTTTCATTTTCATTGGTCTCCAAAAATTGTTTAATTTGATTTTTAATTTCCTGGCTTACCCAATCATTCTTGAGCAGGATGGTTCTTAGTTTCCAAGTATTTGAGTTTCTTCCAAATTTTTCCTTGTGATTGAGTTCCAGTTTCAAAGCATTGTGGTCTGAGAATATGCAGGGAATAATCTCAGTCTTTTGTTGTCAGTTGAGACCTGTTTTGTGGCCCAGTATATTGTCTATTCTGGAGAAAGTTCCATGTGCATTTGGAAAGAATGCATATTCTGTTGTTCTGGGGTGTAGGGTTCTGTATTTATCTATGAGGTCCATCTGTTCCAGTATGTGATTCAAAGCTCTTGTATCTTTGTTGATTTTCTCCTTAAGTGATCTGTCTATTGCTGAGAGCGGAGTGTTGAGGTCCCCTACTATTGACGTATTATTATCTATATGTCTCTTTATTCTGGTTAAGAGTTGGTTTGTGTATCTAGCTGCTCCCCTGTTGGGAGCATAGATATTTATAATTGTCATATCCTTTTGTTGGATACACCCTTTAAGAATGATATGGTGCCCCCTGTATCTCTAAGTACAGTCTTTAGTTTAAAATCCAATCTGTCTGATATGAGAATTGCTACCCTAGCTTTCTTTTGAGGTCCATTGGCATGAAAAATGGTTTTCCATACCTTCACTTTCAGTTTGTATGTATCTTTATGTTCAAAATAGGTCTCTTCTAGACAGCATATGGACGGCTCATGTCTTTTTATCAAATCTGCTACCCTGTGGCGTATTATGGGAACATTTAGGCCATTCACATTGAGAGTGATTATTGAGAGATATGATTTTAATGATGTCATTGTACCTGTGAAGTCTTTAATTATAAATTTCTGCTGTGTATCACTCTTGTATCTTTTTACTCTTATAGACCCCCCCCCAATATTTCTTGTAGGGCTGGCTTGGTGGTCACATATTCTTTCAGTTTCTGCTGTTCTTGGAAAGTCCTTGTCTCTCCATCAATTCTGAATGACAGCCTTGCTGGATAAAGGATCCTTGGCTGCATGTTCTTCTTGGTTAGAGCTCTGAATATGCCTTGCCAACCCTTCCTGGCCTGCCAGGTCTCTGTAGACAGGTCTGATGTTATTCTGATGTTCCTCCCTCTGTATGTGAGGATTTTCTTTCCCCTGGCCACTTTTAAGATTGTATCCTTGTTTTTTTTTTGTTTTTTTTTTTTGTTTTTGTTTTTTTTTTTTTTGTATCCTTGGTTCTAATATTTGTGAATTGCATTATGTGACTTGGTGTAGGTTTGTTCTCATTGATCTTGGGAGGGGTCCTCTCTGCCTCTTGGACATGAATGCTTGTTTCCTCTGCCAGATTAGGGAAGTTCTCAGCTACAATTTGTTCAAATATCTCTTCTAGACCTCTCTCTTTCTCCACTCCCTTGGGGATGCCAATGATTCTGACATTGGAACATTTCATTGAGTCAGTTAATCTCCCATAATCTACAATCTTGCGATTGGATTTTTTTGAGCCAACTTTCTGTTTTTTCCTTCTCTTCTATCATCCCATCTTCCTATTCACTAATTCCTTCTTCTGCCTCATTTACCCTGGCCATCAGAGCGTCTAGTTTAGACTGCTTTGATTCATAGCATTTTTAATTTCTGCCAGATTCACTCTCATTTCTGCCCTTAGAGATTCTATATTCTCATTAATATTTTTGTTAATATTTTTTTCAAGCCTACACATCATCTTGACCTTTGTTACTCTGAACTCCATTTCTGACAATTTGGTTATATCCATATCCATCAGTTCTGTGGCAGAGGCCACATTCTCTGTGTCCTTTCTTTGCTGAGGGTTCCTCCTCATCATCATTCTGATGAGGAGAGGTTGCAGGGACGCACAGAACCCAAATTATTGACCAGGACTCAGGCAGTGTGCACTTGTTTTATAGGGACCTTAGGGATGTGGGCTTCTTGATTTTTCATCCTGCCTTCTGGGCGAGGGGCCTGCCACACTGATGCTCAGGCAACCCTGTTTGGGTAGAGTTGTCCTGTCCCCTGCAAGGGGGGATGGGGATGGGCACAATGTGAACCAGTATTTCGGGGCTTTTCTTTTCTGGTGGCTTTCCCTGGTGGTTTTCTGTGAGTCTTCTGAGAGTCAGAGCAGCAGTGGCTGTATCCTAGCCTCTGTCTCAGAACAGAGATCGGAGTCTGCTCTCCATTGAGCTCTCCTGGGAACTTTAACTCTGTTTCTGTCGGTGCTGCTAAAAACCCTGCAGCGTCTTAGGTTGTGTGCCCCACAGCCACTCTCCCAGCCTTCGCTTCCAGGACCCGCACGTCTCTGTCCTTTGTGCTTCTAACACCACCAGCTGCCCCCAGTTCCCACGTGCGCTCCTAAGCTCCCTGTTTCAATGTGATTCGCGCGTGCTCTGTAGCGCCTGTTTTCAGTCTGTTTGTGTGCGGGCTCCGGAGCTCCCTGTTTCAGTCTAGTTTGAGTGTATGCCCTGGAGCTCCAGTTTTACTCTGGTTATGTGCGCATTCTTGGGCTCCCAGTCTCAGCCTGCTTTCTCGCGGGTGCCAGTCTGCAAGTCCGGCCTGCTCCCCATTGCAGGTGGCTGCTGCTTCCCGGCACCGGAGCACAATGGCTCCCTCCCCCTTTCATTTATTTTCCAATATCTGTGCACGGATTCATGGCTCCCTGCTTCGTACCTCAATACTCAGTGCTGGAGATGATCATTTGTAGAGATCCAGATGTATCTTCCTACGTCTCGTGCTGATTTCATGGGTGTTCAGGATGATCTGGTAGATATCCAGCTCAATTCAGGGGACCAGCTGAAAACGTCCCCTACTCCTCCACCATCTTCTACCCCCATTCTCTGGTTCTTATTTTAAGTAGATTTCCTTAAAGCAGCATCTTTTCTAGTAGTGGTTATTCTTTGATACAGGGCTTGTCTCTATTGCCCAATTATCCTCCCCTGAGGTTGGACCAATTTGCATTCCTACCAACAGTGTATGAGAATTATAAGAATGCCTATTACTCCTCATCTTGATGAGCTTTTGAATTATTGAGAATCTAATGGGTGAAAAAAGGCATCTTCATTGTTGTTTTTATTTGCATTTCATTAATCATGGATAAGGTTGAACATCTTTTCATGTGTTTAATGGCCATTTGTATTTCTTTTTCTGAGAGATGCCTGCTACTATTCTTTGCCTGATTTTCTTTTGGGTTGTTCATTCTTTAGTCCTTGATTTGTACAAGCTTATTGACAATGAAGGAACATAATTGTTTGTTTATCATATATACTGCAACACTTTTCCAGTCTTTTTTTTTTTTACATTTTCAATAAAAAGACTTACATTTATATGTAGTCAATTTTGTCTTTTTGCTTTGTTTTGCTATTGCAATCTGAGGTTTGTATCCTGCTTAGAAAATGTTTCTAACTTCAAGTTTATACATTAAACCCCCTATATATACATTGAGTAATTTTATGGTTTTGTTTTTTATACTGTTGAAATCTTTGATCCATTGAGGGTTTATTTTAATAAGGAAGAAATTCAGTCTTTTTCTGAAACAATCACATGTCCCAATATCATTAATTGATATCTGTATCTAATTTGCTTATGTGAAATACGACCTTTGTCATATGTGTATCAGTCTAATTCTGGACTCCATTGGATTCCATTTATCTACCTATTTTTTCTCTCTTATTAAACTTTTATTCTTTGCAGCTTCATAATATTATTTTTTCTTTCTTTTGCCTTGCAATTGTACTTTATTTTTTTTTCTTCCAAGGTTTTTTTTTTAATTTAAAAAATTTCATTTTTCTTTTTTTTAATTTTTAATTTTTATTTATTTATTTTTTTGATGTAAACTTCGATGATTCATTAGTTGCGTATAACACCCAGTGCACCATGCAATACATGCCCTCCTTACTACCCATCACCAGTCTATCCTATTCCCCACTCCCCTCCCCTCAGAAGGCCTCAGTTTGTTTCTCAGAGTCCATAGTCTCTCATGCTTCATTCCCCCTTCTGATTACCCCTCCTTTCTTTATCCCTTTCTTCCCCTACCGATCTTCCTAGTTCTTATGTTCCATAGATGAGAGAAACCATATAATAATTGTCTTTCTCTGCTTGACTTATTTCACTTAGCATTATCTCCTCCAATGCCGTCCATGTTGCAGCAAATGTTGAGAAGTCATTCTTTTTGATAGTTGAGTAATATTCCATTGTATATATGGACCACAACTTCTTAATCTAGTCATCTGTTGAAGGGCATCTCAGCTCCTTCCACGGTTTAGCTATTGTGGACAATGCTGCTATGAACATTGGGGTGCATATGGCCCTTCTCTTCATTATGTCTGTATCTTTGGGGTAAATACCTAGTAGTGCAATGGCTGGATCATAGGGTAGCTCAATTTTTAACTTTTTAAGGGACCTCCACCCTGTTCTCCAGAGTGGCTGTACCAACTTGCATTCCCACCAACAATGTAGGAGGGAACCCCTTTCTCCACATCGTCTCCAACAATTGTTGTTTCTTGCCTTGTCAATTTTTGCCATTCTAACTGGCGTAAGGTGGTATCTTAGTGTGGTTTTGATTTGAATTTCCCTGATGGCTAATGATGTTGAACATTCTTTCATGTGTCTGTTAGCCATTTGTATGTCTTCACTGGAAAAGTGTTCATATCTTCTGCCCATTTTATGATTTGTTTGTTTCATGTGTATTGAGTTTGAGAAGTTCTCTGTAGATCTTGGATACAAGTCTTTTATCTGTAGTGTCATTTGCAAATATACTCTCCCATTCCGTGGGCTGCCTCTTAGTTTTTCTGACTATTTCCTTGGCTGTGCAGAAGCTTTTTATCTTGATGAAGTCCCACAAGTTCATTTTATCTTTTGTTTCTCTTGCCTTTGGAGATGTGTCATGAAAAAGTTTGCTGTGGTCGATGTCGTAGAGGTTGCTGCCTATGCTGTCCTCTAGGATTTTGATGGATTCCTGTCTCACATTGAGGTCTTTCATCCATTTGGAGTTTATCTTGTGTATCGTGTGAGACAGTGGCCAAGTTTCATTCTTTTGCATGTAGCTGTCCAATTTTCCCAGTACCATTTATTGAAGAGACTGTCTTTTTTCCACTGGATGTTTTTGCCTGCTTTATCAAAGATTAGTTGCCCAAAGAGCCGAGGGTCCATTTCTGGGTTCTCTATTCTGTTCCATTGGTCTATGTGTCTGTTTTTGTGCCAGTACCATGCTGTCTTGGTGATCACAGCTTTATTGTACAGCTTGAAATTCGGCATTGTGATGCCCCCATCTTTGTTTTTCCTTTACAACACTTCCTTGGTAATTCGTGGCCTTTTCTGGTTCCACACAAATTTAAGGGCTGTTTGTTCCAGTTTTTTAAAAATGTCATTGGTGTTTTGATCGGGATAACATTGAAAGTGTAGATTGCTCTGGGTAGCATGGACATTTTAACTATGTTAATTCTTCCGATCCATGAGCATAGAATATTTTTCCATCTTTTTGTGTCTTCTTCAGTGTCTTTCAAGAGTGATTTGTAGTCTGTTGAATATAGATCCTTTATGTCTCTGGTTAAGTTAATTCCAAGGTATTGTATGATTTTTGGTGCTATTGTAAATGGGGTGGATTCCCTAATTTCTCTTTCTTCAGTCTTATTGTTTATGTATGGAAATGCAACTGATGGGGCACCTGGGTGGCACAGCAGTTAAGTGTCTGCCTTCGGCTCAGGGCATCATCCCGGCGTTATGGGATCGGGCCCCACATCAGGCTCCTCCACTATGAGCCTGCTTCTTCCTCTCCCACTCCCCCTGCTTGTGTTCCCTCTCTCGCTGGATGTCATTATCTCTGTCAAATAAATAAATTAAATCTTTTAAAAAAAAAGAAATGCAACTGATTTCTGAGCATTAATTTTGTATCCCACCACATTACTGCATTTTTCTAGAACTTCTATAGTTTGGGAGTGGATTCTTTTGGGTTTTCCATATAGAGTATCATGTCATCTGCGAAGAGAGACAGTTTGAGTTCTTCTTTGCCAATTTGGATACATTTTATCCCTTTTTGTTGTCTGATTGCTGTTGCAAGGACTTCTAGTACTATGTTGAATAATAATGGCGAGAGTGGGCCTCCTTGTTGTGTTCCTGATCTTAAGGGAAAGGCTTCCAGCTTTTCCCCATTGAGAATGATATTTGCTATAGGCTTTTCATAGATGGTTTTTATGAGATTGAGAAATGTACCCTCTATCCCTACACTCTGAAGGGTTTTAATCAGGAAAGGATGCTGTATTTTGTCAAATGCTTTTTCTGCATCTATAGAGAGGATCATATGATTTTTGGCTTTTTCCTTGTTGATAAAATCTATCATGCTGAGAGATTTGCGAATGTTGAACCACCCTTGCATCCCAGGGATGAATCCCACTTGGTCATGATGGATAATCCTTTTGATGTACAGTTGGATTCTATTAGCCAGGATCTTTTTGAGGATTTTGGCATCCATATTCATTAGGGAAATCAGTCTGTAATTCTCCTTTTTGATGGGGTCTTTGCCTGGTTTGGGGATCAAGGTAATATTGGCCTCATAGAATGAGTTCGGTAGCTTTCCTTCTGTTCCTATTTTTTGAAATAGCTTTAGGAGAATAGGTATTTTTCTTCTTTGAATGTTTGGTAGAATTCCCCGGTAAAACCATCAAGCCCTGGGTTTTTGTTTTTTGGAAGGTTTTTGATAACTGCTTCAATCTCTTCGTAATTAATTGGTCTGTTTAAAAAATCAATTTCTTCCTGTTTCAGTCTTCATAGTTTATAGGTTTCCAGGAAGGCTTCCATCTCTTCTAGATTGCTTAATTTATTGGCATAAGGCTGTTGATAAATTTTCTAATAATCCTTCCAATTTCATTGGTGTTGGTTGTGACCTCTCCCTTTTCATTCATAATTGTATTAATTTGTGTCCTTTCTCTATTCTTTTGGATAAGTCTTGCCAGTGGTTTGTCAATGTTATTTATTCTTTCAAAGAACCAGCTTCTAGTTCTGTTGATCTGTTCTACTGTGCTCCTGGTTTCTAATTCTTTGATCTCTGTTCTAATCTTGATCAACTGCTTTCTTGTCTGTGGCTTAAGCCTGTTCCTCTGTTGCTGTTCCAGCTTCTTGAGGTGAGAATATAAAAACTGCATTTTAGGTTTTTATATTCTTTTGAGTGAGACTTGGATGGCTATGTATTTTCCCCTTATGAGTGCCTTTGCAGTGTCCCATAGGTTTTGGACCATTGTGTTTTCATTCTCGTTGGTCTCCATAAATTGTTTAAATTGATTTTTGATTTCCTGGTTTATCGAATCATTCTTGAGCAGGATGGTTCTTAGTCTCCAAGTGTTTGAGTTTCTTCCAAATTTTTCCTTGTGATTGAGTTCCAATTTCAAAGCATTGTGGTTTGAGAATATGCAGGGAATAATTTCAGTCTTTTGGTATCTGTTGAGACCTGTTTTGTGACCCAGAACATGTTCTATTCTTGAGAATTTTCCATGGGCATTAGAATAGAATGAGTATTCTTTGGTTCTGGGGTGTAGTGTTCTATATGTATCTATGAAGTCCAACTCGTCTAGTATGGCATTCAAAGCTCTTGTTTCTTTGTTAATTTTCTGCTTAGGTTATTTGTCTATTGCTGATAGTGGAGTGTTGAGGTCCCCTACTATTAACGTATTTTTATCTATATGTCTCTTTATTCTGGTTAAGAGTAGGCTTGTGTATCTTGCTGCTCCCCTGTTGGGGGCATATATATTTATATTTGTCATATCCACTTGTTGGATACATCCTTTAAGAATAATATAGTGTCCATCTGTATCTCTAACTACAGTCTTTAGTTTAAAATCCAATCTGTCTGATATGAGAATTGCTACCCCAGCTTTCTTTTGAGGTCCATTTGCGTGAAAGATGGTATTCCATCCCTTTACTTTCAGTCTGAATGTATCTTTAGATTCAAAATGAGTCTCTTGTAGACAGGAAATGGATGGGTCATGTCTTTTTATCCAATCTGCAACCCTGTGTCATTTATGGGAGCATTTAGGCCATTTACATTGAGAGTGATTATTGAGAGAGATGATTTTAATGATGCCATGTTGCCAGTAAAGTCTTTGTTTCTATAGATTGTGACTTTCTTTTCTGTATCACTCTTGGGGACTTTTTACTTTTATAGAACCCCCCCGTAATATCTCCTGTAGGGCTGGTTCGTGGTGACGAAATTGGTCAATGACTGGTGATTCTAGAAGGTCTTTATTTCTCCATCAATTCTGAATGATAGCCTTGCTGGATAAAGCATCCTTGGCTGCATGTTTTTCTCTGAAAGAGCTTTAAAAATGCCCCCCCCCAACCGTTTCTCTCATTCCAGGTCTGTGTAGACAGGTCTGACATAATTTTAATACCTTTGCCTTGGTACATGAGAAATTTCTTTGCCCTGGCTTCTTTCAATACTGTATCTTTGGATCTAATATTTGCTAATTGCACTATGATGTGACGTGGCGTAGGTTTGTTGTGGTTGAGCCTGGAAGGGGTCCTCTCTGCATCTTGGACATGAATGCTTGTTTCCTTTGCTAGATTAGGGAAGGTTTTCAGTTACAATTTGTTCAAATATCTCTTCTAGACCTTTGTTCTTCTCCACCCCTCGGGGATGCTGATGATTCTGACATTGGAACGTTTCACTGAGTCAGTAATCTTCCATAACCTACATTCTTGAGATTGGATATCTGATATCTGTGCGTGGCTTCATGGTTCCCTGCTTCGTACCTCAATACTCATCACTGGAGATGTTCATTTGTAGAGATCCAGATGTATCTTCCTGCATGTTAGGCTGATTCCATGGATGTTCAGGATGGTCTGGTACTTATCCAGCTCGACTCAGTTGACCAGCTGAAAAAGGGGACCCCTACTCCTCCGCCATCTTAACTCCTCTCCTGCAGCTTCATAATGTTCTTAATTCTGCTCTCTTATGCTCTTCTTTCAGAATTGTCCTGGCAAATTCTTGCTTATTTATTTGTTTATTTGTCTATCTCATCTGTCTTAGATGACAGAAATGTGGTATGGTCTACTACTATTGTTTCTGGATATTTCTCCTTGCATTTTATGTAGTTTATGTTCTGTGTATTCTAATTGCATTAATTGGTGTATGAATATTTATGGTAGTTATATCCTCATTGTGGATGGTATCCTTTATCAAAACATGCTCTTTCCCCTTGAATTCAGTCTTCTCTGATGTTAATATCATGACCTCTGCTTTCTTCTTTCATCATTTTCAAAGTATATAGCATGTTTCATAGTTCAGTAATGCTGTTTTGGTTTTCAATTTGTTTTCTTATCTCTGTAGTCCTCCTTTTCACCTCATTCTTCTCATTCCATTGTTTTATCATTTGTCTTTGATGTCTTGTTTCAATGACTCTTCGTGCTCTTGAAATTTTCTTTAATGGGGAATGTTTACTTGAAGCATGGATTCATTATCTGTGTTCCTTTCTCTCCTCAAGGGAGACACTTGCTTTCTCCCCTGCTCTCTCCTGTAGTGTTTTTTTTTTTTTTTGCAGAGTTTCCATTCAACATCTTTTCATTTATTCATGTTTAAGTTAAAGACTTACCTGAGAAATTCTATTTATAGTGTTATGAATTCATCTTCACTCCATTCTCATTTTGTATCTCTTTAAGAGCTTCAGTTTGAGGACTAGCCATTGGGTGTCCTACTCATATTTTGCTGACTGAAGGCAGTCACAGTTAGTGTATCCTTACTTTCATGTCTGCAATGTTCTTCATATATCTTTAATAAGATTTATTCCACCTAGTTCAGTAATTATCTGTCCTCAGTAGGCACTACAATCATCTGGGTAAACTTCTTTAACCTACCAATGCCTGGCCCTTACCTCCAAAGATTCTGGCTCACCTTGTCTGGGCTGAGGCTCACAAATTGTCATTTTTAGCAGCTCCCCAGGTGGTGATTTGAATGCACAGTTAGGACTGGAACCACTGACCCAAGTGGCAGCACCATTGAATCCACCTTTAGCTTCAGGTTGTCCTCTAACTCAAGACAAGCCGAGAACCTCCCCTTCCAATAAATATAATCAATGCTAGAGAGAGCAATATGTGAAGCTTTTGAGTTTTAGCCACAGTACTTATTTAAAATTTTTTTTTTACTTTTAGAGAGGGAGAGAGAGAAGCATGGGGGGGGGGATAAAGGGAGAGGGAGTGAGAGAATCTTAAGCCGGTTCCATGCCCAACACAGAGCCCAATGCAGGACTCCATGTCAAAACCCTGAGATCATGACCTGAGCCGAAATCAAGAGTTGGATGCTTAACCAACTGAGCCACCCAGGTGCCCCTGGCCACAGTACTTATTATCCTGTTTGCTTGGGATGGGGGATTCATCAGGGCATGTCCCTGTGACTCTTCTTTCTGAGCTTCTCACTCTTCCAAATAATTTTGTCTTACTTCATTTCTTGTTTGTTTTATATTCTGCCTATTCTCAGCTGCTGCTAGAAAAAATTAGCTGTGGGTGATTATGAGTGCTTTGTCTTCTTACTCCAGCATCTGTTCTAGCCTGCAAAAACCAAAATGAAGCTACATAGACTTTCCAGTACTTTTCTCATTATTCTCGCAGGACACCGAAGTACGTAGTAAGGAGTAACTTCTCCTCTTGAGATATTTTCCGAATCTCTTCCTTTCAATCTTTCAAGAGTTTTATCCACCCACATTCTTTCCACTGTACTAATTCATGGGAGAGAGGGGCTTGATGAAAGCTGTATCAAATCTGAGAAACTTCTATTTCTCATTTCCCTTGTCTGCAATTTTTCAAAGACTGTGGCATGAGTATGAGTATGAGCATTTTTTTGTTTGATTGATTCTTATTTTTCATAATTTTTCTTTATTACTGTTCTTTTCATTAAATTTTGGGAACAGGTTTTGTGTGACTAAGCCTTGCTCCACCATCTTACCTTTAGAGTTCATTTGTGCTGTCTGATTTATCTACCTTTATTTTTGTTTATGAAGTGCTACAGTTCTTTGTTCTGTGTCTCCACCCATTCCCATGGTCCATTGTAGCCCAAAGCTTACATTTTTAAATCTGTGATGTGGTTTAGGGTACTTACTCCAATACTAGGATGGCTTTACCTTGTGAGGATTAGCCACTAGAAGTTAAGTTAACAGTATGGACAGTTTAGTTTGTTATTCTGTTAGCAAACATAGAAATATCTCATTGCCATATTTTCTAAATGATAGTGCCAGGATGTAAGACACAGAAATATTTCAGGGAACTTCTCTGGGTAGAACAAATCTCAAAGGTTTGATTTTGGAAGATGAGATAATTCAACTGACATTACAGGGCAGCATAATTCAGACCTGCCCACAAGTGAGTTAGGAAAGGCTGTCTCTCTCCTTCAAAAGAATTTTCAAACATACTATCTGCTCTGTATGATATTGGGCTATGATACTGGCTTGGTCATTTGGTCTCAAGGTTAATGTTTCTTGGTATCAGGTGACCAAAAGAGAGTTACATTAGATGTTTAGTCTGATTTTTTTCCTTCAACAGTTATTACTGGAAGCCTACTATATGCTAGGCACTGTTCTAGAAACTAGATATATACCAATTGTACCAAAGAGACATAATCCCTGCTCTTTTGGAACTTATGCTCTAGTAGGGAAGATAGACAAAAACAGATGAATAAACAAAAATACCATATTTTCATTGGGTGGTGATCAGTGCTAGAAAATAGATAAAGGCAACTAAAGAGATAGAATGGAGTGAGACTGGGGCTACCCTAGAGAAAATGGTCAGGACAGTCTCTGAGTAGATAACATTTAAGCAGAAGTTGTTTAGGTGGCTGTGGTGTTACATAAGCAAGGGTGAGAAACCACTTGCATTAGATGCTCTATCAAAAAAGGAATTGATAGTTATATAAATTTGTGAGATGCTACATGCTGTTTTATTCCTAGAGATTTTCAATGAAGCTTAGTATAATAAAGGTTTTTGGAAGTTCTGCAGGAAAGAAATCAGTTAATATTGTATTGCTCAGTGTTTCTCAAACTTGCTTAATGAATTTTTTTAAAGATTTTATTTATTTATTTGACAGAGAGAGAGAGACAGCCAGCAAGAGAGGGAACACAAGCAGGGGGAGTGGGAGAGGAAGAAGCAGGCTCCCAGTGGAGCAGGGAGCCTGATGCGCGGCTCAATCCCAGAATGCTGGGATCATGCCCTGAGCTAAAGGCAGATGCTTAACGACTGAGCTGCCCAAGCGCCCCTTACTTGATGACTTTTATCTGCGATACATATTCCAGGGAAGGAGGTATTCATTTTGGGAAAAACAGGACAAAATATGATAGGCTAAGCCATGTTAGGTCTCAAATACAGAGAAGTCCTTCTTTAACTAAAGCCCAATAATTTAGAACCCATAATTACAGGAAAGTCTGTGTTGAATCTTCCGCTTCCCACTACCCTGCCCCCAACCCACTGTGAGGAAAAAGAGTCAAATAACAATAAAACAGGCTGAGATAGAGGATATAAACACATTCAGAATTGTTTTAATTAAAATAAAACCAACAACTATGTTGTCATGGAATTTGTTGGGCTAGAATAATTTAGCCCAGTTTCCTATCTCTGATTCAGATATGGTCTTATGTTATTGGCCATTGATATGCTCAGGAGACTCTGAGGCCCTGCAGAATTGTAGATATTCAAAGAGAAGTCAGCTGTATTAACCAGTCTAGATTTTTTCAGATACAGAAAAGTAATCACAGTTTAGAAAGATTTTCCACATTGGTGGTTGAATCTAAATTCTTTCTAATCTGTAGTTAACTAGAAATTATAAATGACCCTATGCCCCCCCCCCCAGTTTCCAATATCGATTCCATGAAGCTTTCAGAAGTGACTACTAAGTAAGTGGGTGGGGCCAGGGCCATGGTGGTAGCTTACTTTCAGTCATAGTCCTGAGCTTCTCTGCTGAAAAGGGCAGAAGCATTTGAAAATACATTGGGTAATATGTAAGCTCTGTGGTTAGGGAGAAGAAAACCTGTGGTGCTGAAGTTTCTTTCCAAACTCCTATGCATCTACTCAATTGTATTTCTACAGTCTTGGCTGCTATTTTCAGGTTTTGCTTCATGAGAGAGTATATAGTTGGTTAAAGTCCTTTTCAAATACAAAGAATCCTTGGAAGATCTATACCACTTGTAGAAACATCAGTTTAGTGGTTCTGAAACTTTACTATTTGTTATAACTACTTGGGGGTGATCACTTAAAACTGCAGTTTTCATGGGGTGCCTAGGTGTCTCAGTTGGTTAAGTGTCTGCCTTTGGTCAGGGTCCTGAGATTGAGACCTGCATGGAGCTCCACATGGGGCCCCGCATCAAGCTCCCTGCTGTGGGGGGAGTCTACTTCTCCCTCTGCCTGCTGCTTCCCCTGCTTTTGCTCTCTCTCTGTCAAATAAATAAATAAAATCTTTAAAAACAAAATAAACCCTAAAAAAACCCCCACAGTTTCCAAGGTATTTCCCCAGTTGAGAATCTGTTTCGGTAGATTTGGGGTATAGCTCAGGAATCTTCTTTTGTAACAACTCCCTAGGTGATTTTGGTATAGTGGTCCAAGGATCACAATAAGGTAAAAGGTAAGCATTAGTTTATTTCAGATCTCTCTCATCCCCATCCAGGAGGCCTATGTTCCTTACTTCCAATTTGGCTCTAGGTCTCAGCCCTGGAGCACTGCCATTCAGAATCTTCTGGCTCACCAACACTGGCACTGATGCTACAATTTGCCAGCTCCAGCATTGTTTCTTCCACGGCAAGCTTGCTTCCTCTGCTTAACTGTGTAGTAGAAAAGCTATGTCAAAGCTTCTCAATAGATCCCTAATATTTGGAGTCAAGAGGTCTTCCTCCTTGTTTCCCCATGCAATGAATCCTTAAAAGGAGACAAAGTCATAGCACATTTCAACAATATTTTTTGAGAGCCTACTAGATTTAAGGCCAGATACTTTTACCTATCTTTTATGCTTTCAAAGCAGACTTATTAACGAGGCCCTTAAGACCTTAATAACTGGTAAGATATTTCAAAAGGAGCCATCCTCATGGGTTCAGAATCCAACTTCAGAATAAAGATTGAAAATGACTGTTCTTAACAAGATGGTAGTGCTATCTCAGTTTGAACATTGGCTTGGCTGGACCTTGCTCCACTTCTCTATAATCTCTATTCTTTCCAGAAACCACAATTAACTGGACAAAGGAAAACACTAATCTTTTCATTTTCCCCTTTCATTGCACAATTTGTGGTCACTGCTTGCACTGTGTCCTCCTAAGAGAATATGGGGAAATTAATATAGATGTAAGATTTAGATTAAGATCTTTATTTTCCATAATAAGGAAAACTATGTTTATTGCATTCTAAATACATATTCATGGTGGTAATCCTATCCCTTTTGTTCATTTGTGTGTGCGTGTGTACACAAGTATTGTTCTCAGTCACTAAAGTGTTCTTAATTTGATTATTTCATCTTCTTCAATTTAATTGAGATACTGGCCAAACAGATTATTCATATTCATACAGCAAGCTTCCTGGTTTTACTGATTCACCTGGGAATATTATGGAGAAAATATTTGGCATGTTAGGAATAAAACTTGAGGTTCCGATTGCATCTTCTCTTCTATCAAGTATGTTTCTAATACATTTTGCACTAAAAAGTAAACTTTGTAAAAACAACATGTATCACGTACCAGGCCTGTGTTAAGTATTTTCAAATATATTCTCTCACTTTTAGCTATCAATGGCTCCACTGATGCTCCATTTTATAGGAGGTATTCAGTACTCATTCATTCATTCATTCATTCATTCATTCATTCTTTTAATAAGTAATGTACTCATATAGAGAACCAGTTATATACAGGTTACTCTACCATGCTCGAGGATGGACACTGTATTGGTGAAACTAAAGAGACATAAAGGAAATGAAAGGTTCAAGTGGAAGGTTATAATTCAACTAATCAAGAAGTACAGGTGCACTTAAATGTACCAGGTATGAGTGTTGTGGAGTGTTGGTATAAACCTTTGTTTAAAGCAAATACATGGTTTTACATTTCCTGTCAGTTTCTACCTTCTCACGTATCTCCACCCATATCATCTACCCCTAGTGCTTTACAAATTTGTGTTTTCTTATAGTGGGTTTTGTTAATATAGAATAAGTGGGCCATGCAAAGCCCAGATGGAGACCTTTGTGAGGTAGAAACAGGACTTTGTGTTTGGGCCATTTTTTATGACCAGTGGTCTTCTCATTTTTAGTGTTGGATGGATGTTTTCTCTATCACAAACACTGGAGTTTGTGATTGGGAGTGAGTAGTCTACAAAGTGAAACCCAACTGGGTTGCCAAGAGGCAGGCAGCTGCAAAGGAAAGCTCAGGCAATTATGGGTTTGCAAGAAGAATAAAAGGTTTCCCTAGTGGTTCACGATTGTATAATCAAATCTGTGTCTGTCAATTGCTAGAGCCAGATCGTAGAGTTTGCCTATGATTACATAATCTGAAACTGAGGACATGTAAAACCCATTAAAGGGAATACTTGGGAGAATGAGCATGGTACTATACAGACTTTGAAATTGCTTTTCATAAGTTATCTCCAAATAATCAAATATAGGGAGGAGAGGAGTGAAGCAGGAAGTGACAGGTATTTCACTAAAGAAGAAAATAGGCATTTTTACTTTATTGTTTCTTCCCTGGGATAATGGTGATAATAATAGTAATTTTAAAAAAATCTAGCAAGAGATCCTTCCACCACTTGCAAGTGAGTTATCAATAGGTAATTGTTTCCTAACACCTCCATCTTTGTTCAAACTCCCAAATGTAACCCCTTCTGCCCACCTATCTTCTCTCTTCCTCAAACAAATTTTATTCAGCTAACTTTTTTATTTGCATTGATGCTGGTTTTTGTTCCTTCTCTGGGTTTTTCTACCTATGCAAAATAGATGTGAGAAAGGTACCATAGGTAAGATGGTACCTGGCCTGTTTCTTATCTAGTCAAAAGAGAAACACATTTATGCTAATAAATGTGTGCATGAGACAATCACACACTATCCTATAACTTATATCATTGTCTGTTTTGCACCAAGGAAATTGTTATCTACAACATATAGAGCTCACTCTCTCAATCTAAACAAAACTTTTATGGTAGCCATATTGGCAAAACATTGCTGATGTAAATTTTATGTGGGGATAAAAATATGCTTGGAAGGAGTGTAAATTTTATATGGTTATATAGATGTCAGAATTCAAACTTGACAAATTGATGGGATGGCCAGGGAGAGCCGAATTTTCTTTTTTAAAAGGTGATAAAAGTAACCCAAGGGCTGTAGACTGAGATAAAAATAAATGTGCTACATAATGTATTTGATTTAATTTATGATGTCTTTCCTGTGGCTGTTCTTAACAGACTGTAAGGAAGTGGGGCTATAATGCCCCTAGGTCGTGCCTTTAGCCAACAGAGGTGATGTTGATCCCTTACCAAAAGAGACTCTGCCCCTCAGGTGAGTGTAGGAGGTGTAGTGGAAGCTATGAGGTGCTGCCTAGATCCTTCTTCAAGTAAAGACACACTGCTCTGCTACTGGGAGTGAGGTTAGCAGACAGGCTCCAGCTGCAGAGGCTCACCTCACCCCAAGTCACACTCCTTCCCAGATCATCCATATACTGTGATGGATGTGGGAATAAAAAGGCCTGTCATCTTGGTCCAACTTGGAACAACTCTGAAGGGCCATTCTAGCTCCAAAGGCTCCACAGTTCCCTGTGGAGCTGGCCTAGTCTGTCCTTGAGCCTGCCTTGCAACTCGATGCCTGCCCCCTTCCCTTCCTTTCAATTTCCTTTCTTTTACAAGTGTTGCTACCACAGGCATTTCTTAAAAAACATCCTGGATGCTAAACGCTCAGTGTCTGTTTCCCTGGAAGCACAACCTGTACCAAGTGCCACATTATGACTTTTGTGGGCCCTGTGCACTCATGGGCCTCTTCCTCCATAAAAAAAATATTAAAAATCAGATCCTATGACTATATTGGTATAAAGATGAATATATTAATATTATATGTTAAAACTTTTTCTTCTACCTAAAAGTTCATGTTTTCCTTTTAATTTTGAAAGAACACAAAGCAGTTTTTTGGGCCTCAGGCACTATGCCTATTGTGCCTAATGGAGAAGTCCACCCTGTCTGTGACAGGAGGCAATTGTATATTAAGCACATTACAAGATTATGACGTCTGGGAAGACTATTTTTGTCGCTCTTTCTTCCAACCTTAGATCATCAGGCCCTTCAAATACCTCCCACTTTCCAGGGAAACCAACTAGCAGCTAGCCCTCCTTTCGGAAAGGATTATTTGTAGTAAGATGTAAATGATTAATAAAGCTGAGGTTTAATTATTTTGACTCTATAAAAGGGTAGTGGTGGAGGCTTGCTTTGTATGACAGAACAGTTTTTGTTACTGATTGTGTCATTTCCTTTCCACTCCCCACCTTCTTTCTATGTCTACATTTGCTGTTGTTCTGTTAACGCTTCTTAAAGGGACATAGATTGAACCTCACACCTGGGAGAGACTCAGATGGCTCTTTTCCACAGCATTATCTATGTGTAGATGGGGTAGGGAGCAGTTGAAAGAGGAGTAAAAGGCAGTGCCTAAAGTGCCTAGTTGTCCCCTTCCTCCCTCCTCCTTGAAGATTTTATTCCAGGTTGACCAGCTATCTTCTCTTCTGGTTTGCTTGGGCACTAGAAGTTTCCTTTTGTTTGTTTTTAACTATCTAGCAAACACATATTTTGGAATGCCTGCTGTATACCAAACATTGCTTTGGAGTGCTTTATTTACATGATCTCAATTATGTATAGTAGGGTATCCTAGATCAGCCTGATCTTGGATAAGTGATCTGACTGTATGCTGAATCAGTGGTCCACCTGGTTTCACAATGCATTAACTAAAGTGTATAGCAGGAAGGAGACCCAGGAGAAATAAGTTTCTCTGCTTAGGTGACTAGAGTCAGAGATAGAGAAGGGTTAATGGTGAGGACGTTATGTCTAGAAAGGCAATAGAACACTGTAGCAAAGAACATGGGCTCTGGAGTCAAGCTGCCTGGATTTGAACGCTGGCTCCACCATTTACTTGTTGAGTAACCTTTGACAAATTACTTAACCTTTCTGTGCCTTTGTTGCCTTACATGTAAAATGGGGATGATAATAAGAAGTACTAGCTTCATTAAGTTGTAGAAAGGATTAAAAATACCAATATATATAAACCATTTAAAACAGTGTCCAGCATAAAGGTGCCTCAAAACATGGTAACTAATGCTATTATGGTATCTATTACCTTTATTGACACTATGGACTGGCTTTCTTTGCCCCTGGGGACCTGAAGACTATAGAAAGAAGCTGAAGGGTTTGTTTTTAGAAGGCTCTTTGTGAGACTGAGTATCAGTAGCACTGTTCTGGGCTCAGGTGACAAAATACAATACACAGCTGGGGAGAGGGGGTTTGGCACCGAAAGGTATCGTTTGATATCTTAGGGGTTTTGCAGCTTTGTGTACACTAAGAAATAGTCTCCTAAGCAGGCAAGCTGTATTTTTTTTAAGACTTATTTATTTATTAGAGAGAGAGAGTGTGTGTAGGGGAAGGGCAGAGGGAGAGAATCTCAAGCAGACTTCCTGCTGAGCATGGAGCCCAATGTGGGGCTCGATCCCATAACCCGTGAGATCATAACCTGAGCTGAGACCAAGAATCAGACCCTCAACTGACTGAGCCACCCAGCCATCCCAGGCAAGCTGCACTCTTATCTGGAATGTGCCTCCATGAGTTCAGGAGATGGAGGCAGAAGTGATTCCTAAGTAGTGACAACAAATTATCAGGATGAAATCAAGTTGCCTTGGCTTGCTAAGCTACTTCCAGTACTGCCTGTTTTATTTACATGACCCAATGTGATTAGGCCCAGAATCTTGGGTGGGGTATGGAAGGGCAGCAGTCATCATCTGCTCAGAAACTGCTTACAGATGAGTCAGATACTTGGCTGCCTGGCCATTTGCTTATTGGGTACCAGACCCAGTGTGACCAGTACTGTGGCTCCCCTCTAGTGAGTCGCTATCTGTAAGCAAATGTTTTCTGAAATTCCTTTACTGTTGAGACCTTGTCATAAACAGACTTATTAGTCAGACAATGGGAGATGAGGAGAGCTCAGAGGGGGGAAAATGTAGGGGTCAGTGTTAATTTCAAACGTGTGTCTTTGCCAAAATGAAATAATTACTGTATCTAGATAAAGCAGACTAAGTTGGAACAGGCAAATATTCTTGGCAGGAAGTCAATCACATGCTGCACAATTCAATTTATGGGCAGCTACAAACAGCTTTAAAATATTTTTTGGCTTAATGTGATGTTGAATTATTGAACCCTGTTTTGTTAAACTTTTATTAACAGTCCAAAAATACCAACATGTGGATCACCAATTTATTTGTTTTATTCTTAAATAATCCTTCTTTGTCAACTTTATTTTTCAGAATCATCATTACTAAATTTCTCAGAAATTGGGGAGCTCGGCTTCTTTCCTATGCTCCACTACTAAGGATTTAACTTGCCTATTTTCAATAAGACTGCCATCTCAATAGGGACCTTGAACAAGTTTACAAGCAACAATTAACATGTTTCAGTTTCTTTTATTCTACAAACAAAATCTCTTCCTTCCTTCCCACAGTCCCATTCCTTCTTATTTTTTCTTCTCATCCTAGTTCCTTAAATAGATCACATTCCTTGTCTCCACTTTTACACATCTAGGCCCTCTTCAGTCCACTATAACCTGGCTTCTGCTGTCATTATTCATGAAAACTACTCTTGCCAAGGTCAACACTCTCACTGGGCAATGCCATCCACTTATCACCTGTGTGCTGATGATTCCCAGATCTATATTTTTAGTCCCAACATCTCCCTAAAATGTCAGGATTATATATTCAATGGTCTGCCAGCATCTCCAGCTGGGTGTCTCACAGGCAATTCAAACTCTTTATACCCAAAATGGAACTCATCATTTCCCTGCTAAACCCATTCCTCCTTTTGATGTCTCTGTTTCTTTACCCAATTGAAAAGTCATATTTTTTCTTTATTTCACCATGCATCTAATAAATCACTATGTGCAGTTGACTTTCTCTCTTAAATATTCTTTGCATTTGTTCTTTCTACTCTATCCCTACTATGCTCTCTATTTTATCTCATACTGCTACCTGTGAGATCCTTCTATAATGAAATATGATCTTGTTATTTTTATGGTTAAAACTATGCAAAACCTCCCCATTACCTACTGAATAAAGCTCAACCTACCTAATATGGTATTTAAGGCCCTCCCAGATCTTATCCTTCCTACTTTTCCAGCCTTACCTTGGAAATATTCTTAGTTTCTTCCCTATACCTTGCCAGTTTTTGTTTTTATACTTTGCATATATTGTCTACTTTTTCTAGAATGCCTTTATCTCCCTATATTTTCCTGGCCTGTATAATTTGACATATCTTTAAGATTCAGCTTAGATCTATCTTCTTTAGGAAATAGTCCCTGTCTGCCCTCCCCATTCCCAGAGTAGGTTAATACCTCTTTTTTGTGGTCCCATGTTACCATAATTGTGCACACATCTCCCATTTTGCCTCCTCTATTTAACTGTAATTCTTCGGCTATCTCTGCTCCTTCCACTAGACTGTGATCTCCTAAGGTTAGGGACCATGTCCTGCTTACAGCTCTATCCTCAGCACCTGGTGCCATCTCTATCATCTAAAAAGGAATGCACTAAGTGTTCAGTATACAAATGAATGATGACAATAAATACTTATAATTTTATAGCATTGTTCTGTTTGTAAAATTATTTGCTACATAATTGTCTTATTTGAATTGACAAAGTCAAATTGAAGACAAACAGCTATCCAAGAGGGAGGCAACGTAGCAGAAGGAGTAAGAGTTTAGGCTTTGCAGTGATACAGACCTAGCTTGAGTCCTGATTCCACCACTCACTAGGTGTATGGTCTTGTGTTAAGTAAAGTGTTGCTCTCCTCATCCATAAAGTTGGAATAACGATAGTTCCTACCTCACAGGGTTGTTATGAGGATTATATGAGATAGATAATTTGTGCAAAAGCACAATGGTTCTTTGTACATAGTAAATGCCCAGCATTATTATTGTTATTATTGTCATTATTGCTACAATAATAATTATTCTTTTTAATTTTTTTTTTATTTCTTTGAGAGAGCGAGTGCGTGAGTACATAAGCAGAGGGGCAGGGCAGAGGGAGAGGAAGCAGACTCCCCGATGTGCAGGGAATCCTGTGTGGGACTTGATCCCAGAACCCTGGGAATGTGACCTGAGCCAAAGGCAGACACTTTACTGACTGATTCACCCAGGCTCCCTATAATAATTATTCTTATCCCTTATCTTTTTCCCTATCTGACTTTTTCCTCTTGACATTTGGACTAGATCATCAGATACTGTGTACAGCACTTAGAACAGTTCCTAGCACATAGTAAGCATTCAAAAAGTGATGCCTATTATAATTATCTTAAAGCAATACTGTCTTCTATATGTGCTGGTACACACTTGGGACAGAAGAAGGGTTGCTTTGGATTTTGAAGATATTTCTCTTTTGCCTTAGGCTGGGATAATCAGTTATCTTGTTCATGTCAACAGTGTCCAAACTATGACTTACTCCGAGTCATTGTCAAGTGCTAGGAAAGAAACATTTTCTCAAAGAATTAAGAAATGATGGCACCCTAAAAATTCAATGCAAAATTGTCTTTATTTTCCTAGAGAAGTTTTTAAAAATCAATTTATTCCTCCCTTCCCCTTTCTTACCCTTTCTTTCTTTTTTCTTTCTTTCTTCCTTTCTTCCTTTCTTCTTTCTCTCTCTTCTTTCTCTTTCTTCTTTCTTTCTCTCTCTCTCTCTTTCTTTCTTTCTTTCTTCTTTTTCTTCCTATTTATTTATTTACCAAGTAGTTATTAAATACTTACCATAGGTCAGGCATTGTGCTGGGGACTGCTCTCAGGGAGCTTAGGGTTTACAGCACAGACAGTAAGTTAGAGTCTTTGGGTATGGACCCCAGATTTGAGAACTAGTCTATACAGAGATGTATAATCCCAGGAAATAAGATAGTTTAAGTCATAGGTTTACAATGAACATTTAATATAGCCTTGAAAAGTCTCATGTAAATTGATTATCCTTCCCCACTGATTGATGCTGACATTTCAGAGCTACTTTATCTTCATTTCTGATTGATCTTCGGTGGACAGAATTTTTCTTCCTTTAAAAAAAAAGAATTGACTGTGACTCTAACTCCATCAAGAGTATTTAAAATGTCAAAGAAGAGAGTGCCTGGGTGCCTCAGTCAGTGAAGTGTCTGGCTCTTGGTTTCAGCTCAGTCATGATTTCAGGGTCCTGGGATTGAGCCCCGTGTTGGGCTTTACACTCAAGAGAGACTCAGCTTGATGATTCTCTCTCCCTCTCCCTCTGCCTCTCCCCCTCTAAAATAAATAAATAAATCTTTTTAAAAATGTCAAAGAACATGTTGGGGAAAAGAAATAGATGAGGAAGTCCTGTTTGGCCATACATTTGGGCAAACATTATGGACTTCCCCAACTGCTGCCATCACAGTCTACCCCTCACTGGTTTTATTTCTTCTTTTTACTTGAGTTATTAGGTACATGGTATAATCCATGTTTATCAAATTGAATGGTAGATAATGCCCTTGGTTCTGAGTTGACTCTGCTGTTTTTGCTGTTTCAGCAAAAACTTCAAGGAAAAAAATCTTCCTGATCCCTTGGCTTCTTATAGTTGGAAAACTCAGGTCTAATTATCTAAAATATGAGTTACCCTGCCAACCCTTAATACTATAGCTAGTGATCTGTCTTCATGATGACACTGTGTTACTGTGTAAGTTGGGGTTCTGGGCTGTAAGGAACACAAACACACTCAGGCCACATTAAACTAAAGGAGATATTTGTGAAGGACATCAGACATTCGTATAATTGAAGGAAGGCTAGGAAACCAAGTTTGCAAAGAGCAAAACCTGAAAAAGCTCCAGTGAATATAGTAACACTGTGTCATAGCAGGAATCACTTAGGGCACTGCTGCCACCACTACTTCTGTCATAATTGTTACCTTCTTTTTCCTTGTTTCTTTTATGAAAAATGCAATCCCTAATAGAACATCTGATTGGCTGAACTTGTCACATGACTGCTCCCTGGCTGTATCAGAGGGTTGGTAGAAGAAGGACCAGGATCCCTGGGTATTCATAGTGAAAGGTGAGGAGTAAGAGGTGAAGCTAACAATTACTCTTCTGCTGAGCCTACCCATGATGGGGGAGAGATCTCCCAAACTGAAATACTAGTGGGACAAGGTATAGATTCTGGACGGCTTCTCTTCTGAAACCATTCTAATCAGGCTTTAACACTCACCTCTTTACTGAAATGATTTATCATGGTCACAAACAATCAAATTGCCGAACTCAGTGGTTAATTCTCAGTCTTCATCTTATTTGCTTTTTTAGCAGTATTTGTCATAGCTGATTATTCCTTCCTCCATGGAACAATTTATTCACCTGACTTCCAAGGTATAGGTTGATCGTATTTTCTCTTTAGTCACTCATTAGCAATCTTTTTTGCTGGTTCTTCTTTATCTCTGTGACTTTTAATTGCTGGAGTGTTCTAGGCCCCATGTCTTGGAACTCTTCTCCATCTATTCTTGCTTCCTTGATGATCTCATCTAGTTTCATTGTTTTAACCACCATCTCTACCCATAAATTTATGTATTTAGCTTAGAGTCTTCCCTGAAGGCCAGAATCAAATTAGCTAACTACCTGGTATTAATTTTCACTTGGATTTCTAAAAAGCATCTTCAATTTAAAATATCCAAATATAACTCTTGATCCTGCTTCAAAATTTTCCCTCTTTCCCATTTCAGTAATTGCAGGTCCCATTAGAAATCTTGTTGTTACTGTTTAAAATATATCCAGGGGCACCTGGGTGGCTCAGTCGTTAAGCATCTGCCTTCAGCTCAGGGCGTGATCCCGGGGCCCTGGGATTGAGCCCCATGTCAGGCCCCTCCACTGGGAGCCTGCTTCTTCCTTTCCCGCTCCCCCTGCTTGTGTTCCCTCCCTCACTGGCTGTCTGTCTCTCTGTCAATAAATAAATAAAATATTTTAAAAATATATATATCCAGAATCTGACCACTTCTCACCACCTCTACTGCTCTCATTTTCATCCAAAGCATAATCTATTCTCATCTGGCTTATTGAAAGAGCCTATTAATTGGTTTCTCTGCTTCCACCCTTCTGTATGGCCTATTCTCTTTACAGCAATCAATGTGACCTTGTTAGAACATAAACAAAGGCATGGTACCCTTAGAGTTAAAATCTTTCAGTAGCTGAGTTATTTGACCCAGGATTCACATGTAACACTGACTGGGAAGTCTCTAACCAAGTTACAGCATAGCATACTTGCTGCTTAAAAAAATCTGTTGCTTAGCAAATGGACAAAAGTTCTTAACAAATGGACTAGGCTCCAGAAAGGCTGATCTAATTCTTTGTGACATTGATCAGAGGAGGTAAAGAATATACAAAGATACAGAAAATAACCTTTCTCTTATATGACTTGGGGAAGTGAAATGTGTTATGTCAGAGACCGAGAGGTTGAGGGGAAAAGGACCTCAGTAGAAATGGAGGCTATGGAAACTGTATAAACAGGATTACTACCAATTAATTAGAGAATTCCGAGAATGCAGAGTTTATGTCTTCGTTTACTCTGGGCTCATTTCAATCTTGAAGTACAACTTTTTTTTCTGGAAAGATTCACAAAGACCATGGATATCCAGATGAATAACTAGGAGTAATCTGTCTGAAAATTTGCTAAATTTAGTGCACTGACAAGGGCCAGTTCAGGCCTTTATGTTCTGAGTTTACATGTGTACAAGAAAGTAATAGGGTTAAAGATAAGTTATGTCGGTCATCAGAGTAGCCACAATTATTGGCTAAATCTGAAAGGAACATGAAAGAAATGGAATTTCCAATGAAAATGGTTAATGAACTGTCTAATTTGAGAACTGAGTGTGGATTTAGGAGATATGCCCATTATTGGGTGGCAAGCACATAGGCAGAAATGTAGATAATGATCCATACGTCCAGTATCTTGAGAAAAAGAGCATGTGCGAACATAAGTGGGTAAGCAGACAGGACATATAGAAACAGTTATTGGAACAAGTGATCTCAACAGATTAGGAAATTAAGTATACAGGAAAAAAATTGAAAAGATCATTTTTCACACAGTCTTGAGACTTTAATCAGGGTATTACCTAGCTGATGTGTTCACATTAGAAGAGAAAGCTAGGAATTGCTTTTTCTTCTTTTTGATTTATAATGCAACCTGAATTGATTTATGAATAAGCCCCCCAAAAAGGCAAGCCTGATAAGATTGATATTGAGGTCATTTACTGACATCAGAAAAAATATTGCTAATTGTTTCCTCACATGGTATCAGTGGGAGAGAAAAACCCTGTGGATGATTAGCTTTCAATAAAGGGACGGCCACTGGATTTAAAATGACAGCTTCATTTTTTGTCTTAGCAATGAAACAAAGACCAAATAGAAGGAGAAGACTGCAGAAATCTGTAGTGCATAAAGAGGGAAACAGAATAATTTAATACTGATAATGGTACTGACTAGTACAACTCAATCCAATACATATTTATTGGGCATTGACTGTGTGATAAAAAAAGACACAGCTCCTGCCTCAAGCTGCTTGCAATTATACTAATGGTAGGGATAATAGCAAAACGAGTTGGATCTGTAGAGCTTATGTATGACCAGAGGAGTACAAGTTATCACTGCTGTGTGAGCTAAAAGCAGGGTATAACTGGCAGAGAAGAGGGCTTTCTCTAACTCATTTTACCTTGGAGCCTGTAGGGACTGATAGGGAAGGTGATAAGGAGGAAGCATTTCACAGTGGTATGCACATTGACTGGGTAGCAGTGATGGCACAGAGGTCCTGCGGGAATGTGCGGGAAGGTTGCTGTTTGTCAGTTACCCAGGGGCATCACTACTCTTGCTGACCCCGAATTTGAGACAGAAAAATCTGGCAGGGCTAGGGTTTCAGTAGATATTGGGTTTGTTGTGTTTGTAATTGGGCCTCCCTCTTGCTTATCATCATGCCCAAGGACTGCCTGACTGATTGCTAGCTTATTTCCCAAGGGGCCTTTGTGAGGTCTGTTGGCTTTTACCATTTATTTATTTGTGAGGCCTGTTGGCTTTTACTTTATTTATTTATTTATTTATTTATTTATTTATTTATTTATTTAGTAGTGCTATTGTGTCCTCAGGCTGATGGTTCTATAAACACTTGGCATATAAGATTTACCCTGTATAACAGAAATGCAAAAGGTATAAACACTTCAGAAGCAGCAGCCTTTGCAAATTACTGCGTGGTTATTTAAACTCAGTTTTATCTATATATTAAGGCAGAATTCCTAGTAGGTTGGTGAGTGGACCAGCTAGGCATTGTGCTTACTCATGGGTGCTTTCATTATGTGTTGTGCTATAGCCACTCTCTCCAGGACTGGCCAGGTTAGCTTTTTGCTATAGGGTATGTAGAAGATGGTAAATCTAGGGAAATAAGCTGAAGAAAACCTGAAGGAAGAAAGAATAGGATAGGACAAACTGGCCCAGAAAGAATAAAGAAAATAAAAGAATATCAAAATTAGGAGCAAGTAACAAGGGAGCAGGGATAGTGCGGTAGAGGTGGCAGTATGTATGGAGACATAATCATTTTAAATGGATAGCAGAATCTTGGATTAAGAAAATAAATACAGGGAGCAAAGAGGACAGAGAGGAAAGCTTGGGAGCTACTATGGAAATAAAGGAGATAGAGGATGCTTGATTACCTTGAAGTTCACAGACTAAGGACCCAAGGCTGATGTGAAATTGCTAGCTTTCCTTTGGGACCAAGGACAGGATTGTAGGGCTCACATACAAACCCTTGAACAGCTCCAGGGATATTCTGAATCAACTTACCCATAATATGATTCTTGGATGACAGCTTTTTTTTATTTGGGATATTATGCAAGTTCTCAGAAACCCTGATATAATGGACAATGTTCCTTGATTGTGGTAAGAAATATGTGTCTGGTCCCCCAGGCAGCAGTCCCTCCGTGCTGCATGGCAGTTCACAGGTGTCAAGAGAGAATATTGTAAATTGCACTTTTGAACCTGGCCTCACAGCACCCATCCAGGCAGGCAGGCCAGGCTGAAGTGAACACGAGTTCAGCACAGGCAAATAATGTTAAAAAATGTCATGTGCAAGTCTTCTCTGTCAATAACAAAGCTCATCTTTTTGTGCCAGCAAGACATTGCAAGCAGCCCACATTTCAAATTCAGTTAATCTCAAAATAATTCAAAAATCAAAGAGCTTATTCAACCATCAAGATATACCAGATTGACTCACTGTGTATTCATAGAAGAAACTCTGTTTGGGGGGCGGGGAGGGGAAGGGAAGAATCCAATATCAGAATCAGTCAAAGCAGCACTAGTTTTTGTTCAATTTAAATTGTTTTCGGACCACACAACTGTACTCTGAATACTAAGAAATATTGCCAAAGAATAGTTGATGATGGCATCATTTACATTCTCAGCTAGGAGTAAAAAATAGCACCATGATCTCTGCAATTAAGTGGCCCTTGCTTCTCCCTCACACTGGTGCTTCCATCTCCCTGGTTTCCCCTTTTAGTTACGAATTTCACACTCTGTCTCTACTACAGCTGCTGTGGCACAAAATGCTAGTACAGAAGTGGGCAGAGGCATCAGGTTTGAAATCTGTTACAATATTAATGCCTTCAGAGTATTGTGTGTGTGTGTGTAGTTAGCATTTTGGTTTGTTCCAATATTCCCCCTATCCCATTCTCTCAATTGTTTCTCTCTCAACAGAGGGGAAAGGGCTACTCTTACCTTAACTCTTTGAGCCTCATTTCCCTCATCTGTAAAATATAGGCAAGAATCATACCCTGCCAGGTTCTCACTATATATTAGCATTTACCCCTAAATTTACCCTTTCCTAGTTTTACAGAAGAGGAAATTGGAACTAAGAGAGGTAAAAGCATTTGCTTAAGGCCACAGTCCCATGGATGGCAAAATTGCCAGCCAGCTCTACAAATGTGCCCATTGTACTTTGCCTATGTACTATTAGAAGCTTAGTGAATGGGGTAGGGGAGAAGAACTGGCTTCCTTAGAAATTATATTGCACAGGGGTGCTTGGGTGGCTCAGCCAGTTAAGCGTCTGACTCTTGATTTTGGTTCAAGTCATGATCTCGGGGTCCTGACATTGAGCCCTGTGTCAAGCTCCACTCTCAGCAGGGGAGGCTGCTTGAGATTCTTTCTCTTTCCCTTTCCCTCTCCCTCTCCCCCTCCCCGCCCACTTGCCCAGGCTCTCTCTCTCTCTAAAATAAGCATATAAATCTTTTAAAAGAAATTATTTTGTACAGGGTGTGCCCATTACCATAGAGTAATTGTTCAATTTTGACGTAAGCCACAGAAGGCAAACTTGCCCAAAGAGTTAGAGGAGGATAGTTAATAATATCTCCGTACCCTGGAAGGGGTGCTGAGGTTAAAGACTGTCCTCCACTTATTTCTTTCCTTTCTTTCTTCTTTCCTTCCCTTGCCCTCCCTTCCCCTTCCTTTCCCCCTTTCTTCCTCCTTCCTTCTCTTTCTTCTTCTCGCCTTCTTTCCCTTTCTTTTCTTTTTTTCTTTCTTTCCCTTTTCTTTCTTTCTTTCTTTCCTTTTTCTTTCTTTTCTTTTGTTCATCTCTTCCTTCTTTCCAAAGTTTTATTTATTTATTTGGGAGAGAGAGAGAAAGAGCACAAGCAGAGGAAAGGGCAGAGAGAGAGAGAGAAAGAGGGAGAGGGAGAAGCAGACTCCCTGCTGAGCTTAGAGCCCTAAATGGAGCTTGATCCCATGACCCTGAGATCACACCTGAGCCTGTGATCACACCTGAGCCAAAGTCAGATGCTTAACCAGCTGAGCCACCCAGGTGCCCCCATTTTTTTATGTAATAAAGGTCCACAATCTACTATCCACAATTCCAAAAGCTGAGGTCTGAAAACAGCTGTGTGTGAGTGTGTGTGTGTGTTTGTAAATTGACACCCAAACTCATTTAACAGCAAAATTTTTCTTGGTCTGATTTATGAGGTCTTTTATATTCTGTATTAATCCAACTTAGAGTGAATATTTCTTTGTTTCACTACAGATGTATTGTGTTTGATTATGAGATACTGTTCCCAATCTTGCTGGGGTGCAATTTATAGTACTTGCTCCATATTCTCTTTCTCACATCTGAAAAGTATTTCAAATTCTGAAGTACTTATGAACCCAAAGGTTTTAGATGAGTGATTCTGGACCTATAAATACATATTTAGTATCTTTCCTATGCCCGGCATTCTGTGAGATGCTGGGAATGTGACATGGGATGAGAATGATGATGATCCAACTAACGTTTTTACAGTACTTGCTCCATGCTGGGCACTATGAAGTGTTATGTGAAGCCTTTTATTTATCGGTAATGCTTACAACAAACTTTTGTAGTGGATACTGTGTAAGCCATGCTTCCTGCCCTCAAGAAGCTCACAGTCCTAGGAGGGAAACAGTAGCTCTGTGACAGATGCTAAAGGAACTCTATAAGGAAAATACATGCACTTTAGCTGCTACTGCTGCCTTGGCCTAGATACCCGATGCTATCTATTGCCACATACTGGCATATAATGGAGTGGGAAAAGGCCCAGGACCAATGGGAGAGGAGGTGGCAGTGATGGAAAAGAAAAGGATAAGGAAGAGATGGCAGGGTGGCCCAGTGAATCATGATGTATCAAAAGATAACAATTAGGGACATAATGTCAGTCAGGTAGGGAATTGAAATGTAAGAATACGTTGCTTGCTTGAGGTTCTGGTCATGAGCCCTTAATGTCCTAGTACAGGTTACTGTGACAGGTAAGAGTTTATTGAACAACCTGGCATATTAGCTTTTGAGGAATAAGTGAGGGGGCATTTAAAGATGTCACCTCATATTTCTCAGCATTTCATAGTTCTCAGCAACTCCTGCCAAAGGCATGATTTGAGATGAAACCTCAGGCTCGAGGTTTCCTAAGGGACAGGAGCCTTTAAACCCAAGGCCTAAGGATGGTTGCCCAACCCCTCCTAAGTGAATATGGCCTTGCTCATAAGTGTATCAGATAATGCCTTCCCAAGTTGCGTGGCTAGGGTCAAGTTCTGAAATGTGAGAGAGAATCCAACCTTATGTAGCACCTGCCTGTTTCCAGTGGAACTTTCCTTTTAATTGCTCATACTTAATGCCAGACCTGATCCCTGCTGTTCAGGTGACCATCAATTACAGATCTCTCCTGGCAGCAGGCCATGCTCCCTCCCCTACCTTTCAGGTAACTGATGGGCTGAAGCAATTAAGGGTGATATGCTACACCACAACCATCATTCCCATAACTAAGAAGCACACAAAGCAGCCACAGTTCTTAATTGATAATTCTCATGAGCTGGCCAGACAGGAGCCATTTATATATTTGGCGCTCGCATTTTTCTTTTTTCCCTGGGGTTAGGTACTGCGGCTGCTAGGGCCATTAGCCCCTTATCCCTGCTGGTGAATTCTGGCTTGCAGCCTGCTTGTTTGTCAGAACAGAAGCCTAGAGCACACAGTGGGTAGTAGGACAGGACAGGCAGGGGGAGGGGATCTGGGAACTAGCAGTGCCCAGTTAGTGAGGCAGAGGCTTGGGGGCTGACCTAACTGTTGGCTGTAGGAATGAGCTGAACTAGCAGTACTGATGGCAATAAAAATTATAATAACATCAACAACAGTTATCATTATTGTTAGTGTTCTAATGAATATAATGGCAACTAGCATTGCTTAAATACCTACTCTGTGTTAGGGACTTTATACTCATTATTTCATTTAATGGTCTCAAGAACCCAGCATGGTATGACTCATCATCCCTAATTTACCTAACACTACACAGCTAAATTTTTACAGAATCTGGATTCCACCTCAAGCCTATTTCTGTCCAAAGCGCATGCTCTTTAGACTGTCAATTCAGAAAAGGGTCATGCAATGGAGGTAATGTGCTTGGAATTCTCTGGAAGCAGAATTGGTTTGAGGGGCAGACCAACCCAGTAGCTGTCCAAGGCATCAGGCTATATGGGTTATATAGCTGTAGCACTGGACAATTTGGAACCAATTAACTCAGGTTTCCACACATGAATCTATGTTATTGGCTCTATTCCATCCAAAGCAGACACAGGCTTTGAAAGAAAATAAAAACAATCCTTTCCAGGTTTAACATATATCCATTGAGTATTTTTGCAATACATACACAAGTTGCATGAAGTACCAGAGGCCTTACCACCAATCCTCAGAACTGCCAGTTGCTTAAAGTGACAGTAGCAGTTAGTTGAAAATCTGAGAGACAATAATATGTGGTCTAGTGTTGTATGCAAGGAATGAGTGAGTTACTTTACTGTCAAAATTTTAAATATTTTTAATATGACTCACAATAAATTTTCTGGTCCCTAAAATTACATTTAATAAGCTCCTTAATTTGAACATAAAGAGGTATTAATTTTACTAATAGAGTGTCAGTTACATTTGTTTTATATTTCTCTATACAGTGTTCTTTTTTCTTCTTCCCTTTTGCTCTCCATCCTCCTCCTTCCAGGCTTTCCACCCCAGTACCCTCTTCTTCCACTGCCCTGTCTCAGCAGTGTGCCTCAGCATTGTAGCCCCATTAGTAGTTGATGAGCCTACTTAATTCTTTGTGTGTATTACTTTGGGCATCTCTGTTCTGGGAACTGGTGCAGTTCCCTGCCATGGCAGTGGACAACCCATGTCGTCTGAATCTTACAGAAGATGAAGGGCCATCACCATGGAAATAAATGTTTTCTCAGAAAAGGGGCCACCAGGTGCTCTAGTAGCATTCTGCTCCTCACAAAGCAAGGCTTTTATGGTGTGAAAGGAAAATGTGTGGCTTTTATGTTGCATCTTGAGGTTTTTCCTTCCTTCCTCCACTGTCACCCCAAACCCCCCCCAGAGATCTTGACTTGTCAGTAGATGATGCTCTTAAAATTCTTTTAGCCACCCATGTGGGCAGTATTACTAGCAAAATGTCAGGGAGTCTATGTTAGCAATGTTAGCATCCTGATATCACACAGTGGCACACAGTAAAGCCAAGGGACAGGTAGAAAAAGCAATTCTGGTGGCATGGAAAGTGAGAAAGATTGTAGGAGCCCACACATTGCAAAACTGATTGAGAATAGAATTATAAATGTTTAGGACTGAAGAGACTGAGGCCCAGAGAGTGAAAGGGTTTACTAGACATATACAATAAGTGTCTATGCCAGAGTAGTCCCTAAACCCTAGTGTCCTAACTCCCAGACGAGGGTTATTTCCTTACTTCTGAATATAGGCATTATATAGGTCTGAAAGGAACTGAATGTAACTATCACCTGAATCAGCACCAATTAAAGCCCAGTCCCCTGAACTTTCTTTCTACTTGTATACTCTCTGTTCTCCTTAGATCAAATATGATCTAAGTAACTCAATGATCTAGCTAGGAAATTACTTTGCTGTCAGGGATTATTCTAGAATCCAAGAATATAGGATTCAAACTAATATAACCTTCTTTGCTTTTAAACTGTCATATTTTAGTAAAAAAATGTAGAGGGTTAAACACAAATTGTTTGCTGGTATTTGCAATATTAATAGAATCGGAAAAAGCACTATTAATAAAGACAGTGGCATTGTGGACAGGGACCTGGCTCCACACTTACTGATTTGTCTCTGAGACCCTGCAGATAATAGGGGAAATGGCATTTATCTGACTAGGTCTTGTTTCATTGTTAGGTCTCTTTCCCCCATATGCTTTAGTTTGTTACATATAGAGTACTGGGTAGTTTGGGATATTATGTGGTAGACTATTTATGTTCATTTAGAGAGTCGTGATTGGTCTTTTAATTCCCAGTATTCTTTTTAAAAATTCCAGGATGAGTGTTTTGGCATTTTAGGTTCATTGAATTAAAAAAAAGAGAGAGAGCGCAAGTGAGCTGGTAGGGAATTTCAGACTGACCTCTCTAGGGACTTCATTTTAGATAGAGGGCCAGGACCAAGACATGACTTGTTTAAGTCAAACAAGAAGTTAGTGCTGAGCCAGGGTTAGAACTCAGATCTTGTGACTCCTAGAACAGTATGCTTACTGGTGTTAGGAAGTGTTTTCATGACTTTTTTGATAATGGGTTTTAGTGTCATAATTATTCTCAAAATATTCACAGGTTCTATGATTATATTGTATGATGCATTTCTGGAATACTGTTTAGCTCCAGATATAGGCTTCAAACATGAGTCTATTACCGACATGTTGTGTGACTTTAAGCAAGTCACTTAAACTCTGTGTCTCATTTCCCTCAACAGTAAATTAATACCTGTCTCACTTAGCTTATCAGATTCTTGGAAGTCTCAAACAAGATGGTGGATGGGAAAGTGCTTTGCAAAGTGTAAAATGTTATGCAGATGAGATTGCAGTAGTATTAATGCCTTTAAAATACCTCTAGAGAGGTTTTACTTTCAGCAATGGAAGACTACTGGCTTTTGGGGCCATATTATGGCTTTTGTTCAGGCACTTTTGTCTTCAAGAACTCTTTCGTCCACTGAAAAATATTTAAAAATCCTATATTATAACCAAATTGGTATAAAGGGTAACATATTAATTAATATTACATATGAAAACATCTTTTCCAACCTAAAAGTTTATTTTTTGTTTTGATTTTAAAAGAAATTAAAACATTTTTATGGGCCCCTAAAAATACTGTGGGTCTTAGGCACGATCTCTACTGTGCCTACTGAATAAGTCAGTCCTGCTGGTTTGGACCAACCTTCCAACTGAGAACAACAAAAAAGTTGTTCAAAGTACAAGTAATATATATTTTAAGATTAAACAAGGGAAGAATTAGTGGACCAACAGCAAGGGAAGAGAGAAGCTCAGAGAGGTGCCACATTTGGTGCCATATTTCTCATTAGCATATTTCATGATTCCAAAAGTGCAACTGAGAGACTAAGAAACTGAGCAGAGTTTATAACTCCCAGGGTCTGAGGGACAGACTTGAAGGTCGGGACCCATCAAAAAGAAGGGTGTCTGGTAAAGCCCTCAGTTTTGGGTTGGGACGCTGAAGGGCAACATTGTAGGTGTAAGGGAAAACTGGACATAGACTAGCCCCTAAAAAGACTGAAGCCTAGCATCTAGTCATTTTAATATGTGATTGGATTAAATGATCTGGGGTTGTTAGTGCCTTAGACTATTAATGTCTGCCAAAAACAAATATAAATTGTCTCTGGAAAAAGATAATATCATCGAAAACCTCAAATTAGTTTTTCAATTTTTCATACATGATGTCTTGGACATTCAGTCAGAAATAATGAGGTGTAGAAAGAGACTAGACCTCATGACCAAAACTGAACATAAACCACAGATAATAGAAACAGACCCACAAGGGCCCCAGATAAGGATTTATCAGATACAGACTTTAAAGTAAGTATGATTTATATGTTTAAAAAATTAAAATGTCTGCAGATGAGATGTTTTGTCCTAGATTAGAGATGATTTACAGTAATCTATGTGGATATGTAGGGAGAATTTGGCGGTTTGGAACATTTGCCACATCCATCTCCTATACGTGGATCTTACACTGTAGAATCCTGTGTGAGATGTTGCCATCCATGTGAGGTTTGGTTTTACACAGATGCTTATGGCTCTCTTGAACATTTAGGGTCCCACATTCCTTTTCAGTTGTACACCATAGTGCTCATTTTAATATGTCCCCCTTGAAATTTTAGATTTTAAAATCATTTGTAAAACACTGGACTTCGATTATCTTTGCATGCACAAATAGACAGTAAAACAAGATTGTAGGAGGAATGCCAAGTCTACTTAAGAAACTGAACTCTTTTTAAAAAACGGTTCTTAGATAGCCTTTTTTTTACACCTACCTTCCTACAAATAATATACTAATTACAAATGAGTAATATCTCTTTAATTAAAACCGGTCCAAGGGAGTCTTTTTACCAAAGCATTTTATTAGCAGTTAGTTTACATTTAATACTTGATAGAGTTCTTTTTCTTTAATCTTTCTCGAAAGGGTAGACTTTACACAAATTCAGATTAATCCTACTCCTAAATAATCTAATTTGGCAAAGCTTTTATTCCTATAAAAGGCAACTCTAAATATCCCTTTTCTTGGATTCCCCCACTGGCCTTTTAACAAAACAGAAAGGATAAAAATGAATAGGGTCTGGAAAAAATGGTAAATATTTTGAGAGATGGTTCCAATTATTCTTCTAAGGAAGACTATTCATGGCTGAAGGAATGCAGCTTGCTTTTTCAGCTAGGTATGACCCAGAATGTTAGAAAGGAATTAGGCAGAGAAGAATTTAGAATTATCACTTCAGAGACAGTTTCAATGGACTGAAATGAAACTATTTCCCATTGGAAAAGACCAAATGGTGTTCAGTGGACACCAGCAACACAATTTGCAATTCCCTCTCCTTTCTTCCTTTTACCTCCTCCCTCTTCCATCTTCTTCCTATTTCTGGATGTTGAGTTCTCCCTCACCAAGCTGTCTTTAGTCTGAATAATACTACTGCTTTCTGAATTATGTGCCCTTTTGCTGTGCTGTGGCCTCTGACAGGAAGAAATTAGCCCCCAAATATATTTCTATGGATATTTTATTTCTAGACCAGGTAGCTCACTCATTTTCCCATAGAACACAGCATGGGTACCACTATTCCAATTCAGAAGGAGATCACACCATTAATTCAGGAGGATTTGTATTTTCTGAGCTATTGCTGTCTTTCATAAATCATATGTAACTACATTGCTGAAAGTACACTCAGACCTATTGTTAACTGGATATGATAGAATTTAGCTCACTATTCTGTCTTCTGACAAAAATGACTAAGAAATGAATAGCTTTTTACTGAGCACCATTTACATAAGGATTTCACATTAAGAACTAAAGGGAGATAAAGGAGAAAACACAGCAAGGGGTTCTGTCTTTATAGGAGTTTATGACCAAATAGAGGAGAATGGATACATGTGAGGAAATAGCATGAGGCCTTTGCTCTGCTCTATGTTTGGACCTCATCCCTTTAGCCCCCCCCCCACTGTGCTTAACATGGTGGCTGGTATATTTTTGCTACTTAATAAAGGAGAATTAAATACATTAAAGAAATGAATTATTGTGGGTACTAATTCAGCATAAAGCCATACATACCTCTGAGACAGAGCATCCAAGGAGAGCTAATGCAGTACTCATAAGGAGGCAGTGAAATTTGATGGCTCACTGACCATCAACTCAGCAGTAGGTTTTACCCTTTGATGAGGTCATTTATTCTTTGAGAATATGATAAAATCGCTAAACACTTGCTCTAGAAAGATACATGAATGCACGAGTATACTAACTTCTGAATTCAAGTTAGTCTTCCTGTAGATTCCCTAAATATCTAGAGCACCCTGCTTTCTACTGGGTGCCTATTATGAGTCAGACACTGTGTGCAGCATATACTGGGTGATGTGAGAGCCCAGAAGAAAAGTATTTTTCCTGATCTGGTGATTCAGAGCAGGCTTCCTGGAGAGGTGAAGAGGGATGCAGACACCTGAAGGATGGGCAGGATAGAAATACTAATAATAAGTCACATGACATCTTTCAGAGAAGACTTTCCTGTCTACTCTGTTGAAAATAATACCTTTTTTCTATTTCATTACTCTTTCTTCATTTTTCCTAGCACTTGTCACAATCTGTCATTGTATTTTTTGTTTTATTTACACATTTATTATCAATCCCCCCACTAGAATATAAGTGCCACAAAGGTAAGTGAATTCTATCTGTTGTGGACACTGCTGTCTCCTCAGAATCTGAAACAGTGCTGGCAGACATTCTCAATTATTTGCTGCATGAATGAGGGCTTCCTAAGCAGATGGAACAATTTGAACTAAGGCACAGAGGCACAAGAGAGTATGTGAAGCCTATGAACAATTCAGTGTACCTAGAAGATAAAATGTAAGAATGAGATGATGGCAAATGAGACTGAAGAGGAAAAGAGTGTACAGGTTATGGAGAACCTTGTTAAGGCACTTGCACTCTCTGTAGTTCCACTTTGGAGAACAAATCCAAATAGGCATTCATGGGGACAAGATCCTAACTTCTAGGAGAAAGAAATGGGAGTGGAGTGGAGCAGGGAACAAAGCAGGATAAAGGAAGTCAAATACAGTCTTACTTAAGATGTTCTGTCATAGCAACCCTACAACTGCTCCTTGCCTGGGACTCTGATTGGGGTCTCTAGCTATAGGCTGGTATTTTGGATTTAAGCTCTGTTAATAAGAATAATGATGATGCTAAAAGTAATAGTTGTGCTGGGTACTGTGCCAAGCTTTGTTCATAGATTGTGTCATTTCATCCTCTCAACTACCTTATGAAGGAGGTGCTATTGTATCATAATCCCATGATTTAGACAAGGACATTGGGTCTCAAGTGAAGTATCTTCTTCAGTGTCACACTTTAGCAAATGGAAGAGGAAGAATTTGAGCTAGGTAGTCTGAATTCAGAGCCCACTTCTAACTAGTAATCTCCACTGCTTCCCTAGTACTAGATTTATCTTTCTGCCCTCAGGCTCTGCCTCTGGCCTTGGACAAACTTAGCACTACATCACTGGGCTTCTTGTCCTTAATTTCCATCCTACATGCCTTAAAACTGGCTTATGCGCCTTTATGACCAACTCCTTTTTTTTATTTAATGATTTTTTATTATATTATGTTAGTCACCATACAGTACATCCCTGGTTTCTGATGTAAAGCTCCATGATTCATTAGTTGCATATAACACCCAGTGCACCATGCAATACGTGCCCTCCTTACTACCCATCACCGGTCTATCCCATTCCCCCACCCCCTCCCCTCTGAGGCCCTCAGTTTGTTTCTCATACTCCATAGTCTCTCATGTTTCATTCCCCCTTCTGATTACCCCCCCTTTCTTTATCCCTTTCTTCCCCTACCGATCTTCCTAGTTCTTATGTTCCATAGATGAGAGAAATCATATGATAGTTGTCTTTCTCTGCTTGACTTATTTCACTTAGCATAATCTCCTCCAGTGCCGTCCATGTTGCAGCAAATGTTGAGAACTCGTTCTTTCTGATAGCTGAGTAATATTCCATTGTATATATGGACCACAACTTCTTAATCTAGTCATCTGTTGAAGGGCATCTCGGCTCCTTCCACGATTTAGCTATTGTGGACATTGCTGCTATGAACATTGGGGTGCATATGGCCCTTCTCTTCACTACATCTGTATCTTTGGGGTAAACACCCAGTAGTGCAATGGCTGGGTCATAGGGTAGCTCAATTTTTAACTTTTTAAGGGACCTCCACACTGTTTTCCAGAGTGGCTATACCAACTTGCATTCCCACCAACAATGTAGGAGGGATCCCCTTTCTCCACATCCTCTCCAACAATTGTTGTTTCTTGCCTTGTCTATTTTTGCCATTCTAACTGGCGTAAGGTGGTATCTCAGTGTGGTTTTGATTTGAATTTCCTTGATGGCTAATGATTTTGAACATTTTTTCATGTGTCTGTTAGCCATTTGTATGTCTTCACTGGAAAAGTGTCTGTTTATATCTTCTGCCCATTTTATGATTTGTTATTTGTTTCTCGTGTATTGAGTTTGAGAAGTTCTTTGTAGATCTTGGATACCAGTCCTTTATCTGTAGTGTCATTTGCAAATATATTCTCCCATTCCGTGGGCTGCCTCTTAGTTTTTTTGACTGTTTCCTTGGCTGTGCAGAAGCTTTTTATCTTGATGAAGTCCCATAAGTTCATTTTATCTTTTGTTTCTCTTGCCTTTGGGGATGTGTCATGAAAAAGGTTGCTTTGGTCGATGTCGTAGAGGTTGCTGCCTATGTTCTCCTCTAGAATTTTGATGGATTCCTGTCTCACATCAAGGTCTTTCATCCATTTGGAGTTTATTTTTGTGTATGGTGTGAGAGAGTGGTCAAGTTTCATTCTTTTCCATGTAGATGTCCAATTCTCCCAGCACCATTTATTGAAGAGACTGTCTTTTTTCCACCAGATGTTTTTGCCTGCTTTATCAAATATTAGTTGCCCAAAGAGCCAAGGGTCCATTTCTGGGCTCTCTATTCTGTTCCATTGGTCTATGTGTCTGTTTTTGTGCCAGTACCATGCTGTCTTTGTGATCACAGCTTTGTAGTACAGCTCGAAATCCGGCATTGTGATGCCCCCAGCTTTGTTTTTCCTTTTCAACAGTTCCTTGGAGATTCGGGGCCTTTTCTGTTTCCATACAAATTTAAGGACTGTTTGTTCCAGTTCTTTGAAAAATGTCCTTGGTATTTTGATCGGGAAGCATTGAAAGTGTAGATTGCTCTGGGTAGCATGGACATTTTAACTATGTTAATTCTTCCGATCCATGAGCATGGAATATCTTTCCATCTTTTTATGTCTTCCTCAATGTCTTTCAAGAGTGATTTATAGTTTCTAGAATATAGGTCCTTTACGTCTCTGGTTAAGTTAATTCCAAGGTAACGTATGGTTTTTGGTGCTATTGTAAATGGGATGGATTCCCTAATTTCTCTTTCTTCGGTCTCGTTATTCGTGTATAGAAATGCAACTGATTTCTGAGCATTGATTTTGTATCCCGCCACGTTACTGAATTGCTCTATAACTTCTAATAGTTTGGGAGTGGCTTCTTTTGGGTTTTCCATATAGAGTATCATGTCATCTGCAAAGAGAGACATTTTGACTTCTTCTTTGCCAATTTGAATACCTTTGATCCCTTTTTGTCGTCTGATTGCTGTTGCAAGGACTTCTAGTACTATGTTGAATAATAGTGGCGAGAGTGGGCATCCTTGTCGAGTTCCTGATCTTAAGGGAAAGGCTTCCAGCTTTTCCCCATTGAGAATAATATTTGCAGTAGGCTTTTCATAGATGGCTTTTATGAGATTGAGAAATGTACCTTCTATTCCTACACTCTGAAGGGTTTTAATCAGGAAAGGATGCTGTATTTTGTCAAATGCTTTTTCGGCATCGATTGAGAGGATCATATGGTTCCTGAGTCTTTTCTTGTTGATATGATGTATCACGCTGATTGATTTGCGAATATTGAACCACGCTTGCATCCCAGGTATGAATCCCACTTGATCGTGATGGATAATCCTTTTAATGTACTGTTGGATTCTATTAGCAAGTATCTTGTTGAGGATTTTGGCGTCCATATTCATTAGGGAAATCGGTCTGTAATTCTCCTTTTTGATGGGGTCTTTGCCTGGTTTGGGGATCAAGGTAATATTGGCCTCATAGAATGAGTTTGGTAGCTTTCCTTCTGTTTCTATTTTTTGAAATAGCTTTAGGAGAATAGGTATTATTTCTTCTTTGAATGTTTGGTAGAATTCCCCAGGAAAACCGTCCGGGCCTGGAGTTTTGTTATTTGGAAGGTTGTTTATCACTGACTCAATTTCTTCATAATTAATTGGCCTGTTTAAGGAATCAATTTCTTCCGGTTTCAATCTTGGTAGTTTATAGGTTTCCAGGAAGGATTCCATCTCTTCCAGATTGCTTAGTTTATTGGCATATAGCTGTTGATAAAAATTTCTAATAATCCTTCCAATTTCAATGGTGTTCGTCGTGACCTCTCCTTTTTCATTCATAATTTTAATAATCTGGGTCCTTTCTCTTTTCTTTTGGATAAGTCTTGCCAGTGGTCTGTCAATTTTATTGATTCTCTCAAAGAACCAGCTTCTAGTCCTGTTGATCTGCTCTACTGTACTTCTGGTTTCTGCTTGATTGATTTCAGCTCTAATTTTGGTCAACTGCTTCCTCGTGCGTGGATTAGGCCTGTCCCTCTGTTGCTGTTCTAGCTTCTTGAGGTGAGAATATAAAAACTGCATTTTAGATTTTTCTATTCTTTTGAGTGAGGCTTGGATGGCTATGTATTTCCCCCTTAGGACTGCCTTTGCAGTATCCCATAGGTTTTGGACTGTTGTATTTTCATTCTCATTGGTCTCCATAAATTGTTTAATTTGATTTTTGATTTCCTGGTTTATCGAGTCATTCCTGAGCAGGATGGTTCTTAGTCTCCAAGTGTTTGAGTTTCTTCCAAATTTTTCCTTGTGGTTGAGTTCCAATTTCAGAGCGTTGTGGTCTGAGAATATGCAGGGGATAATTTCAATCTTTTGGTATCGGTTGAGACCTGTTTTGTGTCCCAGAACATGGTCTATTCTTGAGAATGTTCCATGGGCATTAGAATAGAATGAGTATTCTTTGGTTCTGGGGTGTAGTGTTCTATATAACTCTATGAGGTCCAACTCGTCGAGTATGGCATTCAAAGCCTTTGATTCTTTGCTTAGTTTTTGCAAGGGTGTTCTGTCTATTTCTGATAGTGGGGTGTTGAGGTCCCCTACTGTTAATGTATTTTTATCTATATGTCTCTTTATTCTGGTTAAGAGTTGGCTTCTGTATCTTGCTGCTCCCCTGTTGGGGGCATATATATTTATAATTGTCATCTCTACTTGTTGAATACTTCCCTTAAGAATAATATAGTGTCCTTCTGCGTCTCTAACTATAGTCTCTAATTTAAAATCCAATCTATATGATTGGATATAGATATGAGAATTGCTACCCCAGCTTTCTTTTGAGGTCCATTTGCGTGAAAGATGGTACTCCATCCCCTTACTCTCAGTCTGAATGCATCTTTGGGTTCGAAATGAGTCTCTTGTAGACAGCAAATGGATGGGTCATTTCTTTTTATCCAATCTGCAACCCTGTGGCTTCTAATGGGAGCATTCAGGCCATTTACATTGAGACTGATTATTGAGATATATGATTTTAATGATGCCATGTTGCCAGTAAAGTCTTTGTTTCTATAGATTGTGACTTTCTGTTCTGTATCACTCTTGGGGCCTTTTTACTTTTATAGAACCCCCCTTAATATCTCCTGTAGGGCTGGTTTCGTGGTTACAAAATTGGTTAATGACTGGCGATTCTGGAATGTCTTTATTTCTCCATCAATTCTGAATGACAGCCTTGCTGGATAAAGGATCCTTGGCTGCATGTTTTTCTCTGAAAATTTCAGAGAAAATTTTAAAAATGCCCACCAAACCCTTTCTCTCATTCCAGGTCTGTGTAGACAGGTCTGACGTAATTCTGATGCCTTTGCCTTGGTACGTGAGAAATTTCTTTGCCCTGGCCGCTTTCAATACTGTATCCTTGGATCTAATATTTGCGAACTGCACTATGACGTGATGTGGCATAGGTTTGTTGTGGTTGAGCTTGGGAGGGGTCCTTTCTGCCTCTTGGACATGAATGTTTGTTTCCCTCGCTAGATTAGGGAAGTTTTCAGCTACAATTTGTTCAAATATCTCTTTTAGACCTCCATTTTTCTCCACCCCCTCAGGGATGCCGATGATTCTGACATTGGCTCGTTTCATTGAGTAAGTAATCTCCCGTAACCTACATTCGTGGGCGTGGATTTTTTTAAGACCAGCTTCTATTTTCGTTTTTTCCTCTATTAACCCATCCTCCAATTCACTAATACGTTCGTCTGCTTCGGTGATCCTGGTCGTCAGAGCCTCTAGTTTTGCCTGCATTTGGCTCATAGAATTTTTAATTTCTGTCAGATTCCCTCTCATTCAGTCCTTAGGGATTCTATATTCTCAGTAACCTTTTCGTTAAGTTTTTTCAATTCTACTCATCATTTTGACCATCGTTACTCTGAATTCCATTTCTGATACTTTGGTTACATCCATATCCATTATTTCTGTGGCAGAGGCCACAGACTCACTGTCTTTTCTTTGCTGGGTGGGGCTTCTCCTTCTTGTCATTCTGATGAGGAGAGGTTGCGGGGTTGTCCAGAGCCCAAATTATTGACTGGGTCCCAGGCCGTGCCCCTTATTTTTTAGGGATCTTAGGGATGTGGGCTTCTTCTTTAAAGATTTTATTTATTTATCTCAATACTCAGCGCTGGAGAAGTTCATTTGTAGAGATCTGGATGTATCTTCCTGTATCTCCTGCTGATTCCGTGGATGTTCAGGCTGGTCTGGTACCTATCCAGCTCAACTCAGGGGACTGGCTGAAAAAGTTGTCTCCTACTCCTCCGCCATCTTAACTCCTCCTATGACCAACTCCTGATCTGGCCTGTGATTAAACAACATCACACAAAGAATAACCATCCCTAACAACATTTAACACTGAATTCTCTAGAGGTAGTTTCAGTGGATTAGAAACTATCTGGGCCAAATCTTGCTTTCAAATCAGCATTGATGTTGTCACTTGAAGTGATTTGTTGACAGAAACAGTGTCTTTGCTTAGCTTTATCTAGAGAAAGCCTTTTCTGTTAAAGCAGATTGGTATCTTCTGTTAAAGCAGATTGGTACCTGCCCGTGTCAGGGAAAATGGGAACTAGAAAGTCCATGGAAATGTTTTATGATTCAGACTGTATTGCAGTGAATGTGTCAGGAGGTAATTATGATAACAACCATAGCCATGTCTGGGTTGCTTACTGTTTACCATGTACTTTTATAAAAGTACATGCTATAGCATTTTTCATGTATTAACGTATTTAATCCATTTAAGCTTATGAGGTAAGTACCATTATTATCTTCATCTTACAGATGAGGAAACTGAAGTACAAATAAGTAGTTATTTCACTTTCTGAAAATAAAAAGCTAGTAACTTATTACTTCATGTTCAACTATAATATGAATACAGACAAGTCTGGCTCCAAAGCCTATTATCTTAACTGGACAGGCTGTTCTTTGCAGGGTGGTTTCATCATGTTGTGCAATGCATTTAGATTAAGCTACATAATGTGTATGGCATATTACTAGGAACTGAATTAGGATGTCTTCACATAATACAAGAGATGATGGAAGCTTCAACTAGAGCACTGGAAATAGGTTTGAAATTCAGGGCCAGATACAAATGACATTTCAGAGATAGAACTACTAGTAGAATGTAGTGACTTTTTGGATTGTATGTGGGCAGAAGAATGTTTGGAGTGTGGCCAAGTAAGGAAGAATTAAAAAAATGACTTGCAAATTGTTAGCATCTATGACTAAGAAAATTATGGTCAAATTAACTAAGATGCCTAGTAACTATTTGAAAGTCATGTCTGAAGACCAGAAGAGGGATCAAGACTAGCAGCATAAGAAAGAATGGGCACAATTAGGTGAGGAGGATAGAGTGAGAAGATAAAGAAACAAAGGAAAGAACTTTGAGAAACCACTATGCTTAGGGAGTGGGCCAATTTAGAGGAGTCAGTGAAGGAGATTGAAAAGAAGTACATAGGGATTTAAGGGAACAACTAAAAGAAAGCAGAACTTTATAAGCCTTGGGAGGAGTAGATGATGATGACATGTCAGATGCTCTACATTGGTCATTAAATGATGTCTCCCTGAATATTATTCCAAGAGACAATGGGAAAAAAGTGTTTCTAAGACAAATACATTGGGAAATTAATCATAGTAGATCATTCACATTATATATTAGAATATTGAGGACTCTTTTTTAACTTTTTAAGGGACCTCCACACTGTTTTCCAGAGTGGCTATACCGACTTGCATTCCCACCAACAATGTAGGAGGGATCCCCTTTCTCCACATTGTCTCCAACAATTGTTGTTTCTTGCCTTGTCAATTTTTGCCATTCTTTGTTTTTTTTTTTTGGTTTTTTTAAATGTTTTTTTATTATATTATGGTAGTAACCATACAGTACATCCCTGGTTTTTGATGTAAAGTTCGATGATTCATCAGTTGCGTATAACACCCAGTGCGCCATGCAATACGTGCCCTCCTTACTACCCATCACCAGCCTATCCCATTCCCCCATCCCCCTCCCCTCTGAAACCCTCAGTTTGTTTCTCAGAGTCCATAGTCTCTCATGCTTCATTCCCCCTTCTAATTACCCCCCCTTACTTTATCCCTTTCTTCTCCTACTGATCTTCCTAGTTCTTATGTTCCATAGATGAGAGAAACCATATAATAATTGTCTTTCTCTGCTTGACTTATTTCACTTAGCATTATCTCCTCCAATGCCATCCATGTTGCTGCAAATGTTGTGTAATCATTCTTTCTGATGGCTGAGTAATATCCCATTGTATATATGGGCCACATCTTCTTAATCCAGTCATCTGTTGAAGGGCATCTCAGCTCCTTCCACGATTTAGCTATTGTGAACAAAGGTGCTATGAACATTGGGGTGCATATGGCCCTTCTCTTCACTACGTCTGTATCTTTGGGGTAAATTCCCAGTAGTGCAATGGCTGGATCATAGGGTAGCTCAATTTTTAACTTTTGACAAAATACAGCATCCTTTCCTGATTAAAAACCTTCAGAGTCTAGGGATAGAGGGTACATTCCTCAAATTCATAAAAGCCATCTATTAAAAGACTACAGCAAATATCATTCTCAATGGGGAAAAGCTGGAAGCCTTTCCCTGAAGATCAGGAACACGACAAGGATGCCCACTCTCGCCACTATTATTCAACATAGTACTAGAAGTCCTTGCAACAGCAATCAGACAACAAAAAGG